>NC_092349.1:87511119-88111119 GCF_963676685.1 Mytilus edulis | reverse complement strand
TGCATTTTACCCCTATGTTCTATTTTTAGCCATGGTGGTCATTTTGGTTGGTTGGCGGGGTCACGCCACACATTTTTTAAACTAGATACCCCAATGGTGATTGTGGCCAAGTTTGGTTTAATTTGGCCCGGTAGTTTCAGAGGAGAAGATTTTTGTAAAAGTTAACGACGACGCACGACGACGACGACGGACGAAGGACGCCAAGTGATGGGAAAAGCTCACTTGGCCCTGTGGGCCAGGTGAGCTAAAAATCAGTTGAAAAAGGCTTAACTCATCAGATGAACAAAAATACAAGTGGACGTGGCCGGGTACTTGTACATCCCAACAACAAAAAGACACTATGTACATATCTGAGAGTATTCGCAGTTAAGTGACAGCTAGCTATAGTTCAACGCCACTAACAACTTATAAAACAAATCATGCATCTAAGACTAAATAATCAATTCGTCCACATCCAACACCCAATGGATTGTGTGAAAAGACGCCATAAACAGTAAGAGAAAAACATGACCTTGTGCATTGCAAAGATACAGGAATCGACAAATTGTAGATCCACGAATGTGTATATGTACTATATAACATACTGAGTCTAGTAATCTTTACTTTGCTTTTAATTAATAGAGTATGTTTAGGAAATATTTAGTCAACAAATGGAAAAGCCTGAACAAAAAAAAAAATATCATTTATTTGTCACGTGCTTCATGTTGGTTGGTTATTCGTCTCACTAGCCGGTAAACATGAGAAACAAATGCGAAAATTTAAACATTTGGGATCAACAATTATTGAATGAAATAATAGTTGTCGATAATACGTTAAAGATTCGTCTTAAACCAGGACCTGGTTTAGTATATATGCATGCATTGGTTTAATTCTTGGATTATATTTTAAGTTTCATGAAATCGTTCCTTAGGACTTAAACATGATTGATTTTGCCTGTTATAAAGCAAACAAACTGGTTTTCAATATGCAGCAATATCTATTTATTGTATAAAAAATATGAACGGAACTATATTCTACAATTAAGTGACAAATAGTCCATTAACGATAATCAAACTTTGTGGAAGAGGAAAATAAGTTCTTTTTATATAATTTCATTTCTATTGAGCATTATAGTACAATTGTTTGTCGATACGTGGTTGACAGTCCGGTGATCGATGTGGCAGTCACGATACCTCTTATTTCATGATACTCTCGCGGTATATTAATGGCGACTCTTGTTTCTGTCGTTGTAGTTGGCATTAAAATATCTGTCATTCCTTTTGAAGAGCCTACTGCTAACTGGTACGAACTAATGTATGTAGGTTTAAACACGTCCTTCCAGTCTATATAGTTTGTGCCATGGTCAAATCCTTTTCCTTAAATAAAAAACTGCATTATGTAAAAAGATAAATTTTAACAGAGTAGATCCACAAGATAAAGGTTGATTTAAAAAATATTTTAGAGGACAAAGTTTACTATGTTTTGACAAAGAGCACCATAAAATAAAACACAACTTCAACGATTACTATTCACACAACACGTGTGTCTGTAACAGAACGGGAACAGTCTGTTCCAACAAATATGGAAACATGATAGAGTATTTAACCGATCAGGACATAAATGTATTCGTCAACACTGTATACGATTTATTTTGTCATTAGGATTTGCATTTTAGTATTATCTAAATTACAATTGAATGTATGACCTAAAGTCATATGTACCGAGTGACTGGTAAAATTATGTTAATCTAATTTTCAAACCGATGCATGCATATGTCATAAAAAAGTATTCTTCTGTGCACGATTTTCTCCATTTTTACGCATCCATTTCGTATAATTATCAAAAAATAACTCACTCGGTCAGTGTTGTTTTGAGTATATATGGTAGCTAACTAATGGTCGTGTTTTGAAGCCGAAGTTTACCGGTTGTAACTTTTGTAAACAATCAACAAAGAATCATGGATATTTAGATAAGCATGTGTATAACATGTGTAATAAGATATCGTGTACTAGTATTTCGACGTTCATGTTGATTGACTCTCTATGCCAATTTGGGTTTTCCTTCGCACATGCGTATATGATCGCCGGATTTTTACTAGAAAGGTCACGCTGAGGTAACTGCATACGGAAAACATGTAAGCATATTGTTGTAAGGAAGCCAACAATTAAAAGTAAGTAAATTTCTTTAAAATGTGGACAAATAAAGAATTTTCTTGTTTGTATGCCTTACCTGATAACAATGGTTTAGTGTGTTCACATTTAACCAGTGCATGATTGGCGGTACTACTGATATTTCCAACATTTTTTCCTTTGATATCAACACTGTATGATTCCTTGTTTTCCATGTGGATATTTTTTATTCGAATGTAATTTTTATTAGGAATTTGAATGTCCGAAACCAGTGTTTTATTTTTAGACACCCGAGGGAAATACGACTGGATCCCGGAAAGATCATTGAAATAATCCCAGCGGAATGTTAATGCCCTCAGGTCTCCGGTGACATTACTTATTCCAGTGTCCGTTATAAATTCTATTTTTGAACCAATGATTTCTGGTGGAATGTACGAAACAACTAAAGATCCACTATATGCATAACCAGATAATTGAACCCCATTTATACATCGAAGTTTCAGGAATATTCTGTTTCCATGTTGGACCTTGAATTTTGTTGACTGAGATACAGATAACGACGATGTAGCTGTCCAACCAATGATGTCACATGATGATTCTGAAAATCCTGAAATAAAAAAATACTATTCACTTAATACAAGTCAAAAGGGATGAAAATATAATTTGATAAAAATTATATAAATCGTTTTTGACATGAAGATAAAATAACAGATTAAATATAAGACGGATGTCAAGTTGGTTCAATATTCAACATTCAACATTCAACATTCATTTTTTTTTTTTTTTTTTTTCTTGAATCCATTTTTAACATTCAACATTGGATTTCAACATTCAACATTCGATTTCAATATTCAACATTCGATTTCAATATTCAACATTCAACATTCAATTTTTTTTAATTTTTTTTTCTTGTATCCATTTTCAACATTCAACATTCGATCCAACATTCAACATTCGACTTAAATATTCAACATTCAACATTCAAATTTTAATTTTTTTTTTTTTTTTTTTCAACATTCGATTTTAACCTTCAATATTCAACATTCGTTTTCAACATTCGATTTTCAACTTTCAACATTCGTTTTCAACATTCAACATTCGTTTTCAACATTCCATTTTCAACTTTCAACATTCGTTTTCAACTTTCAACATTCGTTTTCAACATTCAACATTCGATTTCAACATTCAACATTCAACATTCGTTTTCAACATTCAACATTCGTTTTCGTTTTCAACATTCAACATTCGTTTTCAACATTCAACATTCGTTTTCAACATTCGATTTTCAATTTTCAACATTCGTTTTCAACTTTCAACATTCGTTTTCAACATTCAACATTCGATTACAACATTCAACATTCGTTTTCAACATTCGATTTTCAACATTCAACATTCGTTTTCAAAATTCAAAATTCGTTTTCAGCATTCAACATTCGTTTTCAACAGTCAACATTCGTTTTCAACATTCGATTTTCAACTTTCAACATTCGTTTTCAACATTCAACATTCGATTTAAATATTCGACATTCGTTTTCAACATTCGTTTTCAACATTCGATTTTCAACTTTCAACATTCAACATTCGTTTTCAACATTTAACATTCGTTTTTAACATTCGATTTTCAACTTTCAACATTCGTTTTCAACTTTCAACATTCGTTTTCAATATTCAACATTCGTTTTCAACATTCGATTTTCAACATTCGTTTTCAACATTCAACATTCAACATTCGTTTTGAACATTCGATTTTCAACTTTCAACATTCGTTTTCAACTTTCATCATTCGTTTTTAACATTCAACATTCGTTTTCAACATTCAACATTCGTTTTCAACATTCGGTTTTCAACATTCAACATTCGTTTTCAACATTCAACATTCGTTTTCAATATTAGATTTTCAACATTCAACATTCGTTTTCAACATTCAACATTCGTTTTTAACATTCGATTTTCAACTTTCAACATTCGTTTTCAACATTCAACATTCGTTTTCAACATTCGTTTTCAACATTCGTTTGCAACATTCAACATTCGTTTTCAACATTCGATTTTCAACTTTCAACATTCAACATTCGTTTTCAACATTCAACATTCGTTTTCAACATTCGATTTTCAACTTTCAACATTCAACATTCGTTTTTGACATTCGATTTTCAACTTTCAACATACGTTTTCAACTTTCAACATTCGTTTTCAACATTCAACATTCGATTTCAACATTTAACATTCCTTTTCAACATTCAACATTCGTTTTCAACATTCGATTTTCAACTTTCAATATTCGTTGTCAACATTCAACATTCGTTTTCAACATTCGATTTTCAACTTTCAACATTCGTTTTCAACATTCAACATTCGTTTTCAACATTCATCATTGGTTTTCAACATTCAACATTGGTTTTCAAAATTCAACATTCGTTTTCAACATTAAATCTTCAACTTTCAACATTCGTTTTTAACATTCAAATTTCAACTTTCAACATTCGTTTTTAACAATAAACATCCGTTTTCAACATTCAACATTCGTTTTCAACATTCGATTTTCAACTTTCAACATTTGTTTTCAACATCCAACATTCGTTTTCAACATTCGATTTTCAACTTTCAACATTCGTTTTCAACATTCAACATTCGTTTTCAACATTCAACATTCGTTTTCAATATTCAACATTCTTTTTCAACATTCAACATTCGATTTTCAACTTTCAACATTCAACATTCGATATCCGTGTACATTTGAGTCCATTCGTTTTTAATTTTGAATTATTAAAAACAAAAAACAAAACAAAAACGAGAATGTTTTCATTGTTCGTTTTTGATTTTTCGAAAACCAACATGAAAAACAAAAGTGTTTTCGTTTTTCGGTTTTAATTTTTCTAAAACCAAAACGGAAAACGAAAGTGTTTTCATTTTTTGTTTTTCATTTCACTAAAACTAAAATGAAAATAAAAGTGTTTCCGTTTTTCGTTTTCGATTTTACTATTTTTAGATATATAATGTAAAATGTTTTCCTTTCTTGTTTCACAGTCATTGTAAATAGTGCCAATGTAGGGGGGCGATATAACCACTCCGGTGTTATTTCAACATAAAGTAGACAAAATAGACCGCATGACTTCTGAATTGAAATACGGTGATAAAGTAATCAAAGACTTTCAAATTACCTTGTTATACCTTTGATAAAGAATGAATTATCATATTTAAATATTAAACGAATCACAAATTTAAATTGTACAATATAATATTACGATACATAAAAATGGTACAAATAAATAGGTTGGTTACCACATGACACTTATAAGGGAGGTAATTACTTTTTAAAACTGACAAAAAAACTAGCCTGGTCGTTAAAGTATACTTGCACAGCGGTTGTCAGATCAATACTATTTTAATCAAAGATAATGTCGACGGATGTAAAAGTCTTAAACAATCTGGACACGGGTGCGTAAACTTTACTTTTAAGTTTAGAAAGGTCGATCTAAGATTATTAGAATTGATGACCAACGTCCATCTGCCAGTATTTTCAGTACCGTGAACATCGAGGACGATAATGTGTTTTGCTTGATAGATTGATTAAAAAACAAATTTCCGCAATTTCACAATTCAAACCTGGACAAGCATTCAATTATTATGGCATTCGGAGCCTATAGGGTTTTAGTTTTGCGTATTTGTGACGGCTATATATATGGTGACCTGAACTAGAGGGCGTTGATGGGGAATTATGTAATTGAGAATAGTTGACAAAAAATATAAATGATAGAGACAATGGACCAAGAAAGCTAGACTAATGGTGTTAAAATATAAAGAGAAGAGAATAATTGGCAAAAAGTATAAAGAATAGAGAAAAATGGCCTCAAATATCAAAGAATACAGAAATTAAGAACCCTGAATCCAGACTATCATACTAGTTATTAATCAATGTTAGTTAGTCTCTGGGAGATTTTTATTGGTTATCATACGGTTTTTCTTTCTTTCGATGTCTATTAATTAAGATACGAGCTTTCATTATTTGCCAACATATTACATATCACATTATAAAAAGAATACTATTATTTTTTGCAAACTACCATAGATTTGCGGGTAATTGTTCTGCATAAAACCACATTGGAGTCCACTTCTTTTTTCAAGTGGACTTAAGCTAACCACCCTACCCTTCCATTACCGAAAAGATTATAAAACACATTTCAACGGCAATACTTTTGTCCGCACAATGTGTAAAGGGGAGCTGGGTAGGCTAGCTGATGTCTACTGGAAAAAAAATCAAGGTTGCTGTTCGGCTTATTTTATTTTTAAAAGATAGGTCCAAAGTCGGGGTCGGACACCCAACCCAACCCTTACCGAAAATATAATAAAAATTGTCCGCACTAGGTGCAAAGGGAAGTTTGACAGCAGAGGTTTACAGTAGAAAAAATCCAGGGTGTTGTTCTGCTTAGTTTTTTTCTTCTAAAGTAGGTCTCAAGTTGAGGTCGGATACCCAACATAACCCTTACCGCATAGTTAATAAAAACAATTCTGCGGAAATACTTTTATCTGCACTAGGCGAAAACGTAATCTATAGATATAGGGCCTACTTGATCCAAATTACAAGTTAGGGTATAGCTAGGATTAATTTTTTAAAGCTAATAAATAATTTCCTTGTCCACCATACTTTGAATACAAAAAATAAACCTTTGGTCTAATCATAATTAAGCGAAATGCACTAGTTCCGATATAGAATGTTTTGTAAAATCAGTTTTGTGTGGCAAAAAAAGAGTTAAAAGCACGAGTGCAACTTTCTTTTCTTCTAATGCAGAACAATTATTACTGTTCATGAACTATTTCACAGGATGCCGAGAATATGGAAGCTATATATTTCACACAATAGAGCAATTTGCCATCAATTAAAAATAATCATAACTATTTACGATTCTATAAACACACAAAATTGTTGACTTTTTAAAATGTAAAGCGTGCTGCACGCTGTATAATATATTGGAAGCGATTTCTATTGCCTTTATATAACTAACGAACCATAAATGAAATTTAAAAAAAATCATGAAATATTGTCTTTGACTGCTTAACTATATATTGAAAACTGGTGATATAGTGGTTATTTATTAATAAAAACATTTGAAGTACGTTTGAGTATATATATTTGACAGCTGGATGCTAACGACGGGCTGCTTGAGCCTAGTCTCACAAACTTCGCATTTGCATTACAGCCGATTGAATTGAGTGTATAGACAAAGGTAATATCATTGGTTACCTTTCTTGTTAAATCGTGAAGTCATTTTTAGGTAAGGTATACTACCCTTCTGTGGAAGTAGCCTAGTCCTACAGACAGTTTGATTGGTTATATGTCGGACCAGTCTGCTCTTAAAGGAGGGTAGTTTATCTAACCTAATAATGACTTCACCATACAGCTAGCAAGCAATGTAACCAAGGATACCACCTTTGCCTACACACTCACTGAATCGGCTGTAACGTCTTTACATTACATGTTGCAACACCTTGCCAAATTATTGGGCTCCAGTAAATGTTTGGAAAATTACGTCAATGTGCTTTCCCAAAGGGTTTTATGCAGAACATTTACCGGATATCTATAATGGTAGTTTGTAAAAATAATGTCAAAATCGAAATGTAACTGACAAAAGAAGTTACATACAATAAAAACGGTTGAGACAAAGGCCAAATAAGTTTTCATATTTCACATTCTTGCGTGTCTTATAGTTATCAGACGGTCATTATAGAGTTTACAAAGTAATTTAATACTAAGGCAAAAGTGAATGTAGTTTTTCATTGGTGAAATTTAGACTGCAATACAAACAAAGGATTATCAAATGATCATGACTTTGGTTTGTAGTACAATGAGCAAACCCCACACTCAATCAATCAATCAACCAACCAACCAACCAATCAATTAACCAATCAATCAATTAACTAATCAATTAGTCAATAAATACAATTGAGAATGGAAATAAAGAATGTGGCAAAGAGACAACAGCCAAACCAAAGAGCAGAAAACAGAAAACAACAGAAGGCCACCAATGGGTCTTCAACACAACGAGAAAATCCCGCAACCAGAGACGGGCTTCAGTCGGTCTCTAAATAAATATATGTACTACTTAAGTGAATATGGACGTTACACTAAACTAAAATAAAAAAAAACATAAAATAACTAACAAAGGCCAGAGTCTCCTAACTTGGGACAGGCGCAAAAATGCGGCGGGGTTAAACATGCTTTGTGAGATCTCAGCCCTCCTACTATACAACTATACAACTGTACAACTATAGCTAGCCAGCTAGCAACTGATTCATAAATTAAACTACTAGCAGTAACTGACATGCCAGCTCAAGACCCCAATTAAACCGATCAAAAGATTATATAGATATAAGAAGATGTGGTATAAGTGCCAATGAGACAACTCTCCATCCAAGTCACAATTTGTAATATGGAATATGTGTACTGTGTTTCAAATTGATTAGACTGCAACTTCATCAAAATCTACCTTTACCAAAAAACTTTAACCGGAAGCGGAACAGACGGATGAACGGAAGAACGAACGGACGCACAGAGCAAACAGCATAAAGTCCATAAATGGAACGTAAAAAATGTGCTGAAATTGAATGAAGGTCTGGTTAATCTCAATGAGACCATAATCGGCATATCCAAATAAATTTCCCTAAGGTCACGAACAACATCCTTCACTTAAAGTCATATGAAACGAGTAAGTGGTGAAAAATAATGTTTATCCAATTCTTGAACCAATGCATGTATATATCATAAACTTAGTCCTCTTTGCACGATTTTATCATTATTTTCGCAAATATATCATATAATCGTCAATTTTTTTTCTCTCTGTTTGTTATGATTTAAAAAATATGGCTGCTCATTAAATGCCGTGTTTTGAAGCCGAGTTTTACCGATTGTCACCTTATAGTAAACAAATCACAAAAAGCATGGGTATTGAGCACGTGTTTAACATGTATAATCAGATATTTGTTTATTTCAATGACATGCGTATTGCGGTCACCGGATTTTTAAGGGGAGGGTTACACTCGGGTCACTATGCATACGGAAAATCTGTCGGCGAATTGCTTCCTGGAAGCAAGCAATTAAAAATAAGTAAACTTCTTCTAAATGTGGACAAATTAAAGAATTTTCCTCAGAAAAAAGTATATTTACATAAGTTGTATAATGAAAACTATCCATTTAGTTATAAAAAACATATGCATATTTTTTTTTAATTTGAGGTCTCTTATGACTTTAAAGATCTATTGTCATTACTTCTGCAAAATACAATAATAATGTAAAAGAAATTGTATGCATGTTAATTAAAAACGATCAGGGCAGCAAACTTAGCAGTCCTTTCAATACCAATCAAACACTGTAAAAATATTTTTGAATATTGTTCTCATTGGTATAAATAGTAATTTTGTTATCAGTAACTTAAAACCATATTAAATATTATTGTTTTACACATCAAGGTACTACAATCTGTTGTTACCTATGCTTTAGCATTGTATAAGGTCGTGTTTTTCTCTTATTGTTTATAACGTCTTTACACTAAATCCATTGGATGTTGGATTTGCACTGATTGACATTTTTGTCTTAGATACATGATTTTTGTATTAGTTTTTATTGGCTTTGAACTAGC
The DNA here is from genome assembly GCF_963676685.1 of Mytilus edulis. Taxonomy (NCBI): domain Eukaryota; kingdom Metazoa; phylum Mollusca; class Bivalvia; order Mytilida; family Mytilidae; genus Mytilus; species Mytilus edulis. The sequence continues at coordinate 88,101,377 of NC_092349.1, read as the reverse complement.
TGTCAGTAACTGCGATTACTCTCGGATCTGTGCCTTTTTGTCCTTTTTACAGCGGCTGACCGTGAAGTCATTCCGGTGTATTGTTGCGAGAGAGCTTTCCATTACGTAACTTTCGTGTTGGACTTGTAGCAGATCTATAATCTATAAATACGCAGAAATCATCGAGTGTAAAATAACATTCATAATCGCTTGTTATCAATTCATTTCTTCACTGTGTACTTAAAATATATTATTTTTAGAGCATAAATTAAAAATATGACTTGAAATGTTTTGTTATACATTATACATATGTAATTATAAATATAATTATTTCTGTGACTGTATCTTACATTAATTTGTAGGATCCTTTACTATAGATAATTTAGCTGATCTGTTAAAATAACATCTCCATGCCTTATATATCATGTACTGTAAGTACGACGTTAGATTAAAACTGACGTGGAAAGGTTAGACTATGGCTTCAATATTCAATGTTTTAACAGATCATGTTTTGCTTGGCGTAGACTTAGTAAGTTGGAATAGATCTACGAAGACCAAAGAATGATCATGTATGGTGTGGCAATTGTACATGCCCACCGATGTCCAGATATTGTTCGAAATTGTTTTTGAAAAGTTACGATGCTTGCTACCGGACATTGAAAAACATGTCCTTTTTTCATGGAAAATTAAACTGTTACGGCATATTACAGAACACAAAACTGGCTTTCGTTGCTGTAAATACAAGTTAAAAAGCTGACGTGGGTTACATTAAAGCTAGACATCCCAATCCTCCGGCATCAAATAATTAAAAAGAAAAAGCACATGACCTTTACGTCGTTTTGCATTTGCGCCGATCTGCATTTATTTCATTTGCGCCGATTTTAACATCATTTGAGGGGTAAACTTGCATTTAGCGGTGTCCAGGTCCTAAATAGAAAACAAAGAGATGCGGACTAAATGTACACGGGACAAAATCGCAATCAATACATAGAAAAAATACAAATTATCAACTAGCAGGGCTTTTATTCCTGCTCTTTATCTTGAAAATAGCTGGAGGGATTTCAACTCGGAACCGGACCATTTATACCCATTATACAATAGCCAAATAGGTTAGTGCATCGGACTACAAATTCAAAAGGTTCCTGGTTCGATCCCCTTTCCGGGGAGAAAATTTCAATCCACTATAAATAAATATGTTTAAACTAACCATAGCCATACACTTGTACATATGTCTTTTGATATTGTTCCTGATCCTATATGTAAATACTTAAAGTCTTACACTGTATCTATATATTTTGCTCCGAGACCAGAATATAAAAAAATAAATTAAACAAAACTTGCGCTTTAGATTTAGAGAGGGTCCGATCCGCAAGAAACTTTCCGAATGCAAGATTTTTCGTCATTTTTTCCAATTATTCTGGTTTGTTTTATAGTGTGTGATAACATTGTGTGAGGGAATTCGACGTTTGATGTACCACTGTTCACTCCAGTGCAATTTATGACAATACCACTGCATCAATCAGAATTATTTTTTTTGCAATGTTTTAAGAAATGATTTTCCTTTGTTGTCGCGTATTATTTGTGAAACATTCAATGTTTTAAAAAGGCGAATTTTCTTTATAAAGTCAATGATTATGTTGACTTTTGAAGGCCAAACTTTCTACAGCCTTAAATACGCTAATGAAAGATCCAAAAACTATACCAATACATAACGACATGATTATGAAATTATAACAAATCTATTGGTTAACAAATTTTTACTCGTTATTGCAAAATAATGAACTTAATATATCTGACATTTTCTCCCTACCCAGTTTACCCCTATACATTTTTATGATGTGGACTGGTCATTGTTATTGAATCGTAGGCAATTTGATTGGATTAAGTTGTTATTAGTTTACCTTCAAACTTGTTTATGCTTTTCATACATGACTATTGATTAATTAGAACGTGCATGAATGTGACCGGTAACTAAAATGACTTCAAACTGGACACTGGACGAGTCAATATTATGTTTTATCAATGAAAGTTAAGGTATGAAAGGTAAGAATTGCCACTTATTCGATTTTCACAAAATTTTCGGAATATACAGTTGGAAAGGTTATTTTTTAAAAGCCTATTGTGAAGAGTAAAGAGAAAGTTTACAAATAATACGTTTTGTTCCATTAAACAAGTCATTTTCGTAAGAGAAATACCGAAATATATTTTACGCACGACTACGGCAGGTAAAATTATTATTTATCATAATAAAAAAAAGCATTTTTCAGTCTCATTGGAATATGTTGATTACAATTAATCCCCTTAAGAAGTAAGTAACTAAAGTCAAAATATGTCCGATCTGCCTATTTCTGCACATCAAAAGTCAATACGATCGTTTTAAAGTCAATTTCGTCTACCTCACAAAATCTTGTTAGGCACTATAGTTCTACCCTCGCCAAACATATAGGTATGCTTTAATTGTAATAGAGGATAGTCACTGTTATGTCTTATCATCTTAGATCCTCTCCAAACTTAAAAGTAAAGATCACGCACCCTTATTGTTTAGATTGAAAAAGACTTTTGCATCCGTCGACATTATCCCGATTAAAGTAATATTGATCTGACAACCTCTGACCTGTGCACTTATACTTTAAGTTTAACGGGCTAGTTTTCTTGTCAGTTTTAATTATAGTATAACTAATCGCCGTATTTGAATATCAAAAATAAGACAACGCGTGACCGAACGACGCATGGATTAAACGAGTGCGCAGCACGAGTTTAATCCATAGCGGCGTTCGGTCACAAGTTGTCTTATTTTTGATATTCAAATACGGCGATTAGTTATTCTTTTTATTACATTGGCAAATGGCTTTTTTTTTTATGAAATTAATGTAGAAATGTAAGGAACTATATCTTTTTCCTACGCATTGACAATTTGTTTTGATCCGACGTTATCGACGTCTTGACAACGCCTATTGTTGTATGACGTCAGAGAGTGAAATAACCACGTTTATTTCACATGTGAAATTATCGGTTTTTATTTAACTGGGAAATCAATGTAATATATTGCAACCAATGTAATAAAAGTAATTACCTCCCTTGTAAGTGTCATGTTGTAATCAATCTATTATTTTGTACCATCTTTATATAATATTATATTGTACAATTTAAATTTGTGATCTGTTTAATATCTAAATGTAACAATTTATTCTTTATCAAAGATATAAAAAAGTTAATTTGAAAGTCTTTGATTACTTTATCACCGTAGTTCAAAACAAATGTTGAATGTTAAAATCGAGCGTTGAATATTGTACACAAGTGATAAACGTCCAAAATCCAATGATGAAAACCAATGTTTAATATTGAAAACAATTTTTGAAAGTTCAAAGCGAATATTGAAAGTTGTGAAAATCGAATGTTGAAAACGAATGTTGAATGATGAAAACGAATGTTGAATGTTGGAAACAATTGTTGAATGTTGAAAACGAATGTTGAATATTGAAATCGAATGTTGAAAACGAATATTGAATGTTGCAAACGAATGTTGAATGTTGAAAACGAATGTTGAAAACGAATGTTGAATGTTGAAAACGAATGTTGAAAGTTGAAAATCGAATGTTGAAAACGAATGTTGAATGTTGAAAACGAATGTTGAAAGTTGAAAATCGAATGTTTAAAACGAATGTTGAATGTTGAATGTTGAAAACGATTGTTGAATGTTGAAAAAGAATGTTGAAAGTTGAAAATCGAATGTTGAAAACGAATGTTGAATGTTGAAAACGACTGTTGAAAACGAATGTTGAATGTTGAAATTGAATGTTGAATGTTGAAAACGAATGTTGAAATTTGAAAACGAATGATGAAAGTTGAAAATCGAATGTTGAAAACGAATGTTGAATGTTGAAAACGAGTTTTGAATATTGAAAACGAATGTTGAATGTTGAAAACGAATGTTGAATGTTGAAAATCGAATGTTGAAAACGAATGTTGAATGTTGAACTCGAATGTTGAATGTTGAAAACGAATGTTGAAAGTTGAAAATCGAATGTTGAAAACGAATGTTGAATGTTGAAAACGAATGTTGAAAGTTGAAAATCGAATGTTGAAAACGAATGTTGAATGTTGAAAACGAATGTTGAAAGTTGATAACGAATGTTTTATGTTGAAAACAAAAGTTGAATGTTGAAAACGAATGTTGAAAGTTGAAAATGGAATGTCGAAAACGAATGTTGAATGATGAAAACGAATTATGGAAGTTGAAAATCGAATATTGAAAACGAATGTTGAATGTTGAAAACGAATTTTGAATGTTAAAAACGAATGTTGAAAGTTGAAAATCGAATGTTGAAAACGAATGTTGAATGTTGAAAATAGAATGTTGGAAACGAATGTTGAATGTTAAAAACGAATGTTGAATGTTGAAAACGAATGTTTAATGTTGAAAACGAATGTTGAATGTTGAAAACGAATGTTGAATGTTGAAATCGAAATGTTGAAAACGAATGTTGAAAGTTGAAAACGAATGTTGAAAGTTGAAAATCGAATGTTGAAAACGAATGTTGAATGTTGAAAACGAATGTTGAATGTTGAAAACGAATGTTGAATGCTGAAAATCGAATGTTGAAAACGAATGTTGAATGTTGAAATCGAATGTTGAATGTTGAAAACGAATGTTGAATGTTGAAATCGAATGTTGAATGTTGAAAACGAATGTTGAAAGTTGAAAACGAATGTTGAAAGTTGAAAATCGAATGTTGAAAACGAATCTTGAATATTGAAATCGAATGTTGAATGTTGAAATCGAATGTTGAATGTTGAAATCGAATGTTGAAAAAAAAACAAAAAAAATTTGAATGTTGAATGTTGAAAACTCATGTTGAAAATTAAAAATCGAATGTTGAAAACGAATGTTGAATGTTGAAAATCGAATGTTGAAAATGAATGTTGAATGTTGAAATCGAATGTTGAATGTTGAAAACGAATGTTGAAAGTTGAAAACGAATGTTGAAAGTTGAAAATCGAATGTTGAAAACGAATGTTGAATATTGAAATCGAATGTTGAATGTTGAAATCGAATGTTGAATGTTGAAATCGAATGTTGAAAAAAAAAAAAAAAAATTTGAATGTTGAATGTTGAAAACTAATGTTGAAATTTGAATGTTGAATGTTGAAAACTAATGTTGAAATTTGAAAATCGAATGTTGAAAACGAATGTTGAATGTTGAAAATCGAATGTTGAAAACGAATGTTGAATGTTGAAAACGAATGTTGAATGTTGAAAACGAATGTTGAAAGTTGAAAATCGAATGTTGAAAACGAATGTTGAATGTTGAAAACGAATGTTGAATGTTGAGAACGAATGTTGAATGTTGAAATCGAATGTTGAAAACGAATGTTGAAAACGAATGTTGAATGTTGAAATCGAATGTTGAATGTTGAAAACGAATGTTGAAAGTTGAAAAATTAAAAAAAAAATTCAATGTTGAATGTTGAATGTTGAAAACGAATGTTGAATGTTGAAAACGAATGTTAAATGTTGAAATCGAATGTTGAAAACGAATGTTGAATGTTGAAATCGAATGTTGAATGTTAAAAACGAATGTTGAAAGTTGAAAACGAATGTTGAAAGTTGAAAATCGAATGTTGAAAACGAATGTTGAATGTTGAAAACCAATGTTGAAAGTTGAAAATCGAATGTTGAAAACGACTGTTGAATATTGAAATCGAATGTTGAATACATGTTGAAATCGAAATGTTGAAATCGAATGATGAAAAAAAAAAAAAAAAAAATTTGAATGTTGAATGTTGAATATTGAAATCGGATGTTGAATGTTGAAGGTTACAATACACCATTAGATTTTATGGGCGCAGCCATTTTATGAGCATAACATGGTATTCAGAATTAAGAGTATGGCGAATCCTGATTGGTCGATATGTGCGCCCGTTATTTTTTATTATTAGAGACTTCGTGCACTTTGCTTTATATAAAAGGCAAAATAAAAATTATTCCGTAGCCCTAAAGGCACTGAGATGACTTTTCAACGCTAGGACAAGACACGTATTTTTAAGGACAAAATTGATAGGCATGGGAGATAAGTACAAAATACGCTAAGAAAAGCAACGCGAACCTATATTTTTTGGACCAACAAATACTGTCCTAATAACTTTTCTTTGATTCTAGCAAGGTTTCGTTAAAAAAAATCAACTTTCTAAAGTCTGTATCTCGAAAAAGGCTACCATTGTCGCCTATGGGAAAATTAATTGTTTATTTCAATCTATACAGCATCGACATTTCTTTATCATAGTGCTCAAAAAGTGTCAAAAACAGTCATTTTACTTGACATTTGATGTGAAACCGTATTTTTTGGTGACAAATGAAATATTGATTATCTAGTTTTTAAGCTATAGTCTGTTTCATATTGGTATTGCGTTTTACCTTAGAAACAAGGGTGGGCTCGACTTCTGACTTACTGTGGAACAAATATGTCATTTTCTGAAGTTCTGCTGATTTGTTCGAAGAGAGCAAGTACACGTCTAGAGTTTGTGAATATAAATCGATTTTTAAACATAACAATCTCGACCCAAGTGCTGTTATCGAAATTACCAAATTCAGCGAAAATGTACGGAAATGGTCTCCTTCGAACATTGAAATGTTCACACGAATAACAAACTAAAAGAATGAAATAAGCATGCCATTTTGTAGTTAACAAACAGTTATCGATGTCAAAACACAAATATTTACACATATTCCATATTTTGAAATGCTATAGTCTGTTTCAAAAATGTACTTTTATACGAAAATGGTTTCATTTAAAACTGTTGTTCAAAATTCACCGTAGTAGTTATATATTGGATTGGTTTTGGTATCAATATAATCAGTACTTGATGATATATAAAGAATCATTGGAGAAAGTGGGCATTATCTTCAGTCCCTTTTTAACAGAACCGCATTTACTCAAAAAAACAGATTTTTTTCCTTCACATTTTTTTACTGGGGTCACCTCCGATAAAAAATTGTGAAAAATCAGAGAGTAAAGCCAGAACGGTTTGAAGATGATTTATTTGTGGCATATATATTTGTGCATCTAACGCACTATGAATTGAACGATACAAGAAAGTATTAAATACCGTATAGGTTACAATACACCATTAGATTTTATGGGCGCAGCCATTTTATGAGCATAACATGGTATTCAGAATTAAGAGTATGGCGAATCCTGATTGGTCGATATGTGCGCCCGTTATTTTTTATTATTAGAGACTTCGTGCACTTTGCTTTATATAAAAGGCAAAATAAAAATTATTCCGTAGCCCTAAAGGCACTGAGATGACTTTTCAACGCTAGGACAAGACACGTATTTTTAAGGACAAAATTGATAGGCATGGGAGATAAGTACAAAATACGCTAAGAAAAGCAACGCGAACCTATATTTTTTGGACCAACAAATACTGTCCTAATAACTTTTCTTTGATTCTAGCAAGGTTTCGTTAAAAAAAAATCAACTTTCTAAAGTCTGTATCTCGAAAAAGGCTACCATTGTCGCCTATGGGAAAATTAATTGTTTATTTCAATCTGAAATCGAATGTTGAATGATGAAAATGGATACAAGAAAAAAAAAAAGAAAAAATTTGAATGTTGAATGTTGAAAATCGAATGTTGAAAACGAATGTTGAATGTTGAAAACCAATGTTGAAAGTTGAAAATCGAATGTTGAAAACGAATGTTGAATATTGAAATCGAATGTTGAATACATGTTGAAATCGAAATGTTGAAATCGAATGATGAAAAAAAAAAAAAAAAAAAAAAAAATTTGAATGTTGAATATTGAAATCGGATGTTGAATGTTGAAATCGAATGTTGAATGATGAAAATGGATACAAGAAAAAAAAAAAGAAAAAATTTGAATGTTGAATGTTGAATATTGAAATCGAATGTTGAATATTGAAATCGAATGTTGAATGTTGAAATCGAATGTTGAATGTTGAAAATGGATTCAAGAAAAAAAAAGAAAAAAAATAAATTGAATGTTGAATGTTGAATTTTGAATATTGAACCAACTTGACATCCGTAAATATAAGTATGTAAATATATTCTTTCGTTTACGGTTTGTCTTGTACTACTGCAATGAAAAAATATACCTATTCAAAATATTCTTGTGTTGAGTTATCAATCATGCCACATATCATTATTTTTTATATTTTTATTATTTTAAAATTGTTATATAGTTACGTACCAATACAATATTCACAAAACTTAATATTAATTTCGTCGTCAATAATATTTGCATCATCTATCGATAATTTTTGTTATTGATGTTTTACCTAAAAGATACACTGCTCACTAACTTATGAATCATAAGTTTGTATTATTTACAAAAAAGTGATGAAATTATCTTTCGAAACAAGATTATATTAATTCTTCTTGGTATATAGAATATTTTAAAACTAGTAGCTTATTCATAAGTAATAAAATGAATCATTTATTATCATTTTATTAGTTTATTGTGTTAAAGAAAATTGAACAGTTTAATCTGAATTTTCTGTAAAGATCAAGGGTATCAGATACGTACCAATACAATATTCACAAAACTTAACATCACTTTCGTCGTCCATAACTTGCCATCTTGAATGTACTCTGGTGGTTGTGTCATTCCGTACATCATCTCGGTACTCAAGAGATGATTCCATATTCTGAATTATGGGAGGAGTGTGATCAATAATAAATGGATGCGACGTGCATTCAGTTTGTAACCCTGCATGATTTATAACGACAGCTTCAATATAAACACGTTCACCATGTGTTAGATTGGCCTCTACTGTGTCATGCATACGATGAGATGATGATATTGCTGACTTTATCGCTTGTAGTTCGAACCCACCGTAGACGCTTCCAATTCCAATGTCGACTTGCTTTATGCCACTGTCTAGATCAATCGCTCGTACACAAATGGAAATGCTGTCAGATGAGATTTGTTGTGTAGTGATGGTTTCAATATCCTTAGTTTTTGTAATTATTGAGGAGCATTTTAAGACACGTATTGCCATTTCTGTTGTTTTCAAACCCCCATATACATCCAATGAAAAATATGTATGTGCCTTTTCAAATGCAAAGAAGTTGTATTCTGTTATCAACGAACCATCTGAATTACGAGCAAAAGGTAGAACCATTGAGACATCGTCAACTGCCAACACAGCTTTAAAGTCAAACGTGACTTCGGTAATAGAGACTTTTATCTTATAAACATTGTTTTTGTGGCATGTTATATGGTCTAACCACCTATTTTTTCCAGTGATCTGTTTTTCATATATCGTACCAAAACGTTTACAGTCAAACGATTGAGGCGGTGTATTGTCTATTAACAATTGCAGTGACGTCACAATGGGACTTTCATGGCCAGCCTTGTCAATAGCCTTGACCATGGCTGAAATCGTGTCTCCATGGTTCAGATTTCCATTGTAAACTTTGTGGTCGTGAATATCTAACTTTTGAAAACTAGATGATTCATTTGCCAATGGACCTTTGCCATTAACAATAAATCCTATGTAATATGAATCAACAAACGAATGTTCGTCCTCAAATCCATGCCAGGAAAACTGAACTGGTTGATTATTAGACTGGTAAATGGCGTCACTGTGATGTCCAGTGTTGTAAACTATCCCAGCAATGGGCGCGATGTCGTCGATCGCAAAGCCGTCGGAGCTTAGGTCAGTTTGTAGACCAATTTTATTGATGGCTCTAACAGTTGTGAAATATCTCGTGCCTGGTTCTAAAGAAAGACCTGTCCAGTCTGCTCTTGTCTTGTTACCAACATCGTGCATACGTACTATGTCATCAGCTGAAAAATAAATACTTTTGTTATTAAATTTCTGTTTTTATTCAGTACTGCTTGTTACAAAGGATATAAGAACACAGTTAATATCATTTCTTAATACATAGTGATAGCAATAATTTTCTTTTAATTGTAAATGAGTTTAACATACCATACGGCGACGTTCCGAGTGATACCATGAAGTTCATTATTCCACTTTCTTCATCATGAAATACACCATCCCAGCAGGATAATACAGAATCTGTGGAAAGAATATAATCTGCATCCTCCTCACAGTTATTGGTAGAATCGATAACAAAATATCTCTTGTGAATATCAGGTGACGTGTGATCGATTTGAACTGGTTCTGATCGAAATATTGTATTCGATGTAAACGAGTACCATACTTTAACGTATGCAACGTAGTTCGTTTTATGTTCGAGTTTTTTGTCTGGGGATAAACAGTGAATGGCTTCCGTCTCCTTTCCGACATCACGCCAAGGGTTTTCATTTGCTAAATCAAAAATACCAGTACCTGGCTCACCGTTCTGTACACCGAATGTGTATTCAAAACGCCATATTGTTTCGTTTAAGTTGTCTGTCCATTTAGACATTAAGCATGACGACGATCCAACTATACCTATATCGGTGTTCGACACAATTATTCTTACTCTATCGGAACTTTCATCATTGTTATCGGGTTTGCTATTACACATCGATTGTGAATCGGTTTTACATTTTCCCCCAACTACAGCACACGTGCAGTCGTTATTGCAGTATTCTGCCACACAAGAATGTTTCTGTTTAACGAGGTTTCCCTTGGTATGATTCCGGTTAAAACTTACTACATCAGTTGTAATTTTACTCTGAGGACTTAACAGTCCAGCATTGTTTTCTGCCCAGATAGTGAAAACTAGCATCTCGCGTAATTTGTTGGTATTATCTATGTTTATGGTTGTATTATGAATACCTCCCGGATCTTGTTGATCAGGGTTAAACTTATAAGCGTCAATAATATCAGCCCCACTATGATCATAGCCAATTGATATATAATATGATCTTATTCCAGATTCTACATCACTGAAACCATACCATGTCAAATTAAATCTTATATAGTTTGTGATCCCTGGAATCACTTCCCAATTTAATGGCGGCATAAATCCCCCGATTTGAGGAGGAGAATAATCCAGCAAGACCTCTTCACTATTCGCAGTGTTACAAAGTAAGGCAGCGTTGCAAGCTGTCACCTTTACTATATAAATGTCTCCGAGACGAAGTCGATCGTCATTTTCCAATTTAACGGTAAATACATTTTCATTTGATATAACAGTGTCCGACATTGGAATATGGGAGTCTAATTTGCTTTGGATCGAGATAGTAGTTCTTATTATTGGACTCCGGTCATCGTAAAATCTCCAACTAATTTTGAAGAAAGATGGATCTGATATTATTAGTCGTATATTTGACGAATTATTTTTTACACTTTCTACATACGGTTGGATTATTAAAACTGGTGGAGTGTCATCTATCATAAAACTCTGTGAAGATCTTTCTACACATAGTTCCACTTTATTACAGGCGGTTACAGTGACAAACATAGGCACGTCATCTTTGAGTCCCAGTTGAGTTTTAACAAAAGATGATGATAAAGATACATTCCAGTGTTTCATAATGTCACAAAGCAATGGTTGTGTACCAATGCATACTTCAAAATGGTCGATACCGGAATGTGGATCTTCAAATCCAATCCATGTGGCATGTAGTGATGAGCTGGAATGATATGAACAGTGTTAATATACATAACAATATCTATCATATGTGTATGCGGTTTAATTGGAATTTCTTTATTTGATACTTTGATACCATTTGAGCCACTTGATCTGGGTGTTTTTGTAAACTTTGTACACCAAAAGTAAAATCACAAAAATACTGAACTCCGAGAAAAATTAAAAATGGAAAGTTCTTAAACAAATGGCAAAATCAAACGCTCAAACATTTTAAACGAATGGATAACAATTGTTATATTCCTGACTTGGTTTAGGCATTTTCTTATGTAGAAAATAGTGTAAAAAATCCTGGTGTAATAGCTAGCTAAAACTCTCACATTTGTGACGGTCGCATCAAATTCAATTATATTGACAACGATGTGTGAACAAAACACACAAACTTAATAGGTATGGTAGATGGTAGACAGAGGACTTTGCACGTAAAATCTTTCTACAAATACCAACTGATTGACGTTTATATGTTTCAGTGATTTTATTACAATAAATGTATTTAATTAATTACACGACTTTAATACATGTAAAATGTATTGCTAAAATTCACAAAGTCAGGCAATTCAGAACTTCACATACGATATAAACCTTAACTGATGAATAGGAATACGTGATAAAAATGTATATTTCTAATGCAATTTTTATGTAACATTTTTTTTATTGGCTAAAAGTAACCGTCAAATCTACAGTTGACCAGGCGTAACTAAGGAGGGACCCGCCATTTTGAATTAATGGATCAACAAATGTTCGAATATACTACAATATTATCGAAAATAAAATAACGCCTACCTTGAATTCGCCGTTTTAATGTCATTTTATCCGAATTTGAATCGTAAAGGTAACGTATTAACCTCTTGTTTGTAAGTTTTCATCTGTATGATGTCAGGTTAAGCCATGACGTCTTTGCGCATAAATCATTTTTCGCGGAATTTGTTTGTCAAATTTAAACATTTTTTCAGTTTTTACGTATCATTTCCTTTTGTATTGCATTGGAATCGGAATAATTGTACTGTAGTTGAATTGTTGCCACCGTCAATTTAGATACGCGTCGACGGTGAAACTGTATTTGCGACCGTTAAATCGAGAATGGACGGTGGCCACGCGTTAGCTACAGTACCGTTATTCCTTAATTCCTTACATTTTTTAGATTTTTGCAACAGATAATTTTACATATCGTATAGGCTTTCAAACTTTTTTGTATCTGAGCGCCACTGGTTAGTCCTGGTTTGACGACACGCGCGTCAGGCATATTAAATTTTATACCTGGTACCTTTTGTTAGCTATTATCCGTGTGTTTCTCTGTCCTATATGTTCTTCCATTTATTTGTATTTTAGTCCTTTCATGTAATGTTGTCATTTTAATGGTATATTAAGCATACCATAAAAGCAGTAGGTTTGGCATGCCACAAAACCAGGTTCGGCCCATCATTTTTTCTTACAATGACCTGTACCAAGTCAGAAAATGGCCATTGTTATATTATAGTTCGTTTCTGTGTGTGTTTCTTTTAATGTTGTGTTTCTGTTGTGTCATAGTTCTCCTCTTATATTTGATGCATTTCCCATAGTTTTAGTTTGTAATCAGGATTTGTTTTTTTCTCAATCGATTTATGAATTTCGAACACCGATATACTCATGTTGCCTTTATTTACGATGGTGTTTTGAACATTGGGTGTTTATTGTGGTTGTTTCGTGGATGTATATCTACATACGATGGACAATTATCTAATATATCATTTGTATCTTTACAGTACGTACTTATCAGACTGGTATCTTGAATAAATTCCAGGTTCTCCAACAACTACTAAGCCAGGAATAGGAGCAGAGTTGTCAAGCAATACACCATTTGATGCACCATGACTACAAAGTCCTGCTCCGTTACATGCTTTTAGTATACAGTAATACCTAACTCCTTGAACAAAGGTTGATGTCCAGGTCTTTGCTAGAATAAATTTCATATATACTATTAAAAAAAGTTACTATACACAAGTTCGAACTCAAATTAATCACAAAATACAATGAATAGAAAAAAACTGGTAGATAATCCAACGAAAAACATTCATAAGGCTAGCAAAGCAAATTCGTATGATTAAAAAATTTTGACTAAATTGGAAAGTGAGAAATATCGTAATATTGAACACAGGGGGCAAATTTATTTTGTATTCAATATATTTCATTATAAAGGTTAGATAAAAATTGCCTTGTCTTTCTGTTGTAGACTATTATACCTTTAAAATGTTATTTCTGTGTATTCTAAAAATAACATGATTTTTATAAACTATAGTTAAATCAAATACATGTTAAAACCTCAAAGCAAATATTTTATTCTTTTTATGTGTTAATTAGAAAAAAATTAGTTCTTACTGGTTCTCAACCCAACGTGTGTCAGTGTTTCTATATCGTCTTTTCCAGCTGTCAAACCAAGTCCAACATAGTATCTATCAATCTGTGAATGTGGATCATGAAATCCTCTCCATTTACAAGATATACTTGTCGTATTCCTCTGGTAGTCTATATCCTTCTACAATTTATATATTTAATTATTTTTAAATTACAATAGATTACAAATCAAATAGCCCACTTACACTCTTAAAAATCAAAAACGTTGATCATTGTGTGTTACTAAACACAATTCTTAGGTTTCATCTAAAAGAGTCAAATTCTCCAAAGGATCTACAATTATTATTGAGAAGACTTTGTATGTGAACACTCATTTTTGATTGATTTTTTTATATCTCGGTAACATTTCTATTCCTCTAATGTAAACCACACAAACTCATTTCTTTACAATTTAATAAGGGACCAGCTGATGACCACCTCCGGATGTCGGATACTGGATGCGTTAGAGACCCAATAGTGTATTTCGGCTGTTGTCTGCTCTTTTGTCGGAATTTTGTCTCTTTGATATATACCCCATTTCAATTCTCAAATTTATCTATTGTTTAAGCTTTAACCCGGAATGGTAAATGTAATATACCAGATAAGGAGGAAACTTCTCATGAGAGAGAGTCTTTACACTAATTTGGATTATCGTATGATGTCCACGTGGAACAGATGTTTTCATTTATGTTTTGCATATGACTTCTACAATGTTGATATCGAGAGTATTCTATTAAGGCTGTTTCCGAAAGACTTGTTTTAAAAGAGGGACGAAAGATACCAGAGGGACAGTCAAACTCATAAATCGAAAATAAACTGACAACGCCATGGCTAAAAATGAAAAAGATGAACAGAAAACAATAGTACACATGACACAACATAGAAAACTAAAGAATAATTAAGCAACATGAACCCCACCAAAAACTACGGGTGATCTCATGTGCTCCGGAAGGGTAAGCAGATGCTGCTCAACATGTGGCAACCGTCGTGTTGCTCATGTAATAACAAATCCGGTAAATATTCTAATTCGGTATGTCACATTTATGAAAGGGAGGGGGATTGTAGTTACGACGTAAGGAACATATGTGAAACGGTTATTCCATAACGATCGAACAACTCGTGATAGCGTCCGTTAAATTTACGGTGGGATGATTTTAACTTTACCATTTGGAACCGTTGGATTAGTAGCTTCCTTGCGAGGAGCAACCCTCTATCAAGAAAATCATGATAGGAAATACAAGCACGGGAATAATGTATCAATTGGGATATATAGACCCCGTATGCAGGTGCTGCTGAAATGTTGCTACTTAGAGATGGAAAGTTCACTATTGGAATGCTTAAATCATCTCTTATGTCGTAAAGTTTTTTTTTCAACCGACCCTCATTTACAGATGTATGTTATGAGTCCGACTTAACGGTATCTGTTGTATCCTTTATTTTCTAGTTACTATGATGGGATAGATGCGTTCAACAAAGTCACCAAATTTTAAATTATTTGGTTAGAGAACATCATCTATATAGCGGAGAGTGAAGTTGAAGGATATTGCTAACGTCTTATCTTTCTTCCTAAGAAATTTCTGTATGAAGTCCGCCTTATTAAAAGAAGAAACAAGTCGACAAGAAGAGGGACACAATTGTTTCCCATTGGAATGTCGACAGTCTGTTGAAAAACACGTCCTCCGAACGTAACAAATATGTTCTCATTCAGGAAATCAAGCATTTTAATGATATGTGTACTCACTGCATCTGTTTCGCCTTGATTGTCTGGAAGAGAAATATCCATGACGTGGCCAATTACTGGAGCTGTACTATCAATAACAAACGGCGTCGATACAGAAAATGAGGAAAGACTAGCTCCGTTTATTGCCTAAAATAAATCAAAGTAATTAAATAATTTGTTTTTATAGAAACCATTTTTTTTACACCAGAAGCGCGTTTCTTCTACAAAAAGCTCATCGGTGCCACTCACTCGAAAAACAAATAAAGGTAAAAAAAAAAGTAGGAATTTGCGTATGCACATTTTATTTATTGTTCAAAAATACACTCAGCGAAAATGATTTAAAGATTGCGTTGATGTAAACATAGAAAAGTTTCTATCTATTTTTTGTCAAAAAATGTTTTAAACTGTACAATGTTATCGAAATACTCTTACTGTCATAAATGGTAACAGTTTTTGATATGAACTCTGAGAATAACTAAATAAATGAATAAATGCATGGGGATACACTTATTTATAGATTTTTGAAATGATAGATTGTATTACCTGTAGTAAAAAGGGAAAGGTGTAAAATAAGCATCACATCATTTGCATCATAGCAAAATCGACAAATATATCGTACAATGTGCAAGTATTATGGAGTTTTATGAGTTAAAAGTCATTCTAAAATAAAACACTGAATAAATCAGAAACTGAATCGACTTTTTATCAGCTATTCGAAGTGTGTATTTGGGTTTGACTTTCAGATATTTTTGCTACCAGCATCACTAAGGAAATATCATTTGTCGAAATGTGCTCTCCATGCTCTCGGTGCTGTAAAACTTTACCAATAATGTTATTATTATATCTTAAATCAGATTCTGTTATTTTTTACATACATGTATCAAGTAAAACATAATATAATTCATGCATCTTCGAATGAATATTTTCGTAAGTATATTGTAGGTTATAAAAAATGTTGTTTAAAATAAATATTGAATGAAATAAACATCTTTAAAAAATATCTGTCAAAAGAATACACTATTCTAATTTACAGTGCAATAGTATAATAAATATGTATAACCATTAACACAAATCAAGATTTCATGAAATTAAACTTCTTCCTGTTTTTATTATTACTAGAACACACCCGCGAATCGCGGGCATATACAGCTTGTGAACTGCTGTAGGGTGATTTTTTGTAAAAGATATTATATATGGAGAATTTCATAAAAGGTATCAAAAGCCCTCTCCCATTTTTCCAAAGTCCGATATTTGTTTCCTTTCTGTTAAATTCAATTATTTTCGTGTTTCGTGCCTTAGACCACAATTATTCTTCTCCTTTGCAACAATGCATCTTTTGGTAAAAGTCAAATTAAATTAAAAATTTGCACCGCTTCAAACATGAAATAAATATAACTGCTTATATATAGACCATTATTAGTCTAATAAAATATGCCTCTAGAACAATCCATATGTGTTTTTTTTCTTTTGAGAGCCTTATTAATAGCCAATGGTAGGATATGAATCTTGTATAAATGACTAAGACCGACTAAGGCCAATTTGAGGGTGGTCGAAAGGGTCCTGATCCCGAAATCCCGGGCTTAAAACATGAAATCCCGAGATGCAGAATTTAAAGAAATTCATATCCCGAAATCGAAAAATATATTCCAGGATCCCGTAAGGAACAATCCCCAAATCCCGGGCTTAAAAACACACGACCTCGACGTCCCGAAAAAGGTCCTGCCTCCCTCTAATCTCTGCCCTACTTTCATTTCCAACAATAAATTTTTATGACCCATTTATGGGCATTATGTTTTCTAGTCTGTGCATCCGTTCGTTCGTCGGTTCGTCCGTCCGTCTATCCCGCTTCAGGTTAAAGTTTTTGGTCGAGGAGGTTTTTGATGATGTGAAGTCCAATCAACTCGAAACTTAGTAAATATAGTGCCGATGTTGCATCCGTGTACTATGGACACATTCTTGTTTCCACATGTTTTACTTATTTTAATATATATTCAACTGGTACGACCCCTTAAATAGTAATATAATTCAAAGAAAACTGCAGACAGAATACAGAGAGTCTCTATATATTAAAGTATTATAATCGTAGTTTACATGTAGATAAACGCGAAAAATAATTGTCCTGTCTAAGGAGGTATTATAGTTGTGGTTCTGGAGATCTAAACACCACGATTTGGAGAACGCTCTGATTGGCTTATTTATTTTTTCATCTTTGTTATCTATCATACGATTGGTTGTACTTGTGCGTCTTTCAAACCGGAAGTTTATCAATGACTAAAAGTCAGTCTGATGACGGAATCAATATTCGGACTCCTTTTTTTTCGTTTTTCTCCAAAAATAACACAATCTGAATAATCATAAGAATGGATGACAAATGCGACTATGCATTTTACATATAGAACACAGAGGCATGATGATTAATTTATCGTGGAAGGAAGAGAAGCGACACACAAAATGAGGTCTTCTTGTTTAATAGTATAGATCATTATTATTATTATTAGTAGTAGTAATAGTAGTAGTAGTAGTAGTAGTAGTAGTAGTAGTAGTAGTAGTAGTAGTAGTATAATCATTCTTATTATTATTAAAAATTACTACAAAATTAGTAATATATAATAATAATTTAACGTATACTTTTGACTTTTATAGGTGATTTACCTTGACGATAGCATAATACTGATGTCCATCAATCAATCGACTGTCTTCGTTAATTTCTGCAAACATGTTAGTCTCATGGAAAGGCACAATATCAGCAGAGTTGTTTGTAGAGCCTATTCCTATTTCGAATTGTACTATTCCACTTTCTTTATCCTCAAACCCAAACCACTGTACCGAAATTCGATGAGTTTTGACAAAATATCTAATTCCTCTTTCAACTTGTGTTGTTCCAGATACAGGTGGAGTGGTGTCGTAAATAACGCCTTCTGAATGTCTTTCAACCGACCGATTCAAATGATCACAAGCTGAAAATAAATTTTTACTAAGATATGAATCAGGTGAATTTTTGCGTTTTAAAGTTAACACCCCAAAGATAGCTGTTTGTATGCTGAACAAACTGTATCATGTTTGCTTTAAAGTTGAATACTTAACGTATTAAAGATATATTTCATAAAGTCAAATCATATCTTATCATTTTTCTGAAGCATTGTAATTATAAATTGAAAATCAAACATTGAGACTCATTTCAAAAAGCCTTAGAATTGTTATACATTACATTTAGTAACATCGTACCCCAGTGAGGAACACTTACATAAGTTGAAGTTATTCATTTCTTTCTATCATATTTGGTTCATGTTGTATTAATAACAATCCGTTTGGTTGGTGTTTGTTTTGTTTAAAATGGTAATTTTGATTTTATTTTAACGGTATTTGTTTTGCATTCTGGTTGTTGTCCATTGATGAATGCCGTACCGTGACTTTTAGTTCTTCGCATGAACGAAATTTATAATCTGTTGGCCAATTGTATCATGGTCATTCATACCACGTCTTCTTATGGTCAAATCGACTTTCACTTCAATTATATCAAATACACCCTGTTTATGCACTGACCAATCGGTTTATGTCTGATAATTTATTACAGTGAATTGTAATATTTGTTTGTTGCCTATTAGACACTGATGTTGTACCTCAATCAGCTGTGTAAATTAAGCTAATAATTCGTAATCTAAAGACATTTATGGTGTAATTGTTACCTCGAATAGTAGCATAATATATTTGCCCAGGTTGTAAGCGCAAGTCTGTAACTACAACAAAGTCTGCCAGACCAGCTGTTGTAAAGTGTACAACATCAGTTCCTCCGATACTGGTACCTGTAAGTAAGCATTAATCTTAGATATCTCTATATAACCATACCTATCATTATAATTTAATTTTTTTATGTAATTATCTAGTTCAATTTTACACATTTCGTTTTATTCTTACAACTTATATACTTTGGTTTTCGAGGCAGAAACTGTTTTCTAGGTTCAAAAAGTACTAAATTACGTCCTTCGTTAAGAAACATTTACATTTAATAATCATATATAATTGCTCTTACCTACTGCGTATTGGTAAGATGCAACTGCATTTGGATATCCCATGTCTATTACTTTTGAATTCCCTCTAAACCCTGACCAATGAATACTAATTGATGAACCTTCAATTACATAACCATTTCTTGACGGTATAGAAACTTTCCCACCCTTCAGTATTTCATCATCAACGAGGAATCCATCACTACAACCATGAAACGAATCTGTTACGGCGCATATATACAATAATCCGTTTTCCTTTAAATATGGATTATCAAAATTAACGAAACCGTTCGTTGTATCCGTTGAAAACAAGCATGACAAGTCAAGAGAGCAATCTACAGACGGAATTACTTGATGTTTCATAAGAAACCATTTAACTGGAACTTCAAATACTCCTAGTAAAAATCCGGAGATTTTTACATTCTGTTCGGCAAAATCCATCTCATTGTCGTGAAGAACTGTCAAATATTTTCCAATGTTAGAACTGTGTTTTAATTCTGCTATGCGCTTAATGACTGGATTATTCAGATTCAGATCGTAAATAATATTTTTGTCATAGATGTTCGGATCGTCTATCACAGTGGCTCTGCTGCAGTCACGTTTGAAATCGCCTGATGGACAGAATGCTTCTATACAAACGTATAGTTCATGATGAAGATAAACTGGAATCCCAAGACAGTCAGAATCCTGTAATGTATAACATCATCATGAAAATATTTTCATATAAAAAAAGGCAGAAACAAAACCATTACTTCATCTAAAACTTACGTTTGTTTACTCTACCGTAGACAGTCAATAATATCGGCAAAAGAAAATTTCTTCAATCAATAAAGTACTAATTGCTTACTACAAGAGTTACATATATAAAGAAGAAAACAGGTGATAGGTTCAATCTGCGATTAAGAAAAAATCGGAAATAAGATAATAGGACTGTAACAATGGCAAAAGGAAAGTGTTGTAAAATTTCTAAAACAGCTTTGTTTAACATGCGCAACTGACAAAATTAGAAAATACCGTGGACGAAGTTAAAGGGCCATTAGTTGTCAAATACCTGTTAACTTATTTGACTGAAATTCGCAGATTTGATTCATAACGTGCTGAAATGTATATCTAAATGATCAAAAGTCTAAAATAGACAATTTACAAGGCAATGGCTCGATAACATGTATCAATATTTCGTATGTATTTTAGTCTAGATGCCATCTAATTAACTATCTAGTTGACCTTTGAAGACTTCTGACGGTCATATATGCGATATTAACATATCTAAAGATGTAAATAGATAGTGAACGCGTGCAATTGGATTTTTCTAGGTCTGTTTAATTTCATATGATAAGATACAAATATGAATACATGTTAATCATCGTTTGTACCTATCCCCAAGTGTGACTAGGGAAACGAAATAGGGTCACTTGGTCTTCTTCCGACCGGCAGTAAAACGCTTGCCGAAGTTGGGCGTTCGTTTGGCTGTGCGGGATGTCTCAAGTTCGGAGTCACGTCCGGTCAGAACGGGGACGTTAAATCCGATGCCTCGTGTAAAGAGAGTGCCACGCTTTTGTGCACGTTAAGAACCCTTGCAACAACTCTTTGAGGGGTGCGTAGGTGGCCTGTTGCAAGGCAAAATTTCTGTCCCTATCAAATATACCCTCATTTTCCACTGGCAGTCCAAATTTCTCCGACTATCATCCCAAATGGCTTCTATTTTTACACGAACTACCTATTGTATTTATTGTTAACATGTTCTCGTCCTGAAATTGCATGAAATATTTGCCACTGGACGATAAGCAACCAACAATCAATCAATCAATCGCTTCTACCTTTATAACAATGATTTTTGTGGATCAAATTAGTCAATCAAATGATTTACCCTTTTCCACTTTCAATGATAAAATTCGTTTTCTTTTAATAAGTGAACACACGCATAATTCCTGCGTATTCAATTACTAGCTAGGGTGTTGAAATGAAGGTTACATGAATAATGATTCAATGAGATCCAATTATTCACTTGCATTATTGATGTTCCTTAGCTTATTCTGACAAAATTGAACAATAGTGGTTGAAAAAACTAAGCCAATTATTATTTCACTATTTCATTTTCATTAACGATTCATGATCTTAATTTTCTTTATATCTCGTAGCTAGTGTCCCTTTAAAAACCAACAGTATGTCGAATGAAACACTGGTAAAAACACCAGCCTACAAAAAGCTACATATAAAACGTAAAATTGATTGAGCAATATTACCCCGACTTAAAACACAAGAGGCATAAACAAATAAATGCAACAGTAGTATACCGCTGTTCAAAACTCATAAATCGATAGAAAAAAAAAACAAATCCGGCTTACAAACTAAAACTGAGGGAAACGCATTAAATATAAGAGAACAACGACACAACATTACAATGTAACACACACAGAAACGAACTAAGCATTAGACAAAATCCGATGAGAATAACAAATATAACATCGAAACTAAATACATGCATTTGGGATAGAAAAGTAAACATGGCTTATCTTTAACGAGACCAAACGCGTCATTTTAAGTAAGGTTTATTAAGCCGTCAAAAGATGTATAAATACAATTATAATTCAAAAGCTAGATAACAAAACAAAAAGATTTTTTATTGTGACTGACGAACTTAAAACCATCCTGCATGTAACGCTAGATATATAGTCTTCAGGTGTTTGCGTTATGTATGGTTCTAAGATGCAGTGATAGTGTAAAGTAAACCTGTTTTACAATTCTGATTATAAATAAGCAGAAGAGTACAGATTGTACGGATTCGAAAACTGATATTCTTTTAATTAGAATACTTTCAAAACCAATCAAAATTTAGTAAGTGATCACTATATAATTTACCGTAAAAATTTCTTTGTTTTCATCAGTTTCTTTTCCTATATAAACCTGCCAGTCTGTAAGCATTGTATTGCCTCTCTCTTTGAATAATGACCATCTGTAACCAGCTGGAATGGTTTCCTTATACAATACGGTGCAAGGTGATTTCTGCCATCTTACAGTTGTGTTGATGCAATTATTCGCCAAATGAAGCGAAGCCTGAACTTTTATGTTCTTGGGTGCTACTATTTCAACTACAATGTCACTAGAAATGGAAGGCTTAAGACATTTCAATCCAAAACACGTCTTAACAAATACCTTATAAACTGATTCTTTAAAATTTCCATGAAAATATTTATATCGATCCGTTCCAATCGATTCATACAAAAGTCTGCCTTCACAAGTAGTATCATTTGTCATTTGGCATAGTGCTACTTCATAATGTGATACATACTGCTTATATTCCTCGCCAATTGACCAGTAAACAGGTAGGAATGTAGTCGAAGATTGCAATTCCATGTCTGGATCACACTGATGAAGAAAAAATGTAATGTTTGAAGATTTATTCGAATTATTGCTGTCTACATCGATGGAAATATTAAAGACGGAAACTAAAGGAATAAATGTTACAATCATCTGATTCAAAATTTGTCTTCGTGATATGACAAGTACATTAGTGTTTAATATTCTAACTGATGCGTTTGTATAATCCGTTAGCAACGAATGAGTGACGCCATATTGAATAGGTTTAAAAAGTTGAAGTACATTATGCGATGATGCGATAATCCATTTGTTTAATAAGTTTTGTACTCCACATGGAATACCATGATAAATCATCATAGATGCCGTTACAGTGGTACTGTTTAAAATCACAAACCCATCTGATGATAATCTGTAAACTTCCTGATTTGTATAAGATGCCTTGACAGTCACATAATACTTTTTCTCTGTTTTAAGTTGGCCTATAGATTCGCACACTCTTTCTTCGTAGGTTGTGTTAAACACGTGAAAAACTAATGCATCATCAGATTTTTTAACAGTACCGACACCTACTTCAATTCAATCTCCTCATTTGTAAAACCTTTCATTACAAAACAGTAAACTTTAGCGTCATATATAACATCCAAATCTTGATAAAACCCTTCAGGGTCAACATCTAAAACTAATCCGTGTCTAGGTGGAATTTGTGGTAATTTGAAAGAAGGTGTATTGATACTGCAAAAATGTCCAGCATAGTTATACACGTGCATTTGAATATAGAAGTAAAAGTTTTTCTCTGAATCATACATTTGTAACTTGTTTACAGGGTATTTGATGCACTGGTGATGCAGACCACACTGACCACCGTGTGCTTTGATGTCCCACTCTAGATATGATGTTACATACTTATTGTCGACGGCTGCAATGATATTAATAACATAAATAAGTTTAACTCTTTCAAATGTAAACTTGTAAAAAAAGTAACGATAAGAATAAACAAAGTTACAACAAAACAAACACTTATTTACGTGCTGTGTTCTCTTTAAACGTAGAAAGTGTCACTACAATATGTCCTAGGTCATCATATGTATCACATTTAATGGTTGAAGCGCGCGCTATGTTTAATCCATGTTACATTTTGGTAATCATGGTAATTGAACTGTCATGATATATCATAAATGAGCCTCCAGGCTCATTATATCTTTTAACGGATAAAACGATCAAATATTGACTGTCATTCGTTTTAATAAATGTTGTTGCGTCTAAATAGCCTTGCACTTCCTTTCCACAGAAAACTAAAATAACTACTTTCTGGTTTCTTAATTGGCGTACTTAACAAAACATCAATTTGAAGTATATTTCTTTTTGAATAATTCATTAAAAATATTTAAGCAAAACACAAATGCCCTAGTAAAACTGTATGCTGAATATAAATTTCTGCTGAATTATTTCGATTCAGCAATTTAACTGTTATTAACAAAGAATTCGTACAAATAATCAAAATGTGTTTCTGAGTTTCCGGGAAGATTTTGATTGAAGCCCTAACTGCACTCGTAGAGTATGCGTTTTAATGGATAATATTTTAAACGAGAGAGACGGAAGATACTAAAACGATACTTAAACTAAAAGTTAAAGACAAACTGAGGGGGGGGGGGGGGGGGTAGGGATCCCGATAACATGTTTTACCCAGCCATATCCGGTATGTATGTGCCGTTATGTATGTGCCGGTCTAACGTCAGGAGTCTGTAATTCAGTAGTTGTCTTTTGTTTAATGTGTTAAATGTATGTTTTCGTTCAATTTTGGTACATAAATTAGGCCGTAAGATTTCTCGTTTGAATTGTTTTATATTGTCATTTCGGGGCCTTTTATAGCTGACTATGGGGTATTGGCAATTTCTGTGTCATTCGGTTTCTTGTGGATATTTGTCTCATTGGCTATCATACCACATCTTCTTTTTTATATTGACATTTTCATTGCAACAATTAAAATCATCGACCACAATGGTTTACAAAACACTACATGGACTATACGCTTTAAATTTTCTACATAGTTTTGACCCTAAGATGGTCCTTACCATTTCGTTGTAAACAAAATGTAAAAAAAACAACGTTATCGATTATCAAAAGTCCTACCACATTGCAAGCCATTAACGTTTTCGACATGAAAATTGTAAAATAATTCAAAACGAGAAAGATAACTACCTGCATTATGTACCAAATAATAAACGATGCAAAAAACTAATGTTATATACTGTAACAATAGACACTCCCTCAATTACATGATCTTGTCTTTAGACAGATAAAACAGAATCTAGAGTAGCGAAAGATGTTTTTGTGTGCCATACCTCCCGAAACATGAGACAATAGATTGTGTAGGTTTTTGTCCTGTTCCCTTAACCATTTTCACTTTTCCAACATAACTACTACATGTACTAGACGCTTTAGTGATCTTATTTAGCTTGTTTATTTTATGACGTAGTTCGTTCCCAACTTGCCTATACGAAATGTTACTGATGTTATTTTGTTTGTTTGTTCAATTCTGTTCCATTAAGGTCTCTCTTCTTTTTTTTATTATATTTATATGTTTGTTTTTATTAACTTAGATATACTCTTGACTTACCAACACGAAACATTACTGATCCAATTTCTTCTGTCTGTTCTGTGTCGTAAAATGTTTTCTTATCCCATTGAGCAATAACAAATCCATTATCAACAACTGGCGTTGGAATTGCCTGACAGACGGGTGGTGTTTCATCAGCTAATATTGGTCCAAACCAAATCTTCTGCTCTAGTCCAGCTCTGTTTTGCACTTTGATAAATATGAATATAGTTTTTTCTCCGATAAAACCTGGATGATGTTGGACATAACTTGTGATGTGATGTGTTTTAGTATAAGCCATTAAGTTAGGACTGTCAATTACAGATGCATCTGTCCCAAATCCTACAAAGGCATTAGATATCTGGCTATAATCTTCACTGATATCCCATGTCATTTGAAAAAGATCCGTCGGGGTATAGATTAAGTTTTGTTTATAACAACTAATAGTGCGGCACATAAAAGATGATACTGCTGTACCTTCGCCTGTATTTTCCTGTATTATAGGAAGTAAACTTAACATGTCGTCATTACTCTTGTTTGTGCATAATTTACTGCATTCATCACCAAATAACTTATTTCTTGACAAATTTTGTTTTACAAGCCATGGAACACCGTCATAACAACCGATTGTTTTTACAGTTTTTGCATGTTTAATGCTAACGTTTACTATTTCAGGAACACTTTCATCGAATGTTATTCCGTCTGAACAAGCAATCTTTGAAGGACTCATTGCGTGATTAAACGCTATAACAGTCACGTGATATTTGCCTTGACCATCTGGAAACGCTAATTTGATAGATTCATGTGTGGTTTCCAGTACAAAAGAACCGTTCATTTTACCGGCTTCTCTGTTATTCAAATTGTTGATACAGTTTCTACCTATGCCTACTCTATACAACTTGATACCACTCTCGTGGTCAATAAATCCGTGCCAGTGTACAGTGAATTTATTTATACTTGTATAGTCTATATCAGGACTGCCTACAGGACCTTCCAAAACCACGCCTACTTCCGGAGGAGACTCATCAACTAATATGTCTATATGGTCGTAAGCGACAAGAAAGGCGTTGTTTGTTGCTGTCACGGTGAAGAAATATCTCCTGTTATGGTTTCCGTTATGTTTATTAAGTGTTTTCAACTTTTTAAGTTCTGCCACATACGTTGTTGATGTACACTCGCCAATCATCGGACAGTAACAAGTCGTTGTATTGGTGCACAAATTCTATTGTAAAAAATATTTTCATAACTTTACTGTAACATCCAATCAAGAAGTAAATATTACGTGAATTTAATTTTTTTTTCTGTTGTGATATTATATTTTTGGAAAATTCATTAATTAATTTTTGTTATCTCAATATTCAATCATGTTTTATAGTCCGGTACAACTGTACACCACTGTGTTATGGGCTTTTCTCATACGATGGAATATTTTTCATTAAAAAGGTATATTTGAAAACGTAAATATATCAACAGAATTATTAATTTTATCTACAATTTACACAAAAAAAAAAATCGTATGAAACATAACTGTTCTAAATTTTATCCGCGGCCTTTCTATGCTATAAATTTTAGATTTCACGTAAACTGTTGTAGAGAATCGTAAGGACCCCGTACATATCATGCAGATATTCCGCCATCGATGTCGAACTTTTATTATATCAGTTGTGTTCATGGAGTAGTTTTTATCAACTTAATAATGACAAGCTTTCAAACATACGCCATCTTTGAAGTTTTTGCAGTGTTTGTTAACAGCACGAATTTTGAAGCCGAACAACAATATTAAATCATTCTGATCAGTGGTGTATGAGCGACTCAGCTCTTTAAATGATCTAAAGGATGTTATTCAGTATATTCATTATAAAAAAGAGAGACCGTACTAGTATCTGCTTTGGTGTTTATTGCACATTTTTGATAATCACTGTTTCATGTGTTTACAACCTTTCAAGAATTGTAGCAGTTTAAATATGGACACAATATGATTTATAGAAATTCATCAATTTAATAATTTGTGTCTGTTTTTTTTTAGGGGGGTTCACGTCTATTATTGATATCATCAGGGAAGAAATTCAGGGCGATCGTTAAAGAAGCAGTAAAAAAATCAAGTTTGGATGTTTATTTCTTTTAACACTGATTAATGAAAGATAACAGGCTTATGAGCATGTATATTAAGTCTTGTGTTAAAAATGGAGGACTAAAAAAACATTTTTTTTCCCGTGTGAGGTAGGTGTAAGATAGGGAGAAAAAACTGTCACCTTTTCTCTTTGCCTTATACATGAATGACTTGGAGGAGTATCTGGATGAAAACTATGTTGATGGTCTTAAAGTTATTAATGAAAAATTTACAGAGAATCTTGATTTGTATATCAAGTTATTCATTCTTCTGTATACCGATGACACAATTTATTTTTGCGGCGTCGGCAGAAGAGTTATAAAGGGATCTGGATGTTTTTTAGCTATATTGTTTTGAGTGGAAACTCACTGTTAATGTATCAAAAACAAAGATTGTAATTTTTTCAAAGAGAAAGTTTAATAAGAATGTTACTTTTTAACTATGTAATGAAATTATTGAAACTAAAGATTCATATGGGAAATATGGGGGTTTGAAAATAAAAATAATACTGAAAAATTACATCAGTTTTGTAAGCGCAGTTTGGGAGTGCGATCATCTATGCCAAACTCTATGGTGTATGGGGAACTTGGAAGATTTCTATTTGAGCTGCAGATCAAGTTGAAAAATGTGTCTTTTGCACAAGCTAGCAACAGATGATAAAAAAAACTATCGGGTAAACTGTATAAGTTACTTTGGTACATGCATGAGCATGAAGGTTATAATTTCAAGTTGTTTAACTATGTAAAATCTGTGTTTAACGACTGTGGCTTTTGTGAACTATATAATATTCCGAAGCAAGTTGATTTTAATTATATAAAAATTAATGTCAGGCAGCGTCACCAGGACCAGTTTATCAAAAAATGGTTCTCTGATAAAAACAACTCATCAAAAGGGGGGGATATCTGTTAAAATTAAGGTTAGGTCATAGAGTAAATATATGTAAATTAAGGGTATGTAATACAAAGTTTCCCATCGAGACAGCAAGATGGAGAAATGTACCACGAAATGAGAGAATTTGTCCTCTTTGTAAAGCTGTTCGTGGGGATGTATACACTATATGTTAATGTACCAATTTTGAAGTTACGGATTTAAGGAAGAAGTTCATACCTCTTATTATTTAAAATATCCAAATGAAAAAAAAGTATTTGGCATGCTTAAATACTGTTATAGCAATGTGCTGTCTAGTTTCTCAACTTTTATTCAAAAGGTAGAAAAGATGCTTGTCTAATTTAGAACTGTAATAAACACAGACTTATTTCTGAAGACGTATAATTTAAAAATGTAGACTGTTTGTATTATGAACTATGTTGTTAATAATATTGTGTATAATATGCTCCTGATACGCAGTCTTCTTTGATAAACTATGAAACTATGAATCAATTTAACTTTAAATATGAAATAACAAATATATAATGTAATAAATTTCTTATGTATACTATTTTAATAATTTTTAAAGCTTCATGATCAAAACAATAACTTACTGAGTTGTTTGCTTCTTCCACAGCTAATGCTTTTTCTATCAAGACGGTTTTATTTTCTTGGAGACCAAAAGCCCATTTAATTTCCCGTACTCCACTGTGTAAATCGAATGCCTTAAACTCTAAATAAATGGCAGATAAGTCTGAACTATGATGAACAAACAATTGTTTCTTTCCGTTTCGAATTAACCATATATCAGCTATTTCCGGTACAGATCGGTCGATATGAACTTGTATGCTATCATTGAGTGTATGGTTCATGATGTCTCTGGCTTGGAGACGGAGCATGAATGTGTCACCATCGTTCATACTAGGATTGAGACAAATAGACTGTGACGTAAAATTCATAACCTTTCCAGAAACTACAAAAAAATGTTCGTTGCGTAATAATGTATAGAAAAATTCATTCAATCCGTTGATATTGTCCATGCCTTTTACAGGTAAAACACCAGATAATTGATCGTAAATGCCTTCTATTATGTTATCCGTCTTAATTTTACGAAAAGGGTTATTTATTTTGTATTTGTTGTTAAAAAATCTATTTTTCCATGAATAACAGATACTACTATAATGTACCTGCCATGTATTGTTTGTTTTGTTTGATGCTGAAACTACACTGAAAGGAATATCATCATTCTTCACTACGTATGACGAGTTGTCGTGCAAAACAAATCTCCTAGCCTGCCTCACATTATCCGCCTTATCTTTCACTTCTAAAACAATGGCATACAACATTGGATTTTTCTCTGGTAATTGTATTTCAACTTCTGTTATGTCTTTTGAATAGTTGTAAAACGCAACAGCATGTGTATCTCTCATTAATGTTCCAGTTGTTGCTTCTATTACCTCGTAAACACTTAATTCATAAGATTCTATCCCAGAAGCAAGCGAAGACGTTCCAAGAGAAGGATATGGATCAGACCAACCACCGAAAGACACTTTTATGAAACTTGAATTAGTTAACCTTTCTGAAAGTTTCAGTGGTTCAGTTCGATGTATATCATTGCCAGGACGAAACACTGGTGGTTCCCTATCGTAAATGTAACAAAGCTGCCTAGATTTTTCAGTTTTTTCATATGGTACGTGTTTTAATTCATTCTCTTTCTTTGATACAAGATATCCTCCACCTTTAGCGCGATATGTCAGACATAAGCTACAAAATAAGTCCTGAAAGTATTATATACAAAAACAGCATTGACAGAATTTATGTAAAAACATGAATAATAGGAAAACAAACGACTTAAAATCTAGATATAAATCAATACATAAAATAGTCATGAATAAATGTTCAACTGTTAATACCCTAATAGACCTAAAACAATACCCATACAGTAAGTATAACGCCATTGCATGTTGTTAGGTCAGTTATCGGTAAGACAATCTTTTTTCAATTTTTTTACCTCGAGCTGAAGATATTTTATTATCAACATGAGAGAGAGAGAATATCGGGGTTTGTTTTTAGTTGCTGTTTGTTGTTTGCACCTTAGTTTATTTGAAATAACTTTGGTTTGAAATAATTAATTTAACTATTTGCTCTTTACCTTTCTCCTTGCGTCAAATTAATTAGCACTGGTATTTCTATATTTTTTGACTGATAATCCGGTTTTGGGATTGATGCAGTGCCATTTTTAATGTGTGTTGTACCAAATGAATGATTCTTTCCTAAAAAATTAATACTAAAAATATATTTTTATTCGAATGCGAAATAACAGTTATTAAAGATTATCTAAAACACATAAACTTTTCAAACCCTTTACTTGCAAGAAATTGATACTTCAAACCCTTATGCCAACATGAAACAATCTAAGAAAATGGATACTAATCGAAAACAAAGATCATTCTATCGATAATTTTCATATTTCTTCTGGCTTCTTGTTACATTTATCTTTTAAAGTTAAGCATTACCTGTAACTGTGACCTTTTCTAACCCTATTTCCACATCCGTTATTCCAAAGAGATAAGTTTTAATAAATGCCGGACTCTGTAAATCATTATCCCCGATTTTGAATTCCATGTCCAAGTCTACGATGAATTGCTGGACTTGGTTTCTGCCATATAAATTGTTTTGTTCAGAGCATTTTGACGTACCCATATTTGATACTACTTTCGTATTGTCAGATGTTATTGCTGTGGTGAGACAGCTTTCTATTGATGGTAATCTTTTAGCTACGAGAAAACGTTAAAAATTTAATTTCATAGGAAATAAGTAAAATCACAAAAATACTGAACTCCGAGAAAAATTCAAAACGAAAAGTCCCGCATCAATTGGCAAAAAACAAAAGCTCAAATAGACAGATGCCTAGTATTACAACTCTTTAAGAATATTGAAGTTCGATTATTTTTTAAATTACTTTGAGCCAAATATTTCAATTGCAATTCTAGAATTAACGATTTGAAATTTCAACATAGACTCTCATAATTTGTAACAGTGTAATTCGGCAGTTGAACGCGACTTCTTCAACTATTTCATACAAAATTCTGATTTAAAATTTGAATGGCATAGTTGCATAGTTTGAGTTGCAATTATTAAACAAAAACGGGTTAACTGTTGAGTTGCTATGTTAAAAATCAAGTATTTCAACTTTGGAATTTCATAATGACAAAATTACATACACATGATGATACATACATTTTAAGAATTGCAAATTTGGAAGGAGAGATAAATCGTACTTTGCGTTGTCGTTCATTTCAACCTCATGAATATGGATGTTCCTCTGGTCTTGTCCATATTGTATGCGTATTGAAATATTCGAAAATTATTTGCTAACAAAATTAACAGGTACTAAATACTCAGACTATTTTTTCACATTCATGTACTTTTTTTTATTTTTTTTGTTGATTTGATAATTCTCATAAATAATAATTGTAACCTAACAATTCAAAACTTTATATTTTATTCTTTAACACAAAATAAGATTTCTCATATAAAAGTCATCTTACGTTGACATCTTGCTGAAGTTAAATCCTTATCTGTTCGGAATCCATTTCTACAAGTGCAACCTGATGCAAGATCCTCCTCACACGTCCCTGGCCAACACCATCTATTATCCCACGAACATTTGCCTGAAATACGTTTATGTCATGCATGAACGCAGCTGGATATATACATTCATCAAATATAACTGCCATACAAATATACTCCTTATACGAGCGAGTATTCCTCAACTGGTAGAAAGTATATAAATAAAAATCAACACTCGTCATATCACCATTCAATACAAGAAATACGCGAATGAAAAAAGAAAAGACATGTTTATAGGCCAAGATTAATGCAAACAAACAATCATTGAAAATTAAATAAATTCTACCCGACTACTCAGGTTGTATCAGTTGACGGAATACCTTTATTCCGATTTGCTTGCTAGATATGCATATCAACTGCATAACCAGTAAATGAAAACTGTTTCTGGATATGAAAAAGACAAAAAATAATTAAAGTCATTAACACGTGCAAAGTGGTCTTCATGTATGTACGTCTATCTCAAATCTTTAATGATAAGAGAAATAGGTACTTAATCATACTTTGTATTTTATACTTTATATAAGTAGCAAATTGTGATTATGATTATGATATGAAAATTTTGTAGCAACTATTAATCAATAAAACAGTTTTAATTTTATTTTGAATTAATGTCTTTTTTATCAAAACAATAATATCATTTTCAGCATTTTTCTTTAAATCACTATTTCTATTACAACAAATGAATGTATAGCATGTATAGGTGACGACGTCTTGGGTCATTTTTTGTAACTTTTGTGATGAAATGTGCCATTGCAATAAACATAGAAATGACAAAAAACGCTTCATAGAAAACTCACAAACTTACAACCTTAGAAATTTATTCTCAAAAGGGAGACAATATATATTATCGAACCATTTTTTTTAAATTACTACTGTTTTTATTTAGCAATACTGCATGATCACAGGTTTGGCCATGGTTGTAAAGGTGTAACTGAACTCATCATTGATACCAGGATTGAAATTTCATATTTCCACCAGACGCGCGTTTCGACAACGCAAGACTCATCATTGACGCTCGAATAAAAAAATGTTAAAAAAGCCAAATAAAGTACGAATTCGAAGAGGACAAAAATACCAACATTGATTTCCCCTATTAGGTTTTAATAAATTTGCACTTTTCAGAATAAATCTTTGATTTAAATAAAGAAATACATGACATGCATACAATGTAATCCAGTCCAGTACTATAGACAACGTTTCACATAACATTTCAATGCATATAAGACAATTACTATCACTTTACGTTCACCTATCATATTTTCACCTCTTTTTTTACCTGTGTACAAGCCTTTTCAAACTTTTCTATAGTAGAATCAAATACAAAATAATAATGCTGCTTTGAAACAACTATTTACTGCAATAAAATGTAGGATTAATAACCTACAACTCTTAAAATCAAGGGAATATTTTTTTCAACACTTTTTCGTATGCAACCGGATGGGAAGTAAAATTATTGGGTGGTATAACACTTAAAGGATATTTCAAATACAAGGGGTACAATCAAAATCACGTGATGGATATACACACACCGGAAGTTACAGTCGAACTCGCCGCTTGAAAGGTTAGTAGTTGCATTTTCTTGTTTATATCAATTAAATTTTGATTAATAAGTTGGCACACCGAATGTCGGATAGTATGTAGTTTTAAAATACACAATTGTTTTGCTAGAAAGCGTGCAGTTATTGCAAACACTTCGACACAGTTCCACATTTTCGACGGATAACACATGACAGTTCTTGTCCATTCGTTTTTGATGCGTTTTGTTATTTGATTTTGCCATGTGATTATGGACTTTCCCAATTGATCTTCCTCTAAGTTCAGTATTTTTGTGATTTTACTTTTTACACACACTCAATATTTTTTCAACGGATAACCACACACTTATTTTTTATCAAAATTTCATAAAATTGTTTTCTTTATGATTTGTTTGGCAAAATAAATGCATGTCTCAATTCAACACCGCTACTACTGATTTATACATTAATTGTTTTTACGATAAACGCTTGGTTTATTGTCGAAAATCCAATTTTCAAAAATGATACCACACACACCGAAAAAAAAACAACGGATAACACACACACATTATTTAAGCTAATGAAAAAGAACGTAAAAAAAACAATCATCATGACATGCAGTTCGTACTAAGTGGTTGTCTTCATGAGTTTATAGTCTAAACCATTCATTATTTAAGTTTATCTCGTATAAATAATGAAATTTTGGCTAGTATTTGCGGCAACATTTGTGCGACTTGTGATTGGATCATACCATGCTTTTACGTATTCTGTAAAAAAAAAAAAAAAAAATAATTTTTTAATTAACATTGGGTACATTTGTGATCGCCTTCCTTGTCCTCATACAGGCAGTGGTTCTTCAGATAGTCTTCTGTTGCAAATGACTTGCCACACGTTTTACATATGAATGGCTTATGGTTTTGGTGTTTTTCGCTTGCCAAATGGGAAGTAAATTTGACTTGCTGAAAAAAACAAGCTTGCATTCATTACATGAATATGGCCCCTGTCCATCATGCTTCATCTCATGTTGTCGTAAACCACTTCGACCTTTAAATTTCTTTCCACAGTGCTGGCACAAAAGTGACATATTCTATAAATAAATAGAAAGAAAATTGATTTTTTTAAAATGAATATAAAAAAAATATAAATAATCTAACAATAGATATAATCTATTTAAGAACGTATCTCTCATCGCTTCTGTTTTAAGATATGTTGGTGTCATGCGTGAGTTACTACTACGGGAGAGGTTAACGACTATGACTGGCTATAAAGCCCTTTTACGGTAGGAAAACTGAAATTTATGTATTTATATTGATATGCAAATGAGATGATTTCAGTTCTGTATGTTAATCAAACCTGTTTGCCCTTCGTTATACAAATGCGTTAAGTCCCCTCGATTAACATTCGATAAACAATCCAGGTCGTGAAAGCTGCAAAAATTATTTGTCGAACAGAACACCATTCCGAGTTCACTTGTATAATTTTTCAAGACCTCTAACCAGGTTTTGTAAGATACACCACGCGACATATAAGAAAATTAAAGCGATGAGAGATTGCTTTTCAATTAAAATGTTTTATAGGTTAAGGCTTATATTAAATTGTTCTTATGTTTTTAGTATAATGTAGTAAAATACATCATTTGACTTTGCTTGAAACTTTGTACATACCTTCAGTTTCGGTTTGTGTGTGTGTGTGTTATCCGTTAAATTAATGGGGTGTGTGTGGTATCATTTGTGAAAATCGGCTATTCTCCTGTCAAACGACCATTTATCGTAATTATTTGATTGATTAAATCAAAATTAAAGATGGTGAATTAAAAAATGCATTCTTTTTCCACTAAAAACTCCCATAACATTGACTTTTCCGAAATTTTGTTATATAACATATGAGGTGTGTGTGTTATCTGGTGAAATTTTGGAACTGTGTCGAAGTGTTAGCATTAACTGCACGCTTTCCAGCAAGGATAATTGTGTATTTCAAAACTAGATAGTATCCGACATTCGGTGCCCTACCTTATTTATTGAATTGTGTTGATATAAACAAGTAAATACGACTACTTACCTTTCAAGCGGTCTGCTCGACTGTTACTTCCGGTGTGTGTATATCCATCACGTGATTTTGATTGTACCCCTTGAAATACATCGTTTCCTAAATCTAATTACTTGTACATTGTTGTATGTATGATTATGTAATAATAGCTATACGTGATCATTTTTAAAAACACTTACGCTGACAGATACCATTAACAGGTTTAAAAAGATCTTCATCGTTGCATTGTAGACACGATAAATTTTCACCCGATTGACAAACATCTGTTTTGCAGTTTTCTGGCTTTCCTTGTTAAATCATAAATGATGAGTATATTTATACATATAGAAACAAACAAAAACAAAAAAACTATACCCACATGTTCATGTTAATTTGTAACCTAAATTGACGAAGATATATTTATTAGAATAAGAAGATGTGAGCGAATTATATTTGCAGAGTAAATGTTTCGTGGGTATTTAATGACGAAGTATGACAGAATGAGCACGGAATGAAATGAACGTTTGCAATTCTCCATATTAATTGTTATTTCAAGTGGATATCATCGTTGTTTGAATTGTATTTGAACCTTATTATCTTATTTCTAAGTGTTTATTTTTAAAACATAAAACAAAACAAATATGTTTCCCTCTAGTATGTGTAGTTCAATAACTTTGTTATATTATTTAGATACTTATAATATCATAAGTTGAAAAAGCGTCTGATCAGTATTAATGATTGTACTTTGTAGTTTTACGAACCTCCAACACAGTCATATGACACAGTAAGGTACTTCCCTGTACCCACACAGGGATCTGTAAACCAGTCATTTGATGCATGAACCGGACAAAATTGTTTTTTGTCACATCT
The DNA here is from genome assembly GCF_963676685.1 of Mytilus edulis. Taxonomy (NCBI): domain Eukaryota; kingdom Metazoa; phylum Mollusca; class Bivalvia; order Mytilida; family Mytilidae; genus Mytilus; species Mytilus edulis. Next base: position 88,064,796 of record NC_092349.1, on the reverse strand, counting down.
GGAACCTAATATTAATTTTGTTGTTAATCTAAATACGAATGCGGTCAAACGGATGCTCTTTGTACATGGTTTGTCATAATTTGTACCATAAAATGCACTCCTGATGATGATTCTTCCACAAGCACAATTCAAGTTTGCAAACTTATGTTCCTCAATAGTGCCTGTTGTCTTTGTTTCTGTTAAAAATGAGTGATAATATTTAAATTATTCTTAATTTAAACTGTATAAATTTGTCAAATAATCGTTCAACAGTAGAAATGATAAATGGAGATAAAAGACGTGGTGAACTTAAACGGCACAGGAAACAAACGAGTTAAAAACTATCGACATGTTTGCCAGATGGACAAGTGTTTACAAATCAAGCTCTAAATTATCCGATTATTTTTAATTCTGAGCGTTTTGCTTGTTTTGTTTGGTTTTGTTTCTGTGTTATTTTTTTATTCACTTGATCCCGCAATTATACAATCCCCAAAGTAAATTTTTTAACTCACATGGCCCACAGGGCCAATTGAGCTTTTCTCATCAATTGGCTTCCTTCGTCCGGTGTCGTCTGTTAACTATTACAAAAATGGTCTCCTCTGAAACCTCTGTAAACTGGAAACTTTGTTATAAACAGTATCAAAATACCTATTCCTGTGGAAACAAATATTCTATACCATTTCTTCCGTTAGGAACATATCCTGTAATATTTATTCCTGTGGAAATGATATTCTAGAATATTTCTTCCTTTTGGAACTTATATTATGAATTAAGGAACTTCTATTCCGTGACACCACTAGGCCAAATTTATCCTAACTTAGCCACAATCATCATTGGGGTAGCTTGTTTAAAAAATGTGTTCGATGACCAGGCCAACCAATCGAGATTTATGCTTATATCTCTGAAACAAAAGCATTTAGAGAAAATCTGACCAAATAATATTGCCAAATATTGTCATCAGATCAAGACCTATCTGTCCTGAAATTTTCAGACGAATCAGACAACCCGTTGTTGGATTGCTGCCCCTGAATTGGTTATTTTAACGAAATTTTGCAGTTTTTGGTTATTATCTTGGATATAACTATAGATGAGATCATCTGTAAACAGCAATAATGTTCAGCAAAGTAAGATCTACAAATAAGTCAAATAACAATGGTCAATTGACCCCTCAAGGAGTTATTGTTCTTTATAGTAAATATTTACCAGTTTTTGTAAATTTTTGTAATCTTACAAAAATCTTCTCCTCTGAAACAAGTGAGACAAATTAATCCATACTTGGTAAAAATTATTATTAGGGTATTTAGTTTTAAAAATGTGTCTGATGAACCCAATAGCCAACCAACATGGCTGACATAGATCAAAATAGAACAAATAGGGTAAAATGCAGTTTTAGGCTTTATATCTCTGAGACTAAAGCATTTAGAGCAAATTTGACATAGATAAAAATGTTCATCAGGCTAAGATATATTTGTCCCTTAAACTTCGAGACGAATCAGACAAACTATTGTTAGGTTGCTGTCCCTGATATAGCAATTTTAAGGAAATTTATTGTTTTTGGTTATTATTTTGAATTTTATTATAGATAAAGATAACTGTAAACAATAATGTTCAGCAAAGTAAGATCTACAAATAAGTCAACATGATCAAAATGGTCAATTGACCTCAGAAGAAGTTATTGCACTTTAAAGTCAAATTTTTTAATTTTTCGTAAATTTTTGTTATCTTGTACAAAAGTCTTCTCCTGAAACAACTGAGATAAATCTAAATAAACTTGTCACAAATAAGCATAAGGGTATTTACTTTTTTTTAAATGTGTCCGATGACCCTGTCTGCCTACCAACATCCGACATTGCTATAATTATAATAAAGGGGGAAAATGCAATTTTTTACATTTTTTTTTATGAAACTAGTGTAAAAGTATAACGGTTGCAATATTTCATGCACCAATTGTAAATAAAATATCATGTGAGCAACACAAGCTTCTTGGAGCCTCTAGTTTGTAGAGTTGATTAAACATAATATAACGTATTTTTATATACATTTCATTTCAAAGTTTTTGAGGTAACGATAATGGTCAGACAGAGCCAATCAAAATTATGCAAGATCCTCATATAAGTTCACCAGTTAATCGAATAGCATGGTCAGTGTTATATATCAGTGATGCAATTCTTTTACTTCTTTTATAGATACAAGTAATTCAAATTAAATAAAATAATTATCACAATCAGACCAAATAATCGGTCAATGCTAACACTATTTGAAACAAGTGTTATTTCAAAGTTATTTCATAATTACCGAAAACCTGTGTAACATATGCAGAGCATAAACATAAAACCGCAAAACCTGAAAAAAAAACAAGATAAAAGATATAGATTTCCGAAGTATTTCAAATTTCGTTCTTTATTTTTCTTTTCAAATGTCTTTTTAACGCTGGTCACTACGACAAAATTGATTTGCGGCGATGCATCGCTGTACTTAACAATTTGTTAATTCATAAACATGCATTCTTTCATTCGATATAAAAATAAAATATCTTCAATTAAACGGAGAAATAACATCAGCTGCGTTAAATCAGCAGATCTAAAACTTCATTATTGTACAAGTAATGAATTCAAATTTGGTTTGGGCATATTTCTATATGTTTATTCTCTTTTTTTCTGTTAACAAGCAAAAGGGGTACTTTTGTTTTGTATGTGCATTGTCCCTTCCAAATAGAGAGTATATATGAGCTGCTTCGGATAAAACCAGACCTTAAGCAAGTGAATATCAAAACATATGTCGTCCTAATGCGGGTTATAAAACTCTTTATGCAAATTTGTAACTGATTTAAAACTGAGTTGTTACAAGAACCCTACAAAACAGACAAAAATTCATCTTTTATTTCGTTATTAATGTTCCAAAATTGATCAATTTTATATATGTTAAAGTCTATGTGCACTTACATTATGTCGATATCTATCATACGCAGCTCATATGAAGTAAGGATTAGATCCAGAAAAACAATAAGTAAATTAAGGGCATGACAGAGTAGTGTGTCTTTATCTTACACTCAGTATGTACTCGGTATGAATAGTAAAACATAAATTCGACATGTTATCTTTTTCATTCATGGAGACTTACTCATATTTCCTATTTCTTCTTTGAATTACAGAATGTGCATTAACTTTCAGTGTCGTTTCTCTGTTATCGCATGTAGTTACGAAATAGAAAGCATCCTAATTGTGTGCATTATAATTTGACTTACCCAACAAAAAAGGCAGTACTATATTTACATCCATGCTTTTTTCATTGCTGAAATGCAGTAAAGAGTCAAATAACAAAAATACTGAACTCAAAGAAATATCAAAATGCTCAAAGACATAAAACAAATGAAAAATAACTGTTATATTCTGGTTAATCCTCAAATAGTCCGTTACTGTGTGTGTTTAAGTGTTTGTTTTTGTAAGAGTTCAGTGTTTCTGTTGTTTCGGTGTTTTCTATTATGATTGATGTGTTACCCTCAGTCTTAGTTTGTGACACGGATTTGTTTCAGTTAGATAGAACAGCGGTATACTACTATTATCTTTATTAACAGACCTTTTATTGTGTAAAAAATGGTGCATAAACCTGGTTTAATAGCTAGTTAAACCTCTACCGTATAAAGTGTACTGTAGTAATCTTGATTTAGAATAACAATTCAACTAAAAAATTTACAAGCTTAAGAACAGTTTTATCAAGTCATCGTTCAACCAATTTTTGTATATCAAGTCCATATATTGATATAAGGGGGAAATCATTTTGATTTTCGGAGGAGGAGCAGGGAAATCTTTACCGGAAGGATTATTCATTAATCAGTTGTTCAGTCAGTGTTTTTTATAGTTTTATTTGTCAAACCAAGTTTTGCTATAGTTTAAATATGAATTCATCTATCCAACTTATTCATTATGGTTTTCACGAAAATACTGGTGTCAAACAATATATGTTTTTATAAATATTCTATATATCGACCGCCGATAATGATCTTAATGAACTAATGGTGATTTTGTTTTTTCTATTTCGAATGGTAATGAAACAAAAATATGAATGTTTAGTAAGAAAGTTTCGCGATTCAAGAATACAATTCGTATGGTCGAAATCAAAGGTCGGTCAATTAAAAGTGGTCATGGATTCATAAGATTGATCATAAAAAATGCAACAATTAGTTCATTTAACAACAAGAGTTAAAGAGATGTTGAAGAAAACGGGCAGCAAGTGCATACCAATTCAACATATAAGAAACGATGTCGATAATCAATTAAATAAGAAATTAACCCGATAGAAAAATGATCTTAATTTGAAAAAATTCTGAAAGACGCATTTGTAAAGCCAGCAATAGTTATGATTGATCCAATAATGTATGACAATTTACTCTGGATGAATTTGCCTTACAAAAAACACCCTTCCTAACTTAGTATTGTTACAAACAATTTGAAGAATACAAACGTACAGGCCGGAAACTTGCCAGAGGAGTGCACTATTTATGTACCCCGCATACATGACTTCTGAAAAAATTGACAGAATTTCAACCCCGCGTGTCAACTTTCCCATTTGTCAACTTTCCTTTTCTATGTATCAACATTCCAACAGCGCCTGCATACGAAGTATATATCTCCTAATGATACGATATTCCCGAGCTTGTAGTTCCTATCATGATTTCCTTGACAGAGGGTTGCTGCTCACAAGGAAGCTATTAAATCAAGAGTTCCAAATGGTGAAGTTGAAACCATCCCTTCGTAAATTTTACGGACGCCGTCATGAGTTGGTTGACCGTTACGGACTAACTGTTTTACATATGATATCGGATATGTTCCTTATGTCGTTACTGCAATCCCGTTCCCTTTCCACGAAATTAGACTATTTACGGGAAAACTATCTCATAATTACGAGATAAAAAAAAACTTCTTATCGCGTAATTATGCGATAGTTTTCTCGTAATTAAGAGATAGAGATATTTACGTGATAAATAAATCAAAAATGTGACTCTAATAGGCTTTCGTAGTCACCTGTATTGACAGTCGTAAAAACAATACAGAAACTTACCACAGCACAGCAACACTGTGACATGATGATGCTTAAGTACAGACCCACGGCATAGAGATATGACCAAAATTAACAAAACAGATAAGGTTAATAATTTACAGAAACAAATAAAAAAACACTTTAAGTAAAGACGTAATCAAGATTAAAAAAACAATGTCAGTATCTAGAATCCATACTTCAAGACTATCATGTATTATTTGTGAAGTTGTTACGGTATTCTTACTAACAAGATCTTGGTATTTTCTGATGATTTTTTTGAAAAAGGACAAGACATTCTTTGATATAACCCTGTTCGTCTACTTTTAGCTCTGGTGGTGACGTTTTATAAAGTCTGAGTAGCACCTGCAAGCTCTGAAATACCGAATGGGTTAGTGAATGTATATTCCATATGCAACGTTCACGCTAAACAACTGTGGATTTTAAACAGACATACCATGTACAAAAAGACATCAAAATTAAAAATTCAATACATATCGTCATATATGGAATATTCAATGAAATAAAAAGCTAGTCAATGAGCATACTTACACCTTGCAAAGATACTTGATAACTGTGGTATCTTTCTCCCCTCTTTTGCTAAGTATGACATTTTAGCTTAAAACTAATGAGCACACGAAAAGCAGGGGTAGGAAAAATGTCCTCCTACATAGTGTTATGAAAGGGCAAAAAAATCTATTTAGAAAATTATAATGATAATTCACGTATTTAACTTTTGAAAGTATTTGCTGACAATAAGAATAAACTCGAAAATATCCTTAAATCGCAACTATCTACCTGTTTCTAGTTTAGTATTTCACCCATATGCATGACGATCTCAATTCAATAATTGGTTATCAACAGTGATTCCACACCATACGTGCATGTTGAAGGAAATAATGTATTCGATGCAACATAAAACTATAGTTTGAACTGGACGGAATAAACTTTAATACAAATTTTGACACAGGGGTTTGGATATTGCATTAACCGAAAAGACCGCTATGAAGAAAACTGTGGGAGATATCGATTCACCTGAGGGCCCACTTGAAATAAATTTAAACAAAATAGTTACCAAAATATTTTATCATTCGAATGATTATATGTTTTGTCTGCTTAGCTTTCTTTGTCCATCTATTCATCATATATGTATATTTTTTTTAAATTACAATTTGAACTTGTCTTGAAAATTAAATAAAAATAATCAATCTTATTTAAATATAAAATGCAACTTACTTCTCAAATTCTTAAAAATAAAATAAGCCACTCACAACTTAGCCCTGATCTACTAAGGATATTCAGTTGGTGTATTTATCTTTTTAAAGTCTTTAGATAACAATATGTGTTGACGTTCAGATTAATGTCGAAGGTTCCTTGTTTAATTTGTCAAGTTTGACACAATGGCAATTGTTACATTAGCATTATGATAAACAATAATAAAACCAGCGAATATAATACTGCAGTTTGTTCTGTTCTGGTCAGGCTTTATGCCATTCACATTGCTGTCTAGCCATGTGCATATTTGATACGCGTATGGATTTGGTCATTTTGAAATAACGTCTAAAATACACACTCACATAATGAACAATAACAACTAGACAAATCAGGAAAGATGTACCATGAGCTCAAACTTAAACTTTAAGTTCAATAAAAAGTAATAATCAATAGGCTTGAAAAAAGGATAAATCGTTTAAGACTAATTGAAATAGTGATATCCTATGGAACAAATGTCAAAATCGACCAAATGGCTATATAAATGCAGTACAGACGCCAAACTATCCAGACGCTAGTTTTTTACCTGACAAGATTCAGAAGTAATAGAAAATATAACAACTTTATATATCCACTAGTGGGATTGCAGGTCATTGCTTATCGTATTAAATGAATTTGCGAACCATAATATAATTTATTCTGTTTATTTATCCCAAAGTAGAGAACAACTGGGTATATAATCTAGAAGTTAAATGTATATACTGATTATTTCTCTTTATAGTTTTTTACATGTTTTTCAATCTGTCTGTGTTGGGAGATTACTTTTTTTGTTATCCAATCTAAATCAATGGACATATCATTATTAAAACATATTATGTAAACCCTAAGCAAATAATGGAAATATCCACCTGTCTCATGACTCAATTAATATAGGTTTTTAAAAATTACTAACCTTACATGCATACTAGATACCTAAACATAATTGTTGACTGATTGAAGTTATGTTTCAAGCGAGTCCCACTATATAATTATGTGCTTTGTATTTATGACAAAATTGACAACATGTTAAGATAGTGGGTAAGATATATTCGTAACAGAGTGTGCTAGTGATGGTCAGTAAATTTCATATGGGAATTTAGGCTTCACTTACATAGAGAACCATGTGCGTCAGTTGAGGAGTAAACGTTACTGCTAAAGTGACGATTAAATAAAGGCAAAAGATGTATACCGCTGTTCGAAATTCACAAATCGATTACATTTTTCTCAGTAGGGAATTTTCCATTTCTGTTTGTCGATATCCTATCAGTGCCTGACTGTCGAACTACACGGGAAATTCAAAACGGAAACCAAATGACAATGTCAAAACCTCAAACACATGAAACGAATGAAAAACAATTGTCATATTTCTAACTTGGTACAGGTATTTCCTTCTTTAGAAAATGGGGGTTTTCACCTAGTTTTATAGCTTACTAAACCTCTAACGTGCATGACAGTCATGTAGAATCTTAGGATGCCTTCGATATATTACCTAAATGTTTCACTATTTTAAGCATTGACTACAAAGTTGCTCATAAGCATAGTGGTAAGATCTGTACATTATCCTTGTGAGATGTATGTTTTTTAAATATTTTTTTAAGATTGATTGGCAAATATTAAACAGGTACTAATCCAAGTGCAATCTAAAGTAAATACAATGATAGATTTATGAAGTAAATATATTTGCACGTTTCTGGTTTGATTGACACTAAATAGTTGCATTGATCAACTCAAAGAACAAACCGTATGGCATATATGTTTTATAGATAAAAAAAAAAGCGATGTGGATGTATTCATTAATAGATAAAAGTAAAATAAAATACCTTCTTGTTCGAGTTATTAACTTGCCTTGTTCCAGTGGCTGAGAAACGAAAATTGTGCGTATATTGCAACGGATCTTTTCGTATGTCATAAAATCCTTGTGAGGGTTACCTGGTGATCTCTAGAAAGGTTTTAACCGCTGGGTGGTGCATCTTTCTTTAACTGTCATTATATTTTTTCGGTAATCAAATACAAAAGAGTAGAACTGGCTTCTTGGATGTGATAATCAATAAAAGGCTGCGGCATGATCATAAACGCATTCTACCCATCGCTTTTTCAAAGAATAGAGTTTTATAATTGTTCAATGTCTTATCAGAAGTTTATAAAAAAAAAAGTTTTTTTTTAAAGGATATAAAACAGTCACCAAAGATAAATAAAAACTGTTCAAAGCACATCGGAGGTATTGTCTGCAAACAGGAAAATCGCTTCCCCTTCATGAATGTGACCTACCGAATTAGACTACTAGTATTTACCGGATTTGTTACCACAAAATCAACACGACGGGTGCCACATGTGGAGCAGGATCTGCTTACCCTTCCGGAGCACCTGAGATCACCCCTAGTTTTTGGTGGGGTTGGTGTTGTTTATTCTTTAGTATTCTATGTTGTGTCATGTGTACTATTGTTTGTCTGTTTGTCTTTTTCATTTTTAGCCATGGCGTTGTCAGTTTATTTTCGATTTATGAGTTTGACTGTCCCTTTGGTATCTTTCGTCCCTCTTTTAATGAATGAAATCCCAATTGTCGGAAACATCACATCTAAAATTTATAAAAATACAAAATCAACGCGGTCCGTATATCGACAATGTGCTTACTGGACAACACAAACTCGGATTGGTAAAAGTTTAGGAAATGATCAACTGTTGTATGTTTTCATCTAATAAATTAAGAAAAATACGTCAATTGTTTTTATAGTGTATAAAGTTATATAGATATAGGGAGATGTGGTGTGAGTGCATGCATACAAGAGAAACATAAGCTAAAGTAGAAAATATCGGCGATTTATATTTATAAATTAAATATTCTATATTGAAATTCTGTTTAACAAAATAACTATAGGCTCTCCTGGTAGTGTTTACTTTTCTATCATTTATCACAATCTATTTGAAGTCCAGTTACTAGATTTTTTCAATATCTGAACCAGAAACTTTAAACTTATTGTTATAGAAGCATTCTTTAAAACAAATCTTTGTGTCAATTCTGATATGACAAATCAATATCGGCCTCGCCAGTTTTATCTTAACTACTTCTCTAAACTTCAATGTAATCTTTGAAGTCAAAATAACCTTTTTGAACTTACAAAAAGATTGGTTTAAAAGTCCTGGATGTTTTGTCCGTAATGAAATTTTGAGAAGAGATGTCAAATTAGCTATTTTGCAGAAATAATGTTGTTTCTCATACTGTTATTGTTGGATCCTACGGAGGGTTTTAATTATGAAGCAGGATACGAGCATCACTATACTTATTCGTCAACATCAGATACACTAGGGATGCACAATGTCACCACGGTACTAAAGGTATGTTCTAACATCAGATACACTTGGGATGCACAATGTCACCACGGTACTAAAGGTATGTTCTAACATCAGATACACTTGGGATGCACAATGTCACCACGGTACTAAAGGTATGTTCTAACATCAGATACACTTGGGATGCACAATGTCACCACGGTACTAAAGGTATGTTCTAACATCAGATACACTTGGGATGCACAATGTTACCACGGTACTAAAGGTATGTTCTAACATCAGATACACTTAGGATGCACAATTTCACCACGGTACTAAAGGTATGTTCTAACATCAGAGACACTTGGGATGCACAATGTCACCACGGTAATAAAGGTATATTCTAAAACCGATACACTTGGGATGCACAATGTCACCACGGTACTAAAGGTATGTTCTAACATCAGATACACTTGGGATGCACAATGTCACCACCGTACTAAAGGTATGTTCTAAAACAGATACACTTGGGATGCACAATGTCAACACGGTACTAAAGGAATGTTCTAACATCAGATACACTTGGGATACACAATGTTACCACGGTACTAAAGGTATGTTCTTACAACAGATTCACTTGGGATGCACACTGTCACCACAGTACTAAAGGTATGTTCTAACATCAGATACACTTGGGATGCACAATGTCACCACGGTACTAAAGGTATGTTCTAACATCAGATACACTTGGGATGCACAATGTCACCACGGTAATAAAGGTATGTTCTAACATCAGATACATTTGGGATGCACAATGTCACCACGGTAATAAAGATATGTTCTAACATCAGATACACTTGGGATGCACAATGTCACCACGGTACTAAAGGTATGTTCTAACATCAGATACACTTGGGATGCACAATGTCACCACGGTAATAAAGGTATGTTCTAACATCAGAGACACTTGAGTTGCCCAATGTCACCACGGTACTAAAGGTATGTTCTAACATCAGATACACTTAGGATGCACAATGTCACCACCGTACTAAATGTATGTTCTAACATCAGATACACTTGGGATGCACAATGTCACCACTGTACTAAAGGTATGTTCTAACATCAGATACACTTGGGATGCACAATGTCACCACGGTACTAAAGGTATGTTCTAACATCAGATACACTTGTGATGCACAATGTCACCACGGTACTAAAGGTATGGCCTAACATCAGATACACTAGGGATGCACAATGTCACCACTATATTAAAGGTATGTTCTAACATCAGATACACTAGGGATGCACAATGTCACCACCGTATTAAAGGTATGCCTATACCCGGATTTGTTTTGTTTTTTTCTCAATCGATTTATGGATTTCGAACAGCGGTATACTACTGTTGCCTTTATTTCTTCACATTTGATTCTGTGTATTAAATGTATTATTATGTAAGCCAACAAATATTTATAAAAAAAATAAACTAGTACTGGAATTTTTTCAAATCATTTTTGCCCTATTAATTATGTATTGTATTATATTTATATATTTTACAGATATATTATATAGATTTAGCTTATAATCGGAAATTGCTGTTTCTTCGCAAAACATGCGAAATTTAAGAATATGAGCAAAGACTGGTCAGCTCGGAATTCGAATAATGTCAATGATTACGAGTTTATATTTGTGCGACAGAATAAGGTTTTATATGCCTATTCAATGTTATATATTGGTACAGATTTTTAATGTTCATGCATGTTTGGGGTAATTTTCAGACTTATATTGATTTTGTTTTTTTTTTCAGTTCCGAATACGGATGATTAACGAAACAAACACCGGTATAAAAATCCATCAGTTATCGGTAGACAGTTTTGTTCAACATGCACAAAATGGTGAATGTAAGAATTTTTATTTTTCGTTTTTGATTTTTTTTTCTTATTTTCTTGGTTATCATATTATCTATACATTTTTGTGGCAGTTGAACACAATATGTTAAGGTACAAAATAAGCTTTGAATAATTCTAACAGCGACTGCCAAAGATAAGCATTCGAAATTAAAAAAACAATAATGATAATTAAGCAATGAGATATAAAAACAGCTAACCACTGACTAGATTCTTGACTTGGATGTAGACAAATGTGTGGTATCAAGCTAGGAGTCAATACCTTACATATCTACTTCTTAAACTGTAGCCAAATAAATAACACAAAGGTACCTAAAAGAAAAACACTGGTATCGTTCTATGCTATTACCTGGCTTAAATGAATGAAAATTGAAAGGAGAAAAAAACAGGAGGCATTTCGTTGGTTACATTGCTATAAACCTACATCTAAGCAAGGGTAAAATATAATCGTCGGAGAATATCACGTTAATCCTCAGCTTTCTTTCAAGGCCATTTTGATGTTTTATTTTCCCAATTCACGGTGGGTATGGTTGTCCTGCGAGAGAACGTACTGTGCTGGTGATTTGGTCCTGACGGGTGCTGGTGGGTCCTGATTCTGTGCTGGTGGGTTTGTTTACTTTGTATCAGAACGGCAATAAAACGACTGTTTTGTTGCTTAATTTTTCTCTGATGTGTCATAAGTACCATGCAAAGTATATTACAACAATATTATATTGCAAAAGTCGTGCAAGTTCGTTAAACGGAATTGTCCTGACGCTGTGCTGGTGATAAGAAAAACGGTCCTGGTTCTGTGCTCCTATGTCCTGGTTCTGTGCTTTTATATTTTAGTTAAAAGTGGCATATATTCAAGAGCATTGATGCTGTACTGTTGTTGACTAATTAGCTGTTGTCTGCTTTCTTGAAATTGACATTGTTGTGAATCTGTTTACTGTTATTATGAGAGAAAAAATACCCCTATTTAAAAAAAAAATGAAATTAACTGTAATCTTATTTATTGGCCTGTTAATGGAACCCTTCTTGCCCCCTTTTAAGATAAGAAAATATGTTTACGATTTTCGGGATTACGATCATTTTGCAAGATCACCAAAATACGTTGTAATTTATACAATACTTAATATAATGTAGATGATGTGGTATGTTTGTTGTCAATGGACAAATTTCCATAAGAAACCAAAGGAAGTATGTGTTAACAACCATACGTCATCGTACGACCTTCAACAATAACCCATAAAATAAAAATGTGAAAGGTTTTGCATAAATATAGAACAAAGGACTTTCTGAGCGTTTGAATCATGTCTTTAGCAGCTTAAAACACATTTGTTTGTGAACAATTGAGTGTTGACTATAAGAATGACAATAGTATTGCGGGTTTGTTTGTTTGGTGGTTTTTTTTGGGGAGGGTGGGGGAGGGAGGGGGATAAGTTAGAGCGAGGTTACAGTGAAAGCTTGGAATAGTTTCCCGTAAAATTTTAAAGGTGGATTGTAAAAGAAAAATGTATCTTATATTAGCCTTGGTCACACCTTACCGGATAGCTCGAACGGACGCCTAACGGATAACTTTTTCTCAATCCGTTCATGTCCGTTGGACGTCCGTTCTTATCCGTTAGGCGTCCGTCCATATCCGTTGCATGTCCGTTAAGCGTCCGTTTTATCCGTTGACGTCCGTTCTGTCCGGTGGAAAATTTTGAGCATGTTCAAACTTTGAACGGACGTCCAACGGATAAAATGTCCGTTGAACGTCCGTTAGGCATCCGTTTTGTACGGTACTCGTCCGTTTTGTATCCGTTACGTATCCGTTATGCATCCGTTGGAGATCCGGTAGACCAATTCACCAACGGATGTCTACCGGACGCCTAACGGATAAAACGGATGTAAAACGGATATTAACGGAAGGATAACGGATAAAACGGATGACTACCGGATGTAAAATGGACAAATGCCAATTGAAATTTCTCATGGTTTATTGCCTTTAATTTTTAGATGGTTATTGCCTTTAATTTTCAGATTATTTTGTTCATCCGTTTTATCCGTTACGCTTCCATAGCGGTGTCTGTTTTATCCGGTACTCGTCCGTTGGATGTACGTTCGACGTCCATTCTGTCCGGTACGTATCCGTTTCACGTACGTTCGTTGTGTGTCCGTTTGGCATTCGTTACATGTTCGTTAGTACACCAACGGACTCCCAACAGATACAAATTTTGTCAACGGATAACTTTTTTTTTATCTGTTAGGCGTCCGTTCGAGCTATCCGGTAAGGTGTGACCGAGGCTATAGCTATTAAGAATCACTTGCTGTAAGATTTTTCCAACATATTTTTTTTTGTCTAAGCGGTTATCAGGTATTTGTTTTTCGAAAATTCGATAAAACACTAAAAAAATCACTATTTTATGAAAGGGCAAGCTAGAATATGTCAGAGAATGAAGACGAGATAACCTAGAAAACACTAAAAAACCTAAGATTTCTTAGCTTTTTCATTTCAAAATAAATATTTTTGATAAAGAATTACGGGGGAGGAAGTGAACAATGTGTCCTACTTTTCTATATTTAAATATTTTTCATGAATAAAAATCAAATGTGCCTTGATTATAATTGAAAATGAGTAAATGGAAAAAATACCCAACTAAAATACACTTTTATTTTAATATTGGTAATATCACTAAGCTTTTAAGTTTTGTGTGTCAAACACACCATCTCTGTAGTTATGACTCCTTACTAAGATATTTCACTTCATTCATTTTTTTTCTGCATTTTTTTATATTGTGAATTCATAGAATTATTATATTAAAATGTAGCCTTAATTTATATTTAAAAAACATAAACACGCCTGGAAAGTAAAATGCGTACTCGGCTGTCTGTAATCGACCATTTTTAGACACCCCAGGCTCCTAAAAAACAAGCCGGGGTGGGGGTTCAAAGATGCAAATTAAGTACTTATATCAATATTTTATCTTTTCGTGTACGGTTTATGACAAAGCATTATTATTTATTATAGTTCATTATTGTATTTAGTAGAAAAAAGAGAATTTAGTGAAAATAAAATCACTATTTTTGTAGAAAATTCACAGACCTTTGTACAGAGATTTTTGTTATGTTTACCATGGGATCATTACCGAGTAAACAAATCAAAATGTCTATCTACCTTGCACATTTCAGAAAATTCGGATCAGATAACGAAACAAGGTCCAGCAACATTTATAAGCAATTTAAGATTTTGACCCTCACAGTTTCCATTCACCACAAATATTCTCGTTACAACGAATCATTTTAAATACAAAAATACCAGTTGCAGCCTTTCGTTTATCTATTAATATATGTATACGGATGAAGTTATGAAAGGCAGCAGGGTCATCAGGGTGAGGAGTCCATGTCATCTGAAATAAATGCTAAGCATAGATCTAGAAAGCGACAGATAATCATGACATTAACTTAAACTCTCTTCTTTTCGACTTTTTTTGAACAAATTGACACATAAAATGAATTATATAGTATTGTGGAATTTTTAACTTATTTTAGATACTATATATTGTTATCTGATATTGGACGAAAGATGTTGCCCTTTTGTGTTATTATGTAATACAAGTTAAGATCATTTGAAAACACATATTAAACAGCCTAATGGATGCACAAGAGCTAAAATAGGAGTCATAGATCCTGTTGGCAACAATTATCTGCCCAATTTTATTGATTTTGTAACATTTGTTTCAAATATGACCAACTTCTTATCCAAAATCACCAGCACCGTATCAGGACCCACCAGCACAATGACAGGACCCACCAGCACAGTATCAGGACATGCATAAATTGAAAAAATGCTAAATTTTAAGAAATTGCAATGTTTTTTCACAAAATTGTTTTGTCGTGTGGATTGCGGTATAGAAAGCGGACTCTATGAGCATTTTTGTTTTATTTTTTCAGTTCGAGATTTTCTGAAAATGAGAATTTTTGTGTTACGCTTACTGAAACAGTTTAGAGGGTCAATTTTTTAATGGTTTATATATGAACCCATAAGAAACGAAATTGAAAATCTCAACTGTTTTCTTCCATTTTTTATGAGTAAAAACGTCAAAAATCATAATTTTCGTCTTTGTTTACATTTTTTCATTGATCACCAGCACCCGTCAGGACCGAATCACCAGCACAGTACGTTCTCTCGCAGGACAACCATACCCACCGTGCAATTTGTTATATGCATTTGTATAAATCCTTTTTATTTCTTTTACCCAAGCATACAACTTCAGTCGGAATCAGGGTTTTATCAAAAAATTTAAAATAGCAATACATTGTTACTTATTACATTTTTTTTTTTTCGTGTCTTGTCAAATTATCATGGAACAAATAATAGTTTGTTCCAACATTGAATATAAGTTCTTCGATGGAAGACAGATGCATAATTGTGAACGTCCCATTATCTTTATCTTACAGATGCTGACAATCCTTTCAAATGGGATCTTACTAAGAGGTATACTAGTATTCTTACATACACATTGTGTATGAAAAATAATGAGGGCTCTCGTTTAATTATGAATACTATGTTTTATGTGTTGTGTCGCCTATTTATTTTTTTTTTTTTTCTTGTTTATCATGTTCTTTTCCTTTCAGAAAGGGTGAATTATATTTCAGTTTCGATTTCTAAAAGTATGACTAGACGGAATTTGATGAGACTGTCACAAAAGTGAGAGGTTAAGGGCTATAAACCCAGGTTTAATCCACCATTTTCTACATTTGAAAATGCCTGTACCAAGTCAGGAATATGGCAGTTCTTGTCCATTCGTTTTTTATGTGTTTTGTCATTTGATTTTGCCATTTGATTAGGGATTTTCCGATTAGATTTTTCTCTGAGTTCAGTATTGTTGTGAGTTTACTTTTTACTTATACAAAGTCCTAAATATGATTTTGCATATAAAATCGTACATGTATTTAATAATGAATTTATATCAATTTATTTAGATAGTTGTTATTTTTAGATTTTTGTTTGAAATGGAACCGGATGGTTTGGTTCATTTCATTCACTATCATCAGGAAGATAAGACAGAAGTGGTCACCTTAAAGAAAGCTTTGGTTGGAACAATGTCAGCTAAATTCCAAGTAAAACAAGTATAATACATAAAAATCAAGAGCTTAACAAAACTGTTTATTTATACAATGCATTACATGTATCGGATCTTTGACCGTTGGATTTTTGTAAAATATGTGACACTTTGAACGTTTTGAAAAAATATACAAGGGTCATAAAATGACAAAAGTTACTAATAGAAAGAAAAAACTTATCAGTCCATAAGAGACATATTATAACAATTTACCGAATACTTTGTATTATTATTGTCAGAACATGTGAATTATTTTAAAACCCAAATATGAAATCCACTCGATTCTTGAAATAAAATTTCGATTTAGTGTGTTAAACACCAATATGTCATAGGATAAAACATCGCAATATATATTTTTTTCAGAGAAGCGACCACCAAACATGGCGGTATTTATCAACTGATGCCGATCATGGTGGTAATATGTTAAAATAAAATGCATTTTATGCAATCAATTAATTACCTAGTACTATGTAAATTACTCTTTTCATAGAATTATAAGTATCATTCATTATACAAAATGTATACATGAAATATAAATCTCTTATCAACCTGGTCGTATATTCACTTATCATAGATACCTTGATTAAATTTGTTTGCGCCAAACATGCGTTTCGTTTTCAAAAGAATCATCAGTGACACTCGAAACAAAAGAGTTAAAAAGGCCAAATAAAGTACAAAGTTGAAGAGAATTAAAGACTAAACATGTGATAATCCGAAAAGGTTTTTTCAAGTCTAAATTGAATTAGAAAACATTAGATATTATGGAAAAAGGCTATTTGTAAATTCTAACACTGTTTCAGGTTACCTTGATCACAAGTATGAAGGGGAAAAGACAACCAACGGATACACACTGACACGTCATCATTATAGTTCCCAAACTGTCCTGAGAACACATAAAAAGGTAGGCACTGACTTCGATTCATAGTTCTGACAAATATAAGAATATCATTATGAAAAATATATTTATCTAAACAATATATGCAGGTATATGCCATGGATATGCATCTGTCTGGAATTAGCTATAGGTATCATACAGAGAGAAAAAACGTTTTTCAAACCAAAACTCTGAAGTTCGATAATATTGTCACAGATATTTGTTATTTAGCAAGTGATTAAAAAATGGTACCTGTACATCTGAAGAGAACACGAATACTTGAGTAAGTAATGAATATAAATGACGGTCTTATGACCTGCGGAAACTAGTGTGAAGCTAGCCGGTGATAAAAGCTAGCTTTAAAATTCATGAGATTTCAATATAAATGTTTATGAAGTGATCTGCGTTTTGGGAATATCTTTTAAAACCAAGGCTTTGTTTCACACCACAGACCCCCTCTCGGACACGAATAGTGAAGTTTGATATTGCTTTACCATTTTTCTGTTTGTTCAAACTTTTTTATTACAGGTGATGCATGTTGATCATTCTGATAATATCAGGGAAGTGAAAGCTTTTGATAATATTACCATGAATGGTGATGCTCCAGCCACACAGCGCACTCTGGGGTATGTAATGCATTATTAAGAAACGTTTCTGGCGAATTCCAGTACTAGTGATATTTTGCATCGTGTCGCACTTTTTATAAGCTATCACATTATCAACCTGCTATACTGTTGATACTCCATATATCGAATTTTGTTCACTGATCATTATACTTTTAATAAGCATATGTGTATTGTACAAAGTTGGAGAAGATACCATTCTTGAACGCAATCAGAACCCTCAAGTCTAAGAAAGATTGGCAACATTATGGTCGAAAGAAAAAGACGACATTCAAAACACAAATCTCAACATCAATTGGATAAAGTAAACTCGTGTTCTCCGGTTAATAATTTAGATATGTATAGCTATACTATTTCATGTAAATGTTGATGATGAAAAAACGGTGAAAAGGCATAATAAGATATCGGATCCGAAGTGTCTCGTCTAACGAATTTATTTATCACGATACATATGAATTCAATTTTCGCTCAGAACACTAAGACAAAATACATGCATGTGAGTTTTACAGATATATATTCTTTGTCTGAAATTAAGCCCAACATTGCTCTATTAAGATTTTTGTTTTTAGAAGACTGGTGTATTTGTTCACTATGAGTCTGAGGTCCGAGACCACAATTAATTCGCAGTGCATTTCTTTTAGACAATAAATGCAAATTTAAAAAATCCCACCTGCGCTTTCTCAATAAAATTTTTACAGTGTATTGGACTACTTTTGGGACAAATTATATCAAAATTATAGAAAACTTCATCGGCTTTAACTCAAAATATGGACAATTATATGTTAAGGGGGTCTTGAAATCTTTTGACAGTTTCCAAAGTGCTAATTTTTAATCTTTTTCAACTGGTTCAAATCACTACTTTACTTTAAAATTCATGACCCAAATTATTTGAATGTGTCATTTCATCCCTTGACTTGCTATTTGAGGCATAAAACATGGAGAAATACATTTGGAAGGGGTATACAAAAAATTGGCAAGTAACACACTGTCCACACTAGGGACTACATTTGTCATTTGTCAAAATCTTTGACTGAGTTTTACAAATTAACATTATTACATTTTGATGAATAAAGTGAATAAGTGAATACATTTAATCAATTGAAATTAAGTAATTATTGAAATGTCTATCTGAACCCTATTTTGGCACTCTCTACTAGAGCGACACTTGCTGCCTTAAGGAACTTCTGATGTTTTACAATTACATTTTTATACGACCGCAAAAAACATTTTTGCGTCGTATAATGGTGTCATGTCGTCGTCGTCGTCGTCCGAAGACGCATTTAGTTTCTGGACAATAACTTTATATTTAGTGAATGGATCTCTATAAAATTTTTACCAGAAGGTTTAATACCACTAAATGAAGGTTGGGATTGATCTTGGGGGTAATGGTCCCAATAGTTTAGGAATTAGGGGCAAAAAAAGGGGCCCAGAATAAGCATATTTGTAGTTTTCAAACAATAACTTGTGTTTAAGTGGATGAATCTCTCTGAAATTATACCACAAGTTTCCATACCATTAAGGGATGGTTAGAAATGACTTGGGGGATTATGGCTCAAAATGTTTTGAAATTAGGGGTAATAAAAGGGGAATTAGGGG
Organism: Mytilus edulis; assembly: GCF_963676685.1. NCBI lineage: Eukaryota > Metazoa > Mollusca > Bivalvia > Mytilida > Mytilidae > Mytilus > Mytilus edulis. The sequence goes on along the minus strand of NC_092349.1, from coordinate 88,045,181 downwards.
CCAAAAAAGGAGGGGAAACTAGGTTTTCTGGTCAATGGACAATTAAGACAATTTAAAAGCAGTGTAAGGGAGGTAATTCAAAAACAGTTAACACACAATGCTTGGTATGTTCAGATTTACCTCCCTTATACTCCTTGTAAATAATGTATAAAGAATGTCAGGTTTTGGACTTAATTGCAAAAAAGGGGGGTGGTAGTAGTTTTCAATTTCTTTTTCCAAATTTTTGAAAAGTTTGTAGAAGAAATCTTTAATTGCACAATATTGCATAATAGATTTGTAAGGTCTTGACATTTGTTTTGTGTCAGAAACTCATATTATGTAAAAAATTTGATCACAATCCAAATAAAGGGCTGTATCAAGCTTGAATATTGTGTCCATACTTGCCCCAACTGTTCAGGGTTCGACCTCTGCGGTCGTATAAAGCTGCGCCCTGCGGAGCACCTGTTTGGTTCATGCATGTTCCTTGTTGTTGCATTTCTTGGCAGAAAGAGAAAAGCTGACTTGTTTTGCAGGAGCCGATGTAATTAGAATCCTACTGTTTTCCAATGTGCATTTTCAATTTTGCGTGTCAAAGGTTCCCTATCATCATTATCGCAACAAGAGGTTAATATGCCAAATTCACATGATAGTTTGTACAAACTTTCATCTTTACCAATTATATCATCAACTCTACATAATAATCGGTGAAAATCAACAACTGGTATTCTTAAAGTAACAAATATGACAAGGCTACCTTATTATATCTTTGCATTAGTTTTCGACACGTTTTTATTATATTTTCTCATTGTACTTTCAACAGATATTTTTGTAATTTCTTACAATATTTTTGACGTGTTTTTTTAAAGTAAAGTTCCAAATATTAACTTTCGAGATTACCAACGGAGACTGTCGATCTCATGATAAACATAAACATAAAAATAAATAAATAGCGACCTCGTGCAATTGGATTTTTCTGGGTCTGTTTGATTTCATGTAATGGGTGAAATAAAAGGTTAATTATCGTTTTACCTGAATAAGAATGGTTTTTTAGGTGGATCGAATCGGTCAACGTAATGGTTCACGTTTGTTTCGCTTTCAATATTGATTTGTTTCCCCCTTTTAAAGACCAACTGACCCCGATTTATACATGCGTTACCAATCTTTAGCTATTGTGTTAAATTGAAGGTCACATGAATACAGATTCAATGAGGTGGAATTATTCGATCAGTTGCAAGTGAATAGTTTATCAGCAGTGTTTCTTTGCTTAATTTGACAAAATTGAATCAAATTAGTTGCTAAAACGAATTATGATTTCATCTTTTCACTTATATTAATGATTGAACTATACTATAATGTTATTAACTGGCTGTTTCTGTATTGGCACTGGTATAGATTCAAGGTTTGTTGTATTGCAATTGGCCTCAAGACCCGTAGGGTAGAGGGTCAATACAGCTGACCGAGAATCTATACCAGTGCCAATACAGAAACAACCAGTTCATAACACTTTTATTAAATAATCCAATTCTTTCAATACAGCCTTGTTCTGAATGCTGTATTACATATATTAAATGTGAATATAGGGCCAATATTTCCAATATGGACTGGCAATGATGTGATGATATAGGGCCAATATTTCCAATACGGACTGGCAATGAATCCTGAATTACATGCACAATATATGTTTACATGTAATTTAGGATTCATTGCCAGTACGTATTGGAATTATTAGACTTGACCGAAAATCAATATATGTCACGAGATTTATATGACCAGGATGACGTCACCAGTCAACTTCCGAAGCAAGGTTGTCGGCTCTCCGAACATTCCCGAAGTCCTGCGTTTAACATTGATTGCCGAGTTTATGAGCTTCGGTCTTTGCTTGGAAGTTGGTCACCAGTATGACACATGCCGTTTTTGGGATACGATTGCTTTTAAGCAATCTGTAGACTTCTACCGTTGACTCGGGGGCTCATTCCCTCACGTCAACCGTTTTATTCTAAACATTCAGCAACATCTCAGATTCTTATGATTGTCTTGCTTTAAAAGGTAAAAACAAGCAAAAGGATTGAACATAAACAACTTTCCTGTAATGTTCTTCTCATAATCTTCATGTTTGATTTTTCCGTTGACTTATATGCGTGTTTTTAACAACACGGAAAATCAGAATTAAGCAGTATTTATATTTAGTGTTTTTATAAATATAGAAACACGTCAGAGGGAATTCCCCAGTTTTGATAAATGCGAGAGTTCTTTGAATTTCGATAATTCTATTTCTGTCATATAAGAACTGAAGTGGAGTTTTCTATATTTTACCGTTATGAAACTGATACTGTACTCTCATATAGAAATTGAGACTCATTCATCATATCATAAATTGAATAAACGTTCTTGTTCCAAATCGCAAATCGTGGGTTTGTTTATGTATAAATGCGCATGCGTATAGTTTTCTTGATTTCAAGGGGTATCAGATTGAGTGGTTGTTCTGTATTCCCCGCTTATTAATTAATTTGAAACTCATTCTATGTCTTCTATGTATGCCTGCTACTGAGGGTTTAATATTGTTGCATAATTTAAAATCATATGCATCATTTAAATTAAAATCAATGAAGTTTTACCTATAACACCCCTTTAGCCGAAATGGAGTCTTCCATATTATCGTTTCGAGTTGTCTCCCTTTCAGAAGTATTTTTCCCGTCAAAAATCGTCTAAACAGAGGAGTGTACGGAAGGATTCATGCCCACTGACCAAAAGGAAATTAATAATTAAAGAGTTAGAAATGGGGTTCCTCCTAGAATTAACGGTGATAAGATACGAAGTAATAGTCCGAGATTACTGGGTACAAGTTAGTCCAAATAATTATGACGTCTTGAAAGGCTATTATAATTTTTTTCTTTGACGCCTTACGTCGATGTAAGGCGTCAAAGAAAAAAATTATAATAGCCTTTCAAGACGTCATAATTATTTGGACTAGGTACAAGTCAAATCGGCACCTATTTAAAAGTCAATTCGGCATTCAATAATATTTGATATAATATATGAGACTGGGAAATGGGGTTCCTCTTAGAATTAACGGTGATAAGATACGAAGTGAATAGTCCCGAGATTACTGGGTACAAGTCAAATCGGAACCCATAGAAAAAGTCAAATCGGCACCTGGTTAAATCGGCATCTAGTCAAATCGGCACCTATTTAAAATTCAATTCGGCATCCAATAATACTTGATATAATATTATGGAACTGGGACTATTTAAGTTTGTAATTTAAGTATACTAGCATAAAAGTCCCTATGGTCCCAGCTTGTCTGGCAAATCAGCCGTCGGACATCAGAGTAATCTCGAACTATGAAGTGAAATACCTTCTCTCTCTCTCAGGGACTGCTGTGAAAAGTAAACTTGGAATTGATAGCACACAAATAAAACACAATAAGTACATTGCTTCTACACTTGTATCCGGGATTAGCTATTTTTAAAGTTGAGTGACTATTCAAATTTATATTACCTTTGCATGTGCAGTTGAATTAGTTTTGAAAATAATACTATCCAGCTGTACCAGGCCTTGCGGTCATAAAACTTTCGAGTCAGTTTTTTTGTACTCATACTAAAAAGTCAACCAATGAAATTGCTTGATTTCTTGTTTCGAGCATGATTTTTGTGCTCCAAGCACTGAGCAAAGTTTTATGCCTTCAAGGCCATAGTCCAAATAATTATGACGTCTTGGAAGGCTATCATATTTTTTTTTTCTTTGACGCCTTACTTCGACGTCGAAATAAAGCGTCAAAGAAAAAAAATATAATAGCCTTTCAAGACGTCATAATTATTTGGACTATCAAGGCCAGGGCTGCCAAAAATGCGTGAGACTTACGCATGTTCATGCTTTTTTGCAGCAGTATCCCTGGATCAAATCTTTCCTCTTTTTGGCCAAATCTCACAAATTTGCTTAATGAAAAGTTGGCAGAACTGCTATATATGTGTCAATGAAAACTATATGGCAATCGTATCCCTCAGAGCATTCTGCTCTTTGATTGTAGTATTAGGGCTGTTTTAATCGTACTATTTAATAAAAAAAAAAAACCAACATATTCCATTTTTGTTTCATACCTCGTAGCTAGTGCCCCGTTAAACATGTTATAAATACCAAATGTTTTGATTATGGAAGCAACGTTTTGCAGGGACTTTTATTCTATAGTTAGTATAATAGTCCTAGTGATTGGTAAGTACGTCTTACTCCATCTCAGTGACGAACTGAACATAAATTTATCCTAAATATTGGTGATGGGTGCATGTATATGGAGGTCGTCGCAAAAAAAATCATTAACTTGTTAATTTCGTGCAATTTTTTTTTTAATTTGTCCTGAAGACAACTGAATCTATCGCATTAATCCACTTAGAAATTAGTTATCATAAATAATTTGGGTGAATGGTCCCACCTGTTTGTTGAAGGAAATTCGCAGGTTATTAAATATACCAATCTTCGAATTGACAAGAGTACACTTAAGCATAGTATTAAGCAAATGAATCAAAATATTATATTCCATTATGCCCGCTCCATATATATATCTCCCTTCGTTTATTCATACTTTGACTTTGATGAAAACAGATACATACATTATCTTATACATATTAAAATTGAGAATGGAAATGGGGAATGTGTCAAAGAGACAACAACCCGACCAAATAAAAAACAACAGCAGAGGGTCACCAACAGGTCTTCAATTTAGCGAGAAATTCCCGCACCAGGAGGCGTCCCACAGCTGGCCCCTAAACAAATATATACTAGTCCAGTGACACTGAACAACTTCAATAGACTATTCTTCATATTTAAAAATAAAAAAAAGAAGCTCAATCTCTTTCTTCTTCACAAATGTTAAATTTCTTCATCTAACAATATACTAATATAAACTTCACAATCTCTTTCTTTCTCACAAATGTTTCATTTCTTCGTCTATCTATATAATAAAACATTTTAATTAGACATATCTGCTCGTATATTTAAAAAAAAACCAATAAATACAAATTTCTTTATATCTAATAAAAAAAAATGTGTTCTTGTCGCTAAATAGTCTTCTTGTCGCTTGTTGTCGCTAAATTAAATTTTGTTGTCGCTTCTTGTCGCTTGTTGTCGCTTGTTGTCGCTTCTTGACGCTTGTTGTCGCTAATTAGTGAGACCCCTTCAAAGGTAGGTAACTCTTTAGGCGCGCCATTTTAAAAAAAAGTTTCAGCTTACTTTTGAAGTTTCTACTTTTCTTTCAGCTCACCTTTGCCAGTCGACAGAGATATTAAAGTCTATTCTTCAGGAGGTGATAATCGTTATTCTATATTTTGCTTACAACTTCAGTTGATAGGGCTAAAATTATTCAGAACATTTGTAAAATAAACACAAAAAATACACACATAAACATAAACAAACAAATCTCATTCTACAAACAGTCAAAGAAAAATACAAAATTACTAAATTAACCAGTTGAAAAAGACACATTTAACATTATAACAATTATAATGCATAATGCATCAAATAAAATGATAATTATTATGTATAAACTGATAATGCATACGATGCAGTCCCAGTCCGTAATTCCGCCCACCTTAGTCTCTTATTGTGTATAATTCTTCTTTACTAAATCAAAATTGCATCAAATTGTATTTAAATCGCTTCACTGAAAACTTGATATTACATATATACATGTATTATTTTATTTACGCCAAAATACATGTACATCTGACATGTCTGAATTGAGATTTCAGTCTGATTTCAAAATGCCTTCGTATTCCTCCATCGATTGAACTATCTAAATTTGTATTGTAGATTTTCCAGGTATCTCAGCCACAGCTGAAACAAGAGTACTGCTAACACTGAAAAGGTCTGTATATGGTTATATTATATATATGCCTTCTATAAATTATACACATTGTTACATAATGCATATACATACAATGTACCTGTATATAAAGTTAAAATAAAAGTTTAAAACAAATTAAGTCTCGTTTAGATATACATGTACTATTTAATATCTACACCTATGCAGTATTTGCAATACATGTATATTTGGTATCGGGATCGTTCGCCCTGATTACATGTTCGCCCTAGGTTCGTTCGCACTGAGTTTGTTCGCCCTGGCAATCCGTTCGCCCTAGGTTCGTTCGCCCTATTTTCATTTATGATATGTATATGTTACATTAATGAAAGAAATATATATTTATATATATATGAAACTTTATGTATATCTATTAAAAGTTAAATACAGAATATTAATTAAATAAAATTCTTGGCTGCATTGTTACACTTTATTTTATAATTACTTTTAATTACTGCATGTTGATTGAATTTTGATTGCTGATTAGGTATAATTTAAAAATTTTGATTGCTGATTAGGTATAATTTAAAAATTTTGATATTACTGATTGGTATATGAATTGTCTTTGATGGATTAATATAGTAATTCAATTTATTGCTTTAAAATATTCGTTTAGGAAATATGTGTGCGAAGTGCAGTTCGGAATTGATCTTGTTATAACTGTTAGTGAATATTTTGATATTGTTAAAATGTATCAATTAAAGTTAAAAATATAAATAACTTAGTCTTTAGTTGTTTCATGTCAAATACTGTGTAGTCTTTGAATTCACAGAAACTTATCCTCGTAACAGCAAGACAACATACTAACTTAGTACATTTAAAAATACAAGGTAGTGCTGAGCCTGAAATTCCGAGACACTTATTTCCCAAAAGCAGCAACACGTAATACATCATAAATAATAATATCGAAGTGTGAGTTTTGTCTCTTGCTTGTCAGTATGAACATAAAAATTGTTGGCTGTTATGTATTATTGCTGTTTTGTTTTGTATATGTTTTATATGTGTTCATGTGTTTCAGCGATGATCCTTTTGTTCTGAATTTTATACTGAATAAAATTAGTTAGTTAGTTAGTTTAAATAAATATTCGGTGAATGTAAACAGACTTCATCATATGCCATTACATACAAATAATTTAGTCTTCAGTTGTTTTACATTTAAAAATACAATGTAGTGCTGATCGAAATTCACAAAAACTAATTTCCTTGTAACGTAATTGCATACAGATACTAACTTAGTTCTCAATACCTTGAAGTCACAATATAGTAGTCCGGAAATTTACAGGAACTTATAACCTAGTAGCAGCTAGCTGTAGACAACATAATACATCGTAAATATTCGGCGAAATTGTAGCCTGACTTCAACATATTCAATTAAATACACACAACACAACGCTATAATAAAAAATAAAAATCAGGGCGAACATACTAGGGGCGAACAGGTATCAGGGCGAAACGGAACTAGGGCGAACAGTAACTAGGGCGAACAGAAATCAGGGCGGACGGACCCGGATTCGGGAATTGTCTGGAAAACTATAACATCACTTGATAGGAATATTTATACAGATTATCAACAGATATTGACTCGTTAAAATAATTTATAAATATTAAAGGGCAAATCATTCTTCTAAAGTGATTATGTTTGACATGTTTGATAAGAAAATAATTGAGTGATAAAACTAATTCATAACTTTGCAGGAAAGTTCATTCTAGTGAGTTTGGTGATTCAGTCAGTGATGGTTTAGTAAGAGACAGTATAGTAGTAACTAAGGTAATATCATTCTCTTCAATCTTTCCATTCTCCCATTTATAAGAACACAATTTATACACACGGAAAATATTGAAGAAGTTGTTTAAAACAGATTTACGATTTTTTAACTGAAAATTTTAGCACCACAGACAAAATTTATACATCCCGGTAAGAACGATACCCCAACGGTAAAAATTATACATTGCAGGCCTGAGGTTCTTTAAGGTCCTGATCACCCCGTATAAATGACACAATTTATAGTCAGTACTTTCCTCTTTGCAATTTAGATATATTTGATTTACAATTGCAAACATTTAGAATTCAAAATATGACTTCTACTTAAACAAATGTTAAAGGCACAATGTCTACATAACACAGTACCACACTATTGAAACAAGAGACAAAAAAACTACAGTAACAAGAAATAGAGCTAAGCAATGTGACACGGTGTGATGTGACACAACTTATATTGTATGAAATATTTCACCAAACTGTCCACATGCGTTACCATGGTGTTATCCAAAATTCCTGGTGAGAACTATTGATATAAAATTACCATCTGTATTTACAGAACAAAACTATAACTTATTTTTGAAAATTCTGTTTACTTTCAGGTTACTGATGAACTCTTTAATTTATGCTATGTTGATGAAAGTGAAGTTCATATTTGTCTTGTAAGTTTCTTGCTCTAATTATATATACTTGAATTATAGAAACCTTCAAAGCCAACAACGCTAAAGGAGACCGGAGAAATTATCAAAGATTTAATCACATGTGTGCAGAGACATGAAAATAAATGTAGGTTATAGTCTTAATTGGAAAAATAATATTAGTAGTTCAGTGTATTAATTTTGTTTAAGAAGACCTGAGTTACATATATACATTTAGTCAAACTTTGTAGTGACTAAAACTCAGATAAATCAAGATATTTTGTCAGTCACTGCGTCATAATTCCTGTTCAATGCTATTTTGCCACTGACAAGATGAACTCAGTTGATATGAAATCTAGTATAACTTTTAGGAACATAAGTTAAACACAATTTGTGGACGTAGAAATAAAAGAAAAATAAGGAGGAAAAGAATACTTCTTGAAATAATCATGATAATATAATTTAATTGTGCACCAAAATGTTTTTTTTTTATTAATTCTCTTTCTTCCTGTTTTTTTTCTGTAGTTTAATACACTCAAAGTGGCATGTCAAACTCATTGTTTGGTGAAGTCATTGCTGTTTGAAAAAAACATAAATAATAGTTGTGTAACACGATTAACAGACCATATTACTTGACCCAAGCTAGTCATGCTAGTTGTTACATTAAAGCAAAGATTTCTGGCAAAAATAATTTTGTACATTAACCTTCGGAAATCAAATCTGTTGATACATTTAACATGATAGACTACAAAGTATTCCAATCTGAGGTAAAGGACTTGAGAAGGGTAAACATAAATCTATTTAGTTTGGCACTTCTATCTATCAATCACTTATTCACAGATTTCAACCAAATATAACATATTGTGTATATTTTAGGCATTGATATGACTTAGACAAATTTCAGTAACATCTAAGAAATATGAAATGTATTTGCATTTTGCAAGAATCCGACAGATAGGAATGATCTATTAGATACATATTTTAAACTGTCTCGAATCTACAAATGTCCTTTGAGAAATTTTATGTTCCGTTTGTGATGAACATATAGGAACACGATTAAGTATATAGCATTTTAATTAAGTTTTTTTTTTTTTTATTTGCAGATGCACAGAATAGAACAAATTGTGTCAGGAACCTCACTTGGGAGGTTGGTAAGCTGGACCAGGAGAGTTTTCTACAATTGTCTCACTCAGCCCTAAATAAAACATGCAATATCTCAGATATCAAATGTCTGGAGGAGAGATATCTCATGATAGATGTGATATCTCAGATGAGATCCAATGCATCACAACAAATTCTTGTAGATTATGTCTTGGAGAGGAATGCCAGTGTGGAAGAAGTCAGGAGATGTTTGATTCACAGTATAGCTACAAAACAACCTATATCTGTAAGTAATAGTATGTCACCAGTCACCACAATATAACATTTAATTGAATGGTGATAAAGGGTAATCAGAAAATCTACATTATATATAAATAAGAAGTTGTGATGTGATTGCCAATGAGACAACTCTTCACAAGACACCAACAAATTAACTTCTATAGGTCACTATGGCCTTCAACAATGAGCAAAGCCCATACGGCATAGTCCGCTTAAAAGAACTCGAAATGAACAATGTTAAACAGTTCAAACGAGAAAACTTGCAGCCTTATTTATGCCAACAACAAAAAATGAAAGAAAACAAATTTGTAACAGCAACAAACAACAACCATTGAATAACAGGCTTCTGACTTGGGACAGGCACATACATACAGAATGTGGAGGGGTTAAACATGTTAGACGTATCTCAATCCTCCCCTAACCTGAGACAGTGGTTATAGTTAACCAGAGGTAACATAGATCTAGCATACATGTCTAGTGTGTGATTTACAGTTTTTAACAATTGTCAACTTCAAATGCAATAACTGGGCCAAATATACAAAGTGGAATTTTTTTTTATTATTTGCAGAACCTTGTAAAAGCAGTAGAACATTTATGTCTTGGAAAGAATCACTCATTTCATGGTAATGTATAAAATTGTGATCAAGTTATATATAGCAATGTTTTTATCCATTGTTCAACCAAACAGATTTACCAAGTAAAATACATTGTATGATACAAAAATAATATTTTGAAAAGCCATCAAGAACTTATTTGGTAAATATTTCAGTCTTTGTCGTAAGTAGCAGATTGTTTTAAAATAGATTAAAAGATTAAGGCAGTGTGTTAGCCCATAATTGTGTACATTCACTCCATTTGAACTTTGGTAGATACATGTAGTTGTCTCATTGGCAATCATATCATATCTCCTTATTTTCATAAAGAGTTTTTGTCGAGCCTGCAACTTTTGTTGCAGAAAGCTCGACATAGGGATAGTGATCCGGCGGCGGCGTTAGCTCACTTTTTAAAAGCTTTATATTTTAGAAGGTGGAAGACCTGGATGCTTCATACTTTGTATATAGATGCTTCATGTTACGAAGTTTCCGTCAGTCACATGTCCAATGTTCTTGACCTCATTTTCATGGTTCAGTGACCACTTGAAAAAAAAGTTCAAATTTTTTGTAATGTTGAATTCTCTCTTATTATAAGTAATAGGATAACTATATTTGATATGTGCGTACCTTGCAAGGTCCTCGTGTCTGTCAGACAGTTTTCACTTGACCTCGACCTCATTTCATGGATCAGTGAACAAGGTTAAGTTTTGGTGGTCCATATCTCAGATACTATAAGCAATAGGGCTAGTATATTCGGTGTATGGAAGGACTGTAAGGTGTACATGTCCAACTGGCAGGTGTCATCTGACCTTGACCTCATTTTCATGGTTCAGTGGTTATAGTTAAATTTTTGTGTTTTGGTCTGTTTTTCTCATACTATATGCAATAGGTCTACTATATTTGTTGTATGGAATGATTGTTAAGTGTTCATGTCTAGCGGGCAGATGTCATGTGACCTTGACCTCATTTTCATGGTTCAGTGGTCAAAGTTAAGTTTTTGAGTTTTGGTCTTTTTATCTAATACTATATGCCATAGGTCAACTATATTTGGTGTATGGAAATATTTTATGATCTTAATGTCAGTCGAGCAGGTTTTATTTAACCGTGACCTCATTTTCAGGGTTCATTGCACAGTGTTAAGTTTTTGTGTTTTGGTCTATTTTTCTCAAACTATAAGTAATGTGTCAACTATATATGTTGTATAGAAGCATTGTTAGCTGTACCTGTCTGCCTGGCATGGTTCATCTGACCTGGACCTCTTTTTCAAGGTTTATTGGTCTTTGTTTAGTTATCTTGGTTAATGTTAAGTTTATGTGACAGTTGTAATAAAGCTTAGCTTTATACTTAGGACTATCAACATAATATCAATGATTAGTATAGAAGGCGAGACATTTCAGCGTGTGCACTCTTGTTTTAATTTAATTTATTTCAAAAATTTTCGATAAATTTAAAAGATGTTCAGGCAATACGTATAGCTGATTCTGTATATAAAGGTCACCCTCAGACAAGAGTCAAAAGATTTATACCGGTCTTATTAGATTTGTCGCCTTTGACCAAAAAAACCAAAACCATTTGTGAAAAACAAGATGAAAAAGAATACGCTTTTATTATCTAATTTGAACAGGTAATAAAAATATGACCTTGACCCAGAAGAGAGCCTGTCTTACCCTAGGAGCTCTGGCTAAGAACCTCAGAGACATTGATAATGATACAGAAGCTCAAAGAATAATAGAAAAGTTTGAGACCTGGCTAGGAATGCATAAAGAAGGTATTGATAAAATTATAATATAATTCCTCAGTCCAATGATATCCACTGGGGTATAAAGATACATCAGTGATGTTGGATATATTTGTTATACATGTAGCAACATCCTTCAAGAAATTTTTGTAATGAGTTGCAAATTAGTCCATTATTTTTCTCTCTTTGCTTGTTTTTAATTTTTCATTTGGGGCCTTTAATAGCCAAATGAGTACCGCATTGTTGAAGGCCTTACATTGGCCTATATTTAATTTGCAAACTACAACTTCATTTTGATATACATTTAAATTTCAGGAAAACAAAAAAACAAAACAAGAGGGTTGATCTTCTATTTTGGGCCATGCCTTATACACTTGAATATTTTATTCATATAATTTTGCTTTTTATTAAATATTTAAGCGGAATTTATGGAAATAGTAAAACCAAGAGAGAGACGATCCCTAGGTAGAAAGTACCATGATAGAGACAACCATGTAGCCCTGAAGAGATCACTGATACATATTCTGGGGAACGCTGGTCATCCTAGATCTCTCCAACATATCACATCTTATATGGAGCTGAATAAAGCCAACCCTGAGTTGAGGAGGGCCGCAACCCAGGCATTGAGACAATTTACCTGTAATGAGGTAATATTACAAGGTTATATATATGACAATCAAAGCCAACCCTACATTAAAGAGGGCCGCTACCCATGCATTGAGACAATTTACCTGTAATATTACTGAGGGTATGACTATGTTGAATGAAAAGATTGAGACATAGATTCAATTTGACAGCTAGCCAAAAATACTATGAGACTTTCACAAGAATATTATCAAATAGTACTATTTCAATTTTATTCATATCTGATGAGATAAATTAAAAGTGAAGTAAGTCTGATTGATTGAATATTCTTCTTTTTGCAGCTTTTATTCACTGTTTGTGTTGTTAGAGCAGTGAGGATATATAATTGAAGTGTACAGTATCTTACATAGTTGCATATTTGGATTTTTTTTTTTTAATTTAATGTTTGGACGAATTATCTCCCTTGTGTCTAAATTTCATATAAAATTAAAAGGTCCGAAATAATATTTTTTAATTATATGATAGTACTTTATATACTCATTTGATTCTTGTTATACTCTAGGTACAGATAGATGAATTGCATTTTCATGTATATGTTTCAGAGTGCTGCACATCTATTAAGATCTACATTGTTTGACTCTGAAGATGTTGTCAGGCATAGCGCCTATGAGATTTATATGGAACACCCTGAAAGTAAACAGCTGACCAAAGAACAAAAAGATGCTGTATTGGCGTAAGTTTCTGAGATTTATTTTTGTGTCATCCATTTTGCTGAACTATTAAACATTATTGTTAAGGGGCCAGCTGAAGCCCGCCTCTGATTGCTGAATTTTCTCTGTGTTAAAGATCCATATGTGGCCTTGGGCTGTTTTCTGTTTATAGATAGGTTGGCACATTTTCTGTTTCCATTCTTCATTCTATTCTTTAATATCATGAATATATACAGGTTTGAGGGTTCAATCTAATTTATATTTTAAAATGCTTCCTTAAATGCCAAATTATCGTTTTAACCCCAATTTCATGTTCCACTGAACATGGAGAATGATAGTGTGAGTGGGGCATTCATGTTCAATTTCATTTAGACTAACAATGGAATTACATAGAACTTAGTCAGAAGCCCTTAGATTCAAAAATATTGAATTCAATATCCATACAATATCCATATAATATGTACATGTCTTTACAGACAAAAGTACACTTACCCAATGATCACGAGAGTAAGACGGGGGACTATAGCAGACATTCTTAAGGCATTAAGTTTTCATCTTGGCATGCCAAAGTATGACTGGAGTAAGACAGTTGGAAGTAAGAAGTTTGGAGCATCCTTTGGATTCAGACAAGAAAATTTTGTAGACTTACATCTAGGTATGAATCTTATTACAAATGGAAGATCAGAGTATGCAATATAATGAGATATAAAATAGCAGGGTTTTACTTGAAGTTGCCATTCCGATTTTAATTGCTAGCCAATTCTATATGACATAAATATTAATATTATTAATAGACTTAATATAATGGTGAAATGATTTGATAATAATAGTTACTGTTGTCATCTTCAACATTGGATTACTTCCTAGCATTGGCCATTAATCAGTATTTGTATGTCAAGTATTTTATATAAAAATAAGGGGAGTGTCTGTTTGTTTAGTCGCACATTTTTGTCAATATAATGGAATTTGATGCAATTTTTATGATTGCCAATGCAATGAGACTAAAATTAACCAAAGCTAAACAAAGTGGATGTAAGCTATTATAGGCAACAATACAGCTTTCAAACAATGAGAAAAATCCCATACCTTATAGACAGCTCTAAAATTTGTTTTTCTGTGATCTTATACCTTTAAAACATGTACCTTATATTCTGAAATAAGAGATTGACACCCAAATCTGTTTCCATACAGGTATGGCATGCGAAATATGTTGAACAAAAATTATTTCAAAAAGATAATCAATTAAATTATATTCTGTCCTGTTTTTCAGAGCCATTTAAAGGGAAGTTTGAATTGAAAGTAGATAACTTGGCTTTTGCTGAAGTAAATGTTGGTCTCATTGGAAAGAAATTTGACATCTTCAGAGTGTCTCTTTGTTACAAGAAAAAAGTGGAATATGATCTTAATGTGCTGAAGGTAATAAGTTATTAGAGTTATAAAAATTCAGCTTGTAAACACTGGTATACGTCTTTTAAATTTAAATGTCCGTTTAAGGTTTGTTTTCCATTTTGTAATATTTGAATTTAACTTCTCTTTAAAAAAAAAGGCCATACTTAAGATTTTAAGTTTTTTTTTATGATAATCACAGTCTTACAATCTTTCTTTGTTATTATTTGAAATCCTTTATAAGCCCATTTGTATATTTAAACACTACAGTTATAGGACTATTGCTGAAGTAGATTGATATCCCATATTGTTAGGAAAAACCTGTAGATCCAAATATGTATGTTTGTAGAATTGTTCCAATTTTTGTTACTTTGAGAAAAACTTAGTAATTTACCTTATTTTGACATATCATTATTTGATCATATTAAAGTCTGACAGTTTTTGTTTTTTTTAAGTATTTAAAGTTGTCTTTCCTCTTACCCATTAAAATTAATATACCACCAATATCAATGCACACAGTATTGCCTTTCTATCAAAAAAAAAAAACAACCCAATGAATTGACTTTTTAATTTTTTTTATTTGAAATACATACTAAAAAAGATGGTATTTTTTCAGGACTTTGGTTTTGATGATATCCAAAATGTAGCCACACTATTTGACAGACTTTACAACATGATTATAGATCCAGTCTTAGAAGCTGCAAAAACCATAAAGGAACTTATTGAGATGGTGACAGAAATGACATTTGTCCAACTTGTCAAGGAAATCATAAAAATATTCAAAAATCTCCCAGATATAATTCACAAAATAGTTGAGTCAGTAGTCGCAGCATATAATAAACTGATTGATTATGATGGCTATCCGTTAATTGACCGATTCAAGAAAGTGATTAGCAGAGTAACGAACTTCATCACCGATGTAAAATCTGATGTGTTAGGATTTTACCATGTAAGTGAACTGTTCCAACGTAATGATTAGTTCAGACTTAATCTTTTTTATCAATTTATTAAAGAATAAGTAAGGATCAGAATTATTTAAGCACTGCACATGTTAAAAATCTTTAAAAGAATAAGTGGAAATAAAAATCAAGCCACTGTGTTAAATTAAATTAATATCATGCTTTTTTATGAAAATTGTTATGTGTCTGACAGCTTTTTTAAGCTACATTTTGTGCCAAATTATCAGATTTTAGAAGGATTGTACACAGAAAAAGCCGCTTTTGTTTAAATAGAAAGACAACAAAAATGTCTTTATATTATTAGAACAAAACTATTGGAGTTAACTCCCCTTACATTAGTATTTGAAAGAAGAAAAATTATCTTGAACATATGCATGAAATATTTTAAAAAAAATCAATCCAACAAACACAATTTCCATATTGATATAGGGAACTTTCCATTTTTGAATTTTCCTCAGAGTTCAGTATTTTTGTGATTTTACTTTTTTCTAGAAATGAAATTCCCCACTTTTTATGCCCCACCTACAATAGTAGAGGGGCATTATGTTTTCTGGTCTGTAGGTCCGTTCGTCCTTCCTTTCGTCCCTTTGTTCCTTCATCCCACTTCAGGTGAAAGTTTTTGGTCAAGGTCGTTTTTGATGAAGTTGTCCAATCAACTTGAAACTTAGTACACATGTTCTCTATGATATGATCTTTCTAATTTTAATGCCAAATAAGAGTTTTTACCCCAATTTCAAGGTCCACTGAACATAGAAAATGATAGTGCACAGTGATATTGTTTGCCTTAAATTAGTGGAGAATAAAGGCTTTTTCCCCTGGAGAAGAATTTGAAAAAAAATGGCTTAAAATTATTCCCAAAAAGACAACTTTTTTCCCAAACAGTGCAATCTCAGTAGTAATTGTGCATGAATACAAACTGAAAAACACTCATTTAAACATTTTTCATGCCTAAAATGACTATATGTGCACATTTGGGGGTCTATTTATGTATCATCACTGACAAAATGGGGTCTTATTTTAAAGCAGGGTTTTACTCTTGAAAATGGGTCTGTAAATTGAGGTTTCAGTCAAATTCATGGTTAATTTTAAATTTCCCAATTTGATGAAAATGATGCATATTTTCCCAATAAAAAAGGGTAGTGATAGTTTTGAAAAAAGCCAACAATATCACTGGTGCATATGGGGCATCTGTGTACTTGGGACACATTCTTGTTATGCTCCACCTACGATAGTAGAGGGCATTATGTTTCTGGTCTGTGGGTCCATCCGTCCGTTCATTCATCCTGCTTCAGGTTAAAGTTTTTGGTCAAGGTAGTTTTTGATGAAGTTGAAGTCCAATCAACTTGAAACGTAGTAAACATGTTCCCCTCAAACGTCAAAATGTGTAACAAGTCTACTTTTAAACAAAAATTATATGTTTTATTGTGTATTAGTTGTAATGTAAGGGCATCTTGTTTGTTTCAGTGTATTGCATTGTAAATTGAAAACTGTATGTTTTAGAGTATAGCAGATGCAATGACAGTTACTCTACCATTTGTGGCCCATGAGATGGGGGAAGGATTTATCTTAATCAAAGACAGCTGGAAATTCTGGGAAAATCCTGTGCAATCATTTAATGGCATTGAAATGGCACTTCTCAAGTAAGTACGAACAATGTATTGCACACATTTCACAAAATCAAATGTCAAATGAACTATATTTTCTTCCTCAATCCACTCAGAATGCTGCTCATATTAAATTCAATGAACAAATTAACATTAAAAAATGTCCCTCCGGATTTGTTTTTGAGGAACCCAAGAAATAATTTCTGTTGCTTCAAATTCCAAACCTCAATGTATTGATTTTCAGATTTAAATTAGCTGTTGCAACCTTCATTGAAGCCAAGAACAGAATAATGGATTCCTGTTTTTTTTCTAAAGGTAAAATTAAATTATAACTTCACAATTAATGTAATATACTGCACACAATAGTTCATCAACATTTTTATGCCCCATTTATGGGCATTATGTTTTCTGGTCTGTGTGTCTGTTCGTTCATCTGTCTGTCTGTTCCTCTTCAGGTTAAAGTTTTTGGTCAAGTTAGTTTTTGATGAAGTTGAAGTCCAATCAACTTGAAACTTAGTACACATGTTCCCTATGATATGATTTGTCTAATTTAATGCCAAAGTAGAGATTTTCTCCCATTTTCACGGTCCACTGAACATAGAAAATGATAGTGCAGATTGGGCATCCGTGTACTGGGGACACATTCTTGTTGATATATTGATATGAGAAGACTATAGATGTACTAAATTCATAATGACTTCATATTTGTTTAGAAGCAATGACTAATACACCATATGAGTTATGCATACTTCTCTGTAGCTAGGACATTCATATCATACAGATATTTCTAGTTGACATAAATAAAATATAAGTTGTAGAACAGGCATCACTGCCAAAAGAAGGAAAATCCATGAGAGCAAAATAATATACACAGAATAAAAGATTGAGTAACACAACTTAGGTCAAGTAACTTATACATATTATATAGTTCCTGCTGAAGGTATGACATCATTCAGTTCTTTCTATGGTCCTCCTTAGAATATGGTCAGAATAAGTTCCATGGATGGCTAAACCGTTCTTGTTCTGCTGACCTTGTGACATGTGTAATGATACATTATATTGTATTGTATATGATCAAATTGTACATGACGATTTTTACAGGACAAACTCCATACTGGTTTCATCCTGTAGTAGAAATTAAAGGTATTCTAACAGACCTGAAGGATATTTATAACATGACTAAAGAGGAAATTCATGATATATACCATAACCCAACAGCCAGTTCAAGTCTGTCACCAGATATGATTACTGATGGGTTTAATGTTAATGTAAGTGTACATGTATATTGTCTTATATGATTTATTAATTTTACAGCAGGCCTCTGGGTGAAGGGTTTTTTATACCCCCGCTTTAAAACAGGGGGGGTATACTGTTTTACCTCTGTCTGTCAGTCCGTCCGTCAGTCTGTCCGTCCGTCAGTCGTACCGTCCCATGAAACTTTCGTCACATTTTTCTCAGGAACTACACATCCACCCTTTCTGTAATTTGGTATCAACATTTATATATGTCAGCCATACCGTGTGATGCGTTTTCAGATTCATCACTTAACAACTTCCTGTTTACCGAACACTTGTCTGATTTTACACATGATAGCCAAGTTGAAAATTTTCGTCACATTTTTCTCAGGAACTACAATACAAGGATTTCTGAAATTTGGTTTCAGCATTTATATAAGTCAGCTATACCGTGTGATGCGTTTTCAGATTCATCACTCGACAACTTCCTGTTTACCGAACACTTGTATGATTTTACACATGATAGCCAATTTGAAAATTTTCGTCACATTTTTCTCAGGAACTACAATACAAGGATTTCTGAAATTTGGTTTCAGGATTTATATAAGTCAGCTATACCGTGTGATGCGTTTT
Source organism: Mytilus edulis (assembly GCF_963676685.1). Taxonomy (NCBI): domain Eukaryota; kingdom Metazoa; phylum Mollusca; class Bivalvia; order Mytilida; family Mytilidae; genus Mytilus; species Mytilus edulis. The sequence continues at coordinate 88,026,131 of NC_092349.1, read as the reverse complement.
CAGATTCATCACTCGACTACTTCCTATTTACCGAACACTTGTATGATTTTACACATGATAACCAAGTTAAAAATTTTCGTCACATTTTTCTCAGGAACTACAATACAAGGATTTCTGAAATTTGGTTTCAGGATTTTTATAAGTCAGCTATACCGTGTGATGCGTTTTCAGATTCATCACTTGACAACTTCCTGTTTACCGAACACTTGCATATTTTTACACTATTAATATTATCCACTTGCGGCGGGGGTATCATCAGTGAGCAGTAGCTCGCAGTTTCACTTGTTTTGGCTGTGTTTTGTGCACTTTGGTCAGGTTGTTGTTTTTGTGAAACATTTCCCTTTCTTCAATATTTGGATTTTACTCTGATATTCCACCTCAAGGTCAAATGATTTTTACATTGTACAGTATTTGAATAGACCATACTTATATTGTATGGTATGTTGTTTCTTTTGTTGTTGCATTCTGAAATAAGTTGTCATTCTTCATAACTTTAGTTTGCCTCAACCAAATGTTATCAAATATATACACATAATGCTTTTACCACAACATACAGATCAAGTTCAAATTTGAGTGGTGTCACTTTTACCATTCTTGATTTATGTTCCTATATAAAGTTATATGTAAGTTGGGGCATTATCTATTTCTCATTCTAATATGACGTGCTTCTTTAGCTTTGTAAAGAAACCATACTTTATTATCCAATAAAATTAGTTTACACATGCGTATATTGACTACGGCAGAAAATGAATTTTATCAAATTGGTATACGCATTTAAATTATTTCATTAACTTAGGACAATTTCAAACACTAAAATGATACACATTTTGTTACTAATACTTTTACAATGACAACAATGTGTTACAATTCGAAATTGACATATTTGACCTAGATACCTCAACGTTCATGTTGGCTGTTCTAACTTCAAAACCCCTCCCTCTGAAAAACATGTTTCATCTATTCTGTTTAGTGTTAAAAGGCATGTATAAAAATAATTTCAATGAAACATATGATCTGATGATAAAATATAAAATAAAGTATAGGTTAATTATAACTGTTGTACTGAAATGACAAAATTGTTTCATATTTATGATAAAATGGATTGACCCTAGCAGGGAATCGAACCCCATTCTCCTATAAAAAAAATAGGCGTAATTATCAATATACCACCAAGGTTTCCAATCCATTTTACAAATGCAACAAGATTGTCACTCAGTATTAATTTTAATCATCATGTAATACAGAATTTGAAATCATCAGATGCACAAAGGCGTGCCCTTTCATCAATTTTACAGGGTGTAGCTACCGCAAGTATAGTCCAAATAATTATGACGTCTGGCAAGGCTATTTAATTTTTTTTCTGGGACGCCGTTGTAGCGTATAAATGAATCTCTGTCAAAGCGCTCCTCGAGACAATTAATTTAGTAAATAAAGATCGACCTACCCGATTCTCCTTGTGCGTCCACCGCCATTGACAACTGACTTGAAAATGTGCTTGTCAGAAATTGACCTCTAACTTCTAACAAAAAGACGTTGAATTATAACTTTTCTGTTATATTGTGTCACAAATATTGTTTAAGTTAATAAATTTGTTAATTTCTGTTTCAATTTTGAATTTTAGAAACACAACTTTGCGAAATTAAACTGGTTTGAACTAGTTGGATAAAAATCGACAGGGAGGTTGATGGAATTGCCTACACAAATACTATACCCTTATACACAGCGAACATAGAAATTACCGTAATTGTCCTAATCAGAATCGAAATAATTGATGCCAGCTATACTTTATTTCAGTTTTAACATGGATAGGCATTACATTCGTGTTATTTTAGCCCTCGCTATCGCTCTGGCAAAAATAATCACGAATATAATGCCTACCCATGTGAAAACTACAATAAAGTATAGCTGGCATCAATTATTTCTTAAATAACAAGTTCTCCATTTATTTAACAATTATTCACTCACTATTGAAATGTTATGTATTCTATTAAAATGTTAAACGTCAATGCTTGATATTTTCATCTCATCTATTCAAGGGGAAGCAACTCATAGTAATAATATTGTATTGTATTGTTCAGGGATCAAAGAGGTTCATTCAAGAGACTATCAAAGGAGTTGTAGATGATATTAATTCCACTTTATCTGGTGTGATCACTTTGGCTAAACCATTCTGGGAAAAGATCTCTCATCTCATGGACATGTTCAAGAAAATTAAACATGCATATACATTTCTTCGGGATGCGTAAGTAAAACTGTAGTTTAATATTTTCTTATGCGTCTTTCAAAAATGTATTTTATATATAATGACAAGTTTTAAGAATATTATTTTAATTTTGATTGTGTTTTTATTTTGTGAAGAAATAGACTATATATAATGTAAAAAAAGAAAAAGTGTTCTAGGCAACATTGATATTTGGTTAGAATACACAGGAATGAATCAGAATATTCAATGGTGGAGAATGTTTTTTAAACAACTCTTTAGACCAGATACTGGATTTTAAATTTGATTAATGGTTTTCCAAAATCCTCCTTACCAAAACCATAAGACATATTGCTTATAAACGTACTGTCAGGAAATGATAGTGCTTTTAAGATTGTTGTTTTGTACAAGTTTGCATCACCTTCATCTTAAACAGCATTCCTATGGATTGTTTAGTAATTGTGAACTTAGCTATATATTATATATAGCTACTACTAAGCTATTTTGAATGTACAATTATGAAGTTTTTGCAAACAACTTATATTTTTAAATTCAGATATCATAAAGGAAAGTATTACATGCAGAAGCTATTTGGGTCAAAGTTTCATCGTAAATTTCCCAAAACTCCTGCATCCTGTGGGGCAAAGTGTGGATGTGGAAAATATCCCAGAGATAACAAAGGAAGAAAAGGTGTAGATCTGGCATTTAAGCCAGGTTATCAGGTATGTATCCCAGATATAACAAAGGAAGAAAAGGTGTAGATCTGGCATTTAAACCAGGTTATCAGGTATGTATCTCAGAGATAACAAAGGAAGAAAAGGTGTAGATCTGGCATTTAAGCCAGGTTATCAGGTATGCCATAGATATATATATATTTATACTTTGGAACACAGAAGATGATAGTGGGATTGGGGCATCCGTGTATTATGAATACTTTTTGGTCTAACTAATATTTAACATATATAAGCTATAAGTATGATCTAGTGAGATTTCAGTGACTGGTTAACGTTTCACAATTACATTGGATTATCATTTCAGTTGCCATTGTATTTAGAAATATATTTACAGGTATATATGAATGGAGTTGCTGTCCTCTATTAAATCATATTTAGTTTGAATCCAGATAATTGTAGTGTAAGTCCTTCCAGATAGAATAAGGCAATGGAAAAAAGTAAAATAACAAAAATGCTAAGCTCCAAGTTAAATTTTAAATAGAAAGTTCCTTGTCAAATGGCAGAAAAAGCTCCTATTCCTGATTTTGTACACTCATTTCCTTATGTATATGGAAATGCACATACTTGATTGACCAACACAATTATGGGGTTTGACTCTAGACTTTCATGGTAGTTTAATTCATGAATACAAATATTATTTCAGACAATTCACATTTATATTTTACAGGACGTAGTGAATCCATTCCATGGTATTGTCCATAGAATAAGTGACTCAGAAGTATTAGTTCGTCCTTCAAGAGCAGATCTAGCTATGTATGAAGTAGTGGTCAGTGGCTTTGAACTGGACACGGTAATTGATGAAGGTAAAAGAGGGACTTTCATAAAGGCTGGCAAAAGGATTGGACTATCTACAAAATCGACTGAATGTGACACTAACTTTTTGTTTGTAGCAATGAGGAAACGACCAAACAATACTGAATCTACATCAAATGGTGGTTATTCTTATATTGATCCAGCTCCTTATCTAAAGAAGAGATTCCCAAGGCCTCGTCACAAGTCAACATGTAATGGTTTCTCCTATTTTTACATTGGTATGAATGCTGAGGATGGGACAATGACTGGTGATCCTAAAGAAAAGAAGGAAAAGATCAAACGTCCAACTAAGGGAAGTAAATCAAAGACACCCTTTGGTCAACGTGGTCAAGGAAGTAAATCAAAGCCATCTGGTGGTCAACGTGGCAAAAATCGTCAGGGAAGATCTGTTGAGAACCAACAAGAACATCCAACTTGGATGCAAACTTTTAAGGAGAAGTTTCACAATATGACTGGAAAGTTTGATAAATTCAAGAATATATTGTCCAAAGTAAAAGTAAAGTAAGTATAAAATACATGTATTTTTATTTTTAGAATAAAAAAAAACATAAAACCAATTTTTGTCTAAGAAACTAATTATTGACTAAGACACCAATTATTGTCTAAGAAACCAATTATTGTCTAAAAAAACGATTATTATTTCATGTATTTGAGAAACCGATTATTGTCTAAGAAACCAATTATTGTTTAATAAACTAGTTATATTGTGTATCAATGGATAAATTAATAACATTATACATGTTATAGTTCAATTAAAGTAATGTTATTTATGAAGTAATTTTCAAGGCTTTATGTCTGGTTTGGTGAGAGGCTAATTATTTTATATTGTGCTGACATGAGATAGAAATCTTCCTATGGGTTGAATGTCTCCTTTGTTTTAACAATTAAAATATTTCTTGATTTGAAAATCGCTCTTAAATCCAAATTCTTCATAAAAGAGAACATGTTCAAAAATCTTTTTGCATCCTCATCTGTTTTGGAGCAGCTGTCTTGGAGATGTTAGTTCACACACCTATTATTGATAAGAAAGTATGATTTTGTGTACAGATGTTTGGATGAAATAGTTTTAAATTGCTTCAAGTAAAATCATTAAGGTTAACATGTTAATTTTTTTATCAAATGAAGATCAAGGTGACCTATGTTTCAGCTTTACTGATCTCAAATTACCTATGACTAATTTTTCAGGTCATTTCTGCCTAAATTTCATATAGATGATAAGCCCCTGACAGAAATCAAGCACCTGTTAGCTGGTTCACCATTGATACAACAGTTAGATGTCATAGTTAAAGAAGTAGCAAACAAACTACGAACAGAACCATTAATGTACCCTGATGGGATGCCATTACAACAGATCAGACGTAAACTGATGAAAGCTCATACTACAGTAACAGGAGATAGACTTTCTATGATTGACAAGTTACTGGGAATGGCTGTTGAAGGTTTGTTTTTTTATAATGAAAATAGTTCAGGTTGATTGAAAATAGCACAAGGCTTGTTGTGTTTGGGCCTTTTATAGCTTGTGATATTGATACAGCCAGTGACTTATAGTTGGTCTCTGGTGTGATATTGATACAGCCAGTGACTTATAGTTGGTCTCTGGTGTGATATTGATACAGCCAGTGACTTATAGTTGGTCTCTGGTGTGATATTGATACAGCCAGTGACTTATAGTTGGTCTCTGGTGTGATATTGATACAGCCAGTGACTTATACATGTAGTTGGTCTCTGGTGAATAGTTGTCTCATTGGCAATCATCATGATCATAAATAGAACATCTCCTTATTTTATATTGGTCTTTTAAAGCTTTAAGGAATACTAAATAGGATATGTATGTTGTCTATCTCAGTATTAACTATTTCAATTTCTATAAACATAAATTAAAAAAAGACAATTTTTCTACGGATACTATTCCAACAAAAAAATAACAAGGATAACCACTGGATTTGGGGATAACAGGGTTAAAATTTACCATATTTTGTGAATATATGTTAGATGTGAGAAAATAGAAAATTTGCAAGTTTTACTGTTTCCAAGTGCCAACTTAGCAATTTAGGAAATTTACTTAATATATATTATTGTTATGATACTATTTTTGTCCCCTGTTTAACACAGAGATACCAGGGGTCAGTCACTCTGTCTGTCTCTCCGTCTGTCTGTCTATTCTTGTAAGCTTTCTCAAAGGTACAGTTCTTGCCAAATTTTTATTAAACTGATACTATAGGTAATATCAGCAATAAACTTTGGACAAGTTTTATAATGGTAGCAGATGGTCTTTTTTTAAAAGAGTTATGGCCCTTTAGAAATATTAAATTTATAGAAAATGACCTCTTTAGCACCCTAGCTAGTCGATCTCTTGGGTACAATTTTTTTTATAAAACTTATAGTATACTATAAGTAATGCCCCTGAGGGTCTGTTTGAAATATTTAGAATACAATGAAAAAAAGTTTTTTTTGTTCCCCGTGCACACTTTTTATTCATAAATTGTTTTTAAAACAAAACAAAAAACTGTTTTAGTTAATTGCCTCTGGATAGATAAAATATGTAAAATGTGGGGGACAGTGTAACTCTGTTTTATTCTTTTATTCCAGAATGTAAACCTTTTGAACATGCCATAATAGCAGGATACGGCCACTACTGTGAAGCCCATGAAGATTGCCATGGTATTACGTGTGGAATGGTTTTCAGGGATGGATTTAAGAGAGCTTTGGTCAAGGTTGACGTTAGACTTGACAGCTGTTCTAATCAGCTTCACATCACCATCAAGGATCAAATGATAAACTTTACACTCACTTGTAAGTGGAAAACAATCGTAAAATATCCTTTTGAAACTAATCTTTGAAGTCCTTTTTGGCAAACCTTCATAAAATTTTACTTTAGCTTGTAATTGTTGAACTGATTATCTTCTGAAACAAATTAAAGAAACTGATCAATTATCTCAAAGTAAACTCCATTCCTCCAAATATACCCAGGCAATGTATTTTTCATAAACTACTCTCAAAACAATTTAAATCCATATTGTCCTTTTTGACTCTGACATTAGAATTTCTCTCCTATTGTGTATATTTTCTTGGAATGTCAAAAGTCACAATACTTACCAACACATCAAGAGGTGGATTCCCCCTTTTTTTTGAAAATTTGAAATCTCACCATTTGCACTTTGAATATGTCTCTAATATAAAGCTTATCGAATCAACATGAAAATATTTAATTTACAGCTCAGAAACAAATTATGGTTGTTGATCTATCTAAGACAGAGAACACTGAGTTAGTATTTGATATTAGAATTGACTCGTCAAATGACAGCAGAGTAAATGTTACATTATCTGGAGCAGTGTGTTCTACAACTCATTACTCCTGCTTTGAAGATGTAGAACTCCTGAAAGATTTACCGATTGGTACTCATAACAGTGTGTGTTACAATAGTAAGTAATAAAGAATTCATGAGATTTACTGATCGGTACTCACAACAAAGTTTGTTAAAACAGTAAATTATTGAGGAGGAGAGGATCTAGTTCGCAGAAAACTTTGTTTGACCTGTCGGTCATGGGACCGACAAAGAAAGATTATTTGTCAGTCCTACAAAATTTTAGCCAGTCCTAAAAAAATCTGGCCATTTGGTCCTAAAATAAAAATAATAACATATTTTATCCAAAGTAACTTTATTATTGTTAGTTTTATTTTTCACAGCCACGGACAAATTAATAATGAAGGACCAGTTCTGATCTTCTGATTTTTCTTAATTAAAGTCATTTCTCTATCCATTTCATCATCAGGCCTTGAAGGCATAAAACTTTGCTCAGTGCTCGGAGCACAAAAATCATGCTCGAAACATGAAATCAAGCAATTTGATTGGTTGATTTTCGAGTCTGAGTAAAAAAATCATGCTCGAAAGTTTTATTACCGTGAGGCCTGAACCATTTTCTCAGTATTTGTTATCTCCATCTAAGATTTCAATCGCTGATTGTTTGGCATGAACAAATTTAGAAGGCCACGTGTAGATCAGCACTTTGGTTTCCATAGGTTTTTAAGTTTGTTTATAACAGGAAACCAGTACCGGAAATTAGTAGCAGGTACATCTGAAGAACGATGTTAACACATATTGGAATAAGTTGCGTTACCACTAATTACCGATAAAAAAGGCACTGCAATGGTTGTTTTTACATCGGTCATCAGGACCGGCACTAGCTTTCAAAATACTGGTCCGTTGAACAGTTGATATCTTCCTTAATTTTCTTTTGATATTAGACTTAATTTTCTTTTAATATTAGACTTAATTTTCAGTTAGATAATGCAAGTTAAATCAAAATTCTCTAGTCAGTACAAATGAAAGAAACAAATAATCTTAAAAAAAAATTGAAAGAAACATACAAATGAAGCTTCAATAACATGATTAAATAACATCCATTCAAGGTTTAAGATGGGCTGAACAGAAACAGATTATAGAATTCCATCCAAAAAAATATTCCATTATCAGAATAGGTCAATATTATAAACCAGAACTGTTCAAAATAATTAGGACTATATATATGACTGTAGCTGATTCTTTGTATGTTTGTTTTTTGCTGGTCTGACACAGGTATATACGACAAAGGTAATCAGGGAATATAATTTGTTTTCTTCCTTATGGTATGCTTAAATCATTAACCATAAACATAATAGAGTGATGAAATTCATCAATAAAATTCTGGGTTTTTTCTATGATTTTTATGAAATTGAGAAGATATATGCGCAGAAACTAGATGTGTTCAGTTTAACTTGATCTTCCAAATGAATTATGTTATTTAAATTATATACTTTTGCTTTTTCCGTCAGAACAAGCACGAGATCCATTTGAAGACCGAGTTTATTCCTTGACCTTACCTGACCTTCTTGAAGAAGTATCTGAGTTTGGATTGGATATGACAAAGTGTCTAGTTCTTATTAATGAGATTAGGAATGCCACTTTGCATGCAGTGAGTATTTTTTGGATATTTGAATTTGTGATGTTCATCATTTATAACAAATATACATAGAAAAAAAAGTAAATTAACAAAAATCCAGAGCTCTGAGGAAAATTTAAAACAGAAGTCAGTAATCAAATGGCAAAATCATTAGTTCAAACAATCAAACGAATGGTTAAAACTGTCATATTCCTGACTTGATACAGGAATTGCTTAATATGTAGAAAATTTAAATGGTGGCTTAAACCAGGTTGAATAGCTAGCTAAACTCTCACTTGTATGACAGTCACCATGTCACATAAAATTATATTTATATTGACAATGATGTGTAACTTTTTTTTTTGTAAATAGATATTTTATAAAAAATACTTTCAGTATTTATGGTGATAACATGATCAATTTTTACAAATTGCATAAATTAGATGCAAGCTACAAGTTCCTTTCAAATATAGTTGGATGAACAGAAAAGAAGATACCTGGTGAACACTAAAGGCTTGTTTGTGATATATACATATAAAACAGATCTGTATTGTATTTTAGTTGATGGAAATGAGAGAGAAAGGTGAACATGTGGATGGAGAATTTCCTGAGAAAGAAGATTTTTGTTTTGAAGGAAGTCTTCCATTGGCAGAATTAGATATGCAGATTATTAATCCTGGACCTAATAAGATGTTTGGTTTTACTCCTCCTGGTATAGAGTTCCAATTCTTTGTTGGACCAGTAGCATTAGATTTGGGTAATTATAAGATAGGATACAGACATAGCTACTGGTAGCTCACCTTGACCTCATTTTCATGGTTCAGTGGTCAGTGTTAAGTTTTTGTGTTTTGGTCTGTTTCTCTTGTTATATGGAAAGGTTGTAAGCTGTAAATGTCTGTCTGGCATGGTTCATCTGACCTTGACTTTATTTTCATGGTTCATTGGTCAATGTTTAGTTTTTTTGTTAAGTCTGTTTCTTAGAAACTACAAGTAATATGTCAACTATATATTCAGTGTATTAAATGATTGTAAGGACTACATGTATTTCTTGTTTGATTTATTTGACCTTGACCTTATTTTTGTTGGATAATTTTAATTTTATGTGATAGTTGTAGTTAAACTTTATATTTAGGACTATTAACATAATATCAATAGTTAGAAAAAGAAGGTGAGATATTTCAGAGTGTGCACTCTTGTGTTACAATAGACATATAATCTATTCATAGCTGCAATGAAAAACATAGACTTAAATGTTTTTATGCCCCACCTACTATGTAGAGGGGCATTATGTTTTCTGGTCTGTGCCTCCGTTCATCCGTCCGTCCGTCTGTCTGTGCCTCCGTTCGTCCGTCCGCTTCAGGTTAAAGTTTTTGGTCAAGGTAGTTTTTGAAGAAGTTGAAGTCCAATCAACTTGAAACTTAGAACACTTGTTCCCCATGATATGATCTTTCTAATTTTAATGCCAAATTATAGTTTTGACCCCAATTTCATGGTCCATTGAACATAGAAAATGATAGTGCGAAGTTCAGGTTAAAGTTTTTGGTCAAGGTAGTTTTTGAAGAAGTTGAAGTCCAATCAACTTGAAACTTAGTACACATGTTCCCTATGATATGATCTTTCTAATTTTAATTCCAAATTAAAGTTTTGACCCCAATTTCAAGGTCCACTGAACAAAGAAAATGATAGTGCGAGTGGGGCATTCGTGTACTATGGACACATTCTTGTTATTACAGACATTTGCATGAAAGTTTGACTTCATGTTTAAATCGTACATGAAAACAGCATTGAAGAAGAATATCAGAAATCATATATGTTTTTACAACCAAGGAAATGAAAAAAATTAATATGCAGTAATACTGTATACTGAAAATATTCCATCCTTATTATATTCTTTCTGGAAGAAAAACGTTTTGATATAAAATCTTTCAAACAGAGTTTTTAGGATTTCAAAATTTGATTTCTGTCAAATTTAATTTCTGCAAAAATAAACCTTTTTATGTTATAACATAAGATGGGGGACCAGTCTGTAAGGAGACCACAACACAGTAACACAAAAAACCACAAGACAAATGAAATACATGAAAAAATCATTATAAAAGTGAATTAACATGGAGATATTTTTCTATTTGTTGTTTTATTTTTCAGCCTTTGGAGCGACAGCTAGAATGGGAATTGATTTAAAACTAGAGATGTGTATCATGAGTATGAAAGCTAAAGTAAGTCTAAATACTGGAATGAGATTTACCGTGTCTATACCTATGGAAGGGAATATCCGCCATAATAATACACTTCTTAATTTGTGAAATGCAATTTCTTAATTCGTAACCTGCAATTTCTTAATTTGTAAAATATAATTTCTTAATTTGTAACATGTAATTTCTTAAGTTGTAACATGCATTTTTTCCATCCATTACATGAATTTCTACATTTCTTGATTTGTGAAATGTAATTTCTTAATGTGTAAACACAATTTCTTAATTTGTTAAACGTATTTTATTCATTCGTTTCATGGATTTCTACATTTCTTAATTTGTGAAATGTAGTTACTTTGTTTGAGTCACGTTTTGTGAGATGTGTCTGTGTAATTGTTACCGCTGCCAGCCAATGAAAAGTTCCGTTTCTAAAGAAAAAAATACAAGTTACAAATCAACATGTTACAAATCAAGAAGTTTGACAAGTCTAGAAATACAAATCTAGAATAAAATAGTACACAAGGTCGCTGTGGAGCCATGTCAACTCATACCTTAGCAAACTCGTACCCAATATTTACAAACTCGTATTTCTACCAACTCACACCCAATATTTTACGATTTATATCCATTAAAGTTATTATATTCTTTTCTATAATATTAAAACATAATATAATATAATCTAATCAGTGATCATTAGGTCCAAGACCACAATTACTTCGTAGTGCATTTCTTTTTAGAACATAAATGAAAATTAAAAAAATCCCACCTACACTTTCTCAATGATATTTTTACAGTGTGTTGTACTACTTTTGGAACAAATTATATCAAAATTATAGAAAACTTCATCAGCTTTAACTCAAAATATGGACAATTTTATGTTCAGGGTGTCTTGAAATCTTTTGACAGCTTCCGAAGTGCTAATTTTTATTAACCGGATTTTTGTGTGGTCTTGGACCATTAGTCAGTGGCGGCCGGGAAGGATAGAGATGTTCCGGGGGTTGATCCCCCTTTTTTGTTTGACTACTAATACTTTAGTATGGGAACATATGGTTGGAACAACCATTTCTATTTGACTTGAAAGTGTTGGAACCCCCTTTTTGCTTGATTGGCACCTGATTAGTGGACATTAGGCTCGAACATACAAAAATAGATCAGAATTGGGTTGTTTTAATGAAAAATAGCTATAGATTCAAGCATCAGTTTTGCACTTTGAACACCACAATCCACTGAGTTTTACTTATTGATTTTGTGAAAACTAAGATTGGGTGAAAATAAGCGCGAAATGTATGATTTTTTTTTATTTTAATCATGGTGTGTATCTGTTATAGTATCTAAATAACTGTATAAAATATTCTATGAAGCTTTTTTCAATGATCTTTGCGTTGAACATGTGAACAAGGAGATTTTTCTTTTTAGTTTATATATGAAAGTCTTTCGTTACTTCAAAATCGATTGATCGATTGTTATTGTTTTAATGCCACTTTTAAGTGCCCCTTTTAGGGCTATTTCGTGGCGGACAGTTTTACTGGTAGAGGAAGCTGGAGGACCCAGAGAAAACCACTGACCTTCGATAGGGAAACTGTCAATCCGTATATTTTTGAAGCGACAAAGTCAGAACAAGAATTAAAAAAACTAAAATAGATATAATTGTCTAGTAGGTTTAAAGTATCCATGTTAGTTAACATCATTTCATCAAATAATCAGATATGATGTCCAAGCAAGATGTCAATGAAATCCGAAGAAAGCATTTTTGTTGGTCAGCCCACAAACATATTAGAAACTAAACTATCAATTTTCAATTTTTGTCTCGCTTGACAGAGTCAAACAGCAAGGCATAGGTATACTGTTTCTGTCATCGGCAGCAACGGCAGCGTCAACAATGTATTAGTTTGTGATTAGGTTTAGTTTTAGTGAACCACAGGTGGTAGGTCAAAGATATTTGGTATGCAGTTGTATTAGTATTGGCATATCCCATTGCCATGAGACTATTTGGCCCCGCCCCCTCAGTTATGGTCTATTGACTTTGAAATTTTACTTATTTTTCATGTATTTGTTTGTGATTAGGTCAGTTTATGAGGAACCGCTAGTGGTAAGTTAATGATAATTGGTATGCAGTTCTATAAGTATTGGCACATCTCATTTTCATGGAGATTATTTGGCCCGGCCCCTTCTGTCATGGTCTTTTGACTTTGAAATTTTTGCTTAGTTTTCATGAACTAGTTTGTGATTAAATCAGTTTATGGGGAACCACTAGTGGTGGGTCAATGATATGTGTATGCAGTTGTTTCAGCATTGGCACATCTCATTTCCATTGAGAATTTTTAGCCATGTACATTCAGTCATGGTTCATTGACTTCTTTAATTTCAACATTTGCATTATAGACATTACAAAAAGCGAGACATCATCTCTGTGATAACAGTTTATTTTTCATTATTTACAGTTCTATAAATACTTGATTTCTTTTTAGAAAGTCTACTTGCCGCACCATTCGCTATCTGCAAGAATTAAGTTGGTGGAGCATTTGTGTTCGGTAAACACCCTGTCACTGTCTTGTGATTTTTGGGGTAGACTTTTAGGGTCGTGTGTAAATTTGTTGACGAAGAGCTAGTACGCTCTGTTTACTCTCGATTCGTCTTATACCGTGTCCGGAATATAGAGCTGATTGTTTAAGACACTTGAAATGGTTAACTCATTAGACATTTCTGATTTGAAAACTTATTGCATCAGAATACCTATCAATGCAGTTGCACTTAATTTCATGTGTATGTTTTAATATTATAGAAAAGAAGATAACAACTTTTATAATGGATATAAAATCCTAAAATATTGGGTGTAAGTTGGTAGAAATACGAGTTGGTAAATATTGGGTACGAGTTTGCGAAGGTACGAGTTGACATGGCTCCACAGCGATTTTGTGTACTATTTTATTCTAGATTTGTATTTCTAGACTTGTCAAACTTCTTGATTTGTAACATGTTGATTTGTAACTTGTATTTTTATGCCCCACCTACGATAGTAGAGGGGCATTATGTTTTCTGGTCTGTGGCTCCGTTCGTTCGTTCGTCCCGCTTCAGGTTAAAGTTTTTGGTCAAGGTAGTTTTTGATGAAACTGATATCCAATCAACTTGAAACTTAGTACACTTGTTGCTTATGATATGATCTTTCTAATTTTAAAGCCAAATTAGACTTTTTACCCCAATTTCTCGGTCCATTGAACATAGAAAATGAAAGTGGGAGTTTCAGGTTAAAGTTTTTGGTCAAGGTGGTTTTTGATGAAGCTGAAGTCCTATCAACTTGAAACCTAGTACACTTGTTGCTTATGATATGATCTTTCTAATTTTAGCGCCAAATTAAAGTTTTGACCCCAATTTCACGGTCCACTAAACATAGAAAATGAAAGTGGGAGTTTCAGGTTAAAGTTTTTAGTCAAGGTAGTTTTTGATGAAATTGAAGTCAAATCAACTTGAGACTTAGTACACATGTTCCCTATAGTATAATCTTTCTAATTTTAATGCCAAATTAGATTTTTACCCTATTTCACAGTCCATGGAACATGAAAAATGATTGAGTGGGGCATCTGTGTACTTTGGACACATTCTTGTTTCTTTAGAATTAGAACATTTCATTGGCGGCTACGGTAACAATTACAAAGAAACATCTCACAAAACGTGACTCAAATGAAGAAAATACATTTAACTAATTAAGAAATTGTGTTTACACATTGAGAAATTACATTTCACAAATCAAGAAATGTAGAAATTCATGTAACGGATGGAAAAAATACATGTTACAACTTAAGAAATTACATTTTACAAATTAAGAAATTGTATGTAACAAATTAAGAAATTGCATTTGTTTATACAAACTTCAAAGGTGTTTGTATCCTGATCTCATATGTATTTTCTTGTGGTCTCATATTGTATTTTCTTGTAGTGATCTATTGTATTTTCTTGTAGACTCTTATTATATATTTCTTGTGGTCTCATATGGAAATATTATTTCTTGTAGTCTCGTATGGAAATATTATTTCTGTAGTTTTAGTAGGAGGTTGTGTAATCTTTTGTTTGTGTAATCTTTGTTTGTGTAACTGTTGAGGGATCCTGATATAGCAAATCTCAATAAAGTCAGCATGGCAATATGATAGCTAGCCCACATAAATGAGCAAAAAAGACCAAATAACTGCTCCCAAAACAAACTACAACCAAGGCAAATATAAGGGGTTTCTGTGTGTAAACCAAAACATAGTCTCAGCAAATCATACTGGCTTAAAGCAGAAAGACAGTTAGAATAATAATAATATTTATTAAAAAATCATTTAATTTTGGCCCTTGAGAAACACTCAGCATACAAACGCAATTTTGAGTTCCTGCCTGAGCAAGTCAGCTTGCAACCTTAAGTGTAAGGAAGAACCTGCCTGCCCGACAATGCGCCAGCCGGGGAATGTGAAGCGAGGGTTCTCCACTTAGGTGATGAGACTAGGCGTCTCATCGGCAGCCAGGTAGTGCAAGGGTCTGCCTGGGGGATAGCCCATGTACTCGTGAAGTAGCAGGGGTCTATCAAACTGGCACTGGAATAAATTTGATAAAATTTGTCCCCGAAATGCTTGGGGATGAATGAAATTTTAGAAATGACCAGTGATAAAATTCCATTAAGGAAAACTGAAATAAAGAAAAAATATATCACTAGTTTAAGCTGAGTTGTTTCTCTAGTCATGAAACAATATTGAAGGTGTTATAAGGAAGGGGAAGGTGGGAGGTAAATTGAATAATAGCACTGTAAAACTCCATCAACTAGTCAGGCTGCTATGAACCAAGAAACTGATTATACAAAGACCATGCAATTGGCTTTACACACAGATTGGATACATCTAACATCCAGGGGAGGAGACTGACCTACTGACCCTCAAATAATATACTATTATTGTGTAATCAGTATTAAAGAGATCTGGTATCATATTCTGCTTCCTCTCCCACAGTGATTGTTTGTGACATGTATCTGATTAAGACAAGATTAGTCCATTAGATTCCAGTTGTAACTTCAAAGTGTCAAATGTTAGACAAATTAACCTCAAGATATAACAAGTGGTCCGTGTATGTTAATTAATTGCATCCATGATGTCAGCATCTTTATCATAAAATTAATTACTTGAAAACTGAAAAGACTTTTCTGTTTGTATAAACAATACTTAAATTACATATAAGTAAATAACAAATTAAGAATTGTATAATTTTAGCGGATATTCCCTTCCCTTTATACCTTGCAAGTGTTGGAGAAATAATTGCAACTCTTTAAGCTATACTTTTTATTATACATGGCAGCATTCATTTCTTCTTAGTGTACATAATGAAATTTTAACATTACCTGATGGTCAGTATAAATGACACATGCAATTTTACAATAGACTTTTTATTTAAAATTTTTTGTTTAATAAGAAATGATTATAATTTTTCCAGTAATTTGAAATAAAATTTACACACAAGTTCCAACAGTAAAAGAACTAAGAATAATTCTGTTATTATAGGCTGTAGTAACACCACATATTGGTACCAGTGTGTGGGGATCAATAAAGGTAGATATTGGTTTTGCATATGGTGGAATCAGATTGGAGGGGCACCTGCTAGAAACTAGTTTCCCAATCACTGCAGAATTTGGATTTGGAAAATTTCCAATAAAATTAGGGTATGTTAATATGTGGATTCATTATTGTTCATTGGATACCAATTTTTTTTTATTTTGTAGGTAAAGGTAAATTTTGGACTTAAATGTTCAACAAAGTACAGATTTTCTTTTTCTTGTATTTGAGCACACTTACAAAAAACAAAAACATCAAGTATCAGCAAAATATACAATTTTCATAAAAAAAATTGGTACCAACCAAATTAAATGACTCCACTGTAAATATATTGCATTCTGTATGTGTCTATCCAAAGTCAGGAGCCTGTAAGTCAGTGGTTGTTATTTGTTGCTGAATATAACATAAACTTTTGTCTATAATAGATTTAAGGTTTTCTTTTAATCTAGGATTTGCATTATAAACTTTAATTTTAAGCCATTTCTGTATTACAGGTTCCGTCTTGATCTAGAAATTGTACCACTGGAGCTGAAACTTCAAGCTTTTGCCAAGTTACGACTATTGTTTGTTACTGTGACTGTATTTGATGCTTGTATTTGGAAGTATAAGCTACCGACTTATAAAATAAACATTTTCAACAAACCTTATGAGAAAAGAGATCCTCATCCACCAAGGATATCATCTGTAGCAACCAATCCTCGTCAGAGAAGATCAAGCCCTGGAGGTTGTGAGGTCAAACAACTTGAAGGTCGTGACATCACAGATACAGCCTTTCTTTTAGAAGTGTCAGCTAAGTCTGATGTTAGTGATATTACATTATCTTATGCTATTGGAACACACAGATCTGGCACAAATGTCCAAGACTGGACAGGGATGACGGGAAACTCTCTAACTGCTCCTGTCCAACTACATGAAGAACATTATGGAATACCCCTTTACTGGACGGTCAAAGCTAAAAATAGCCAAGGTGATTCCAGTATAACTGAGTGCAATCTACAAACATTTGATAACACCTTACCTGATGGTAGAATAGATGAATCCTATCCCTATACAAGTCATACCAAGAAGATTAGTGGTAATGTGGTGGTTTTTGATGATTCTGAGTTAGTGGACACTCATTCAGAGGCCGTTGGATTTACCAAAAGTCAAGGTGGATCAGGGTCAGAGGTCATTACATGGCAACCACTTATTTTGAAATCTACTACAGAACGTAACGTATCAAAGGCTAATTCCCCTCTCAAGTTCTTCACTATTGGTAAAGAGGGGAAATTAACTGCAGAGAAGATTTCAAGTAGTAAAACTGATCATGTTGAGGAGTGTGCTCAGAAATGTGTTAATTTTGGGAGAAAATGTGTTGCTTTCGACTACGAACATCATTCAGAAACCTGTGACCTCCATGCCACCGTGGAAGGACCTAATGCAGAGCTACATATCAGTGGCACATACAAAAACTATGAACGACTCGGAGTGGGTTATAGCTCTTTTATAGATCACAATCTTGATTTACAACATGGTATGGTCTACATCTTAAATGCTGAGATAACAAACACACTTGGGTACAAATGTTATGTGTCGTCAGGTGGAACGATGATAGACCACACCCCTCCAGAGCCAGGACCAGTTGGCATGGCTACTTTTGATCAGACAAAGTTTGATGGATGTAAGGCTGCAATCACACAAAGATGTATTGACCAAACGTCTCTACCAAATCATAGGTAACTAAAGCATAGTAATAGCCAATGTTGTGTAAATCTGAACTCTCAAGGTAAATGTAGGCCAACATTAAAAATATCTTTGTTTACCCTCCCCGACTGAGGTTATCAGGGTATGAGTAGGTAGGTAGGCAAATTATTTTATTTTATTTCTTGATATAATTTTTTCTATATTGAATTTTTACAAAAATTCAACAGGTAAGATAAGTCAAGAAAAGTGGGGTATTCCCTGATTTCAGTGTACATCCAAGTTTTCGGGTGTTAAAAACTGTATGCAGGGACTCCTTTTTTTCCCTATTTATTTTATGGTACGAAATCTATAAAAGCACATATTCTTTATGTGATAACAATGTTTAATGAAAGCAAGTGTTAAATTAGTTAAAAATCAAGCTTATTTCAAGTCTAATTTAATGCATAACTCACAACAAAACAATTCCTGTGTTCACCAATTCATACCTTGATCATCAATTATGAGATGACAAAAAGATATGTTAATGACTTGGAAATTAAAATTCAATGAATTAAATTTTTCAATAGAAGTGAACATAATTCAGTCATGTTCAGTTACACCTGGATCATGCAGCTTGGTCAATTTATTCCTAAACAAAAGATTTGTATGTTTTTTCGAGTTCTAGAAAAAACAAGGCTTCACTTATTCATGTTTTGTTGTTCCTAGTATACTATGAGTATTTACAAATTCAACTGATGCAGTTATAACGTAAAACTAGCCCTTTTGTAAATTTCATGCCATAAAATGAAAAATAAAAACACATTTAAACTGGTCTTGTTTACACCAGAAATCAGGGAGGTTCCCTGAAAGCAGGTAATTCACGTATCAAACATTTTCTGACTTGTGCCCAACCTGTTCGAAGTGAAGACAAAGTAGATTGATTTCAAAGCATGATTCAGACCATTTTTACTCAGATTTTATCCCTTAAACAGGAACAGAGGTAAAAGACAAAGCCAATCAAGGTGCACTCAGTTGGTTGAAAGATTCTCCAGATTTTTTTATTTTCAAATATCACCCTTACACACAACACAAATCGTGTGATGTTTGTTTTCCTTGATTCCGTATCATATAGACGTTTCAATGCAAAAATGCCTTGATTTAAAACGATTGTTTACTACAGCATCAGAAGGACATAACCAAAAACCAACATAGCAAAATAAATAATTTGGGACAAGAATGGTCAAAAATTTTTTTCGAGTTGCTGAGATTTTACCAGGTCGGTGGTGGGAGGGGAAACAAACAAAATTTATTTTTTGGCCCTACATGTATGTATGATTTTCAGCTTGTCTTATAGGTATACAAAATTACTTAAATCCACATCATTTGGACTCTTGTGGAAAGTTTTCTCATTCCGACATTGGCAATCATATAACATCTCCTTATTTTTATAATGTTTAATGATTAGTTAGGTCAGTTTAAGAGGAACTGCTAGAGATAAGTCGATAATATTAAGTAAACACTTGATTTAGCATAAGCACATCTCATTACCATGGGGATTGTATTACTATGAGAATAATCTGAATCTATTTCAGCAGCATTAAATGACTTATGTCAGAATTTATTTTCCTAAGTTTCTATGAAAGTGGCAAATGAGACTAAAGATACCAAAGGGATATTCGAAATCATAAGTCAAAAATAAACTGACAAAAATAAAAAAGAATAAAACGATCAAAAGCAAACAACAGTATACAAAACTCAACATTGCAGCTACAAAACTTGCAAAAAAAAACAAAAAAAAAACTAGGAGTAATCTTAGGTAATACGGAAGGGTAGGCAGATCCATGTAAACTTGTAAGATTTTCAAAGGACAACAGTTACAAAATAAATTTATCAATGCATACACAATGTATTTGTGGAACTTATGAAAGTTTAACTTGATTTTATTTTATAGAAAGATAATAGATGGACCTAAAGGTTCCACAGTATTCAATGGACATGAAGGTGGAGTAGAAACTCTATACACACTGGCCAATCATTTTATGTCAGGTAATTATTGTTATAAACATGATAAAGTTGACATAAAAGAGACATAAATGTCAACATGAAATTTATCTCAATGAAAAATTAGTGATCAACTTATTTTTTACACAAAAATGAAACTTTATGCAGTAGTAGCACATTAACCAAGGATGGGTGTAAAGGAATATTTTCTCATTTTGATATTTAAAGGGGAGATAATCTAACTTAACTTTTTAAAATATTTCTGTAAAAAAACATATGCTGTAATCTTCTCTCTTAAGGCAAGGGTATTCTTTTGTGAGTTCACTCACAGATATAGATTATAATACATGTAACTAAAAAAAAATGTGTGATAGTAAAATAAGATTAAAACAGAAAAAAAGGCTTTAAACGAATCCTTTCTGATACCCAGTTTTGACTAAATGTAAGTACAGTATTTCATCCTATCATCTTTTGCTTCATTTTTTCAAAGTTTAATTTTCACTAAATTTTGACAAAATATGTGCTTTGACCCTTTTGACAAAAATATGAAAATTTCAAAAAAAAATTAACCACTTTTTTTTTTCATTACTTCATTAGAAAATTTTGATGTGATATATAACAGTTTAACAAACACTAATTTTGATCATTATACAGTAGAATGTGATTTTAAATATTCATCTGATTTTTACAGAGCTATCTCCCTGTAGTACTCTTGTTAGATACCACCTTAACACTAGAGGGAGATAACTATGTAAAAATCAGCTGTAGTGTTATGTATCACCTTAACCGACTGTGCCAGGGCTGTATAGCCAGTCAAGGTCGTTTTTAACTTCTATTTGTATCCCCTTAAATGCTGAATTTATGCTGTAGTTTAATATAAAAAAGGAGATGTGGTATGATTGCCAATGAGACAACTCTCCACAAGAGACCAAATGACACAGAAATTAACAACTCTCTTATAGAATTGATCAGTACCTTTATTATCATTTTATATTACAGCTAACTGGGATGGCTTCAATGACAATGAAACAGGTATCTTTGGATATACTTGGTCCGTTGGTACAACAGTTTGTGGAACAGATATAGCTTCCTTCTCTGATCCACATGCTCACTTATCTAGTCCTAAATTCTGGACCAACACAGGATATGCCAGGAACCTACATTTGCCTGATGGTCCATACTATGTCACAGTCCAAGCTATCAACAATGTGGTCCATGGTGGTGCCATGGTAACAACTGTATGTCACTCGACACCCATCACAGTTGATACAACTCCGCCCTTCTTTTCCAGAGGCGTGACAGATGATGATATTGTTTTTGACGAGGATTTTAATTTGATGGCTATGTATTTTGATACCTTTGATCCTGGATCTAAGATAAAGAACATAGATTTTGGTTTAGGACTAACGAAACATGATGTAGATGTGAGAGGGTACTCTACGTTTGATTACAAAGAGAACCAAACTTTTATTGTGATTGATGATTTAAACCTTGCCTCAGGAGAACCTGTCTGGATTAGACTAAGATCAGTTAATAATGGTAATTAATTATTTGTTTATAAACATATTTATTATGATAAAAGGTAATTTTTTGATAATCTCAGATGATTATTTGATGTTTCACAGTGTCTAATAAATCTGTTTGCAAATATTTGCAGTGTTATAACCCTATATCCATTTATAGCTAATCATGTATTATGTATTCTCTTTTTAGTTGACCTGTTTAAAACAGCACACAGTGATAACCCTATCTTGATAGACAGAACAAAACCAGTAGCTGGTCATGTTTTAGATGGAGAAGTTATGGATCAAGACCTACAGTATCAGTCTGATAGCAGTAAAGTGTGTTCTCAGTGGAACGGATTCTATGATCCTGAATCAGGGTTAAGCGAGTAAGGAATTAGCAATATAAGTTAAAATCTATTTAAACATGGTTTGTCCTAAGTCAAGTCATTGGTTTTTTTTGTCAGTCAATCAATGTTTTGTTATTTGGGCTCCACAGATTAATGCAGAATGTCTATATTAGCCATCTTGTCTGTCCATTTGGTAATACCCTCCCTGTGCAAAAACAATAATATTACCCAACACAAAGTTGTATAGGGTATAATGTTTATGGGCAGTCCGGTCAGCCAGACTGTTTGTCAGTCTGTCAGTCCTGCTCTTGTCATCGCAACTTCTCCATGTTCTTTAAGACCACACACAACAGAATTTGGAGATAATAATGATTTACCTTGTACATGAATGACAACAGGAACTTATGATAAAATATTATTTCTAGAACTTAAGCCCTTTGAATTTCAATAGCCTTAAGCTTAAAATAGGACTGGAACAGTTAGTCTGAGTGCAACCACACCTTTGAAACCCCACTACAGAATTGCATATAACTGTGTAGTTAATCAAGACATAATATATAGATGTACAGTGCAAGTATCTACAAGAAACCTATATAAATGGTCTATTGTTGGAGTTAAACCAGTGGCAATGTAGGGTTTGGGGTATGTGATTAAACTATCTAAGCTTACAACTTCCTTGAAATGGGGTTTGAGAAATACATTGTGCATAAGAAATATCTGCCTGCTGTGGATTAAAGCATGTTTAAAAGGGAACAGCACTGATAACTTCTAGAGTTCTAATTAACTTTACATTTTACATGAATACTCAAGCAGGGCCACATATGACAGCTGCCATTACTATAGTCTACTTTTCTTTAACATAAGGTGACAGAGATGTAACCACTTTATGGGTAGTCCTTGTAAGTATGCTCCTCAGTGACAAATAATCAGTTTTTGTATTAAAATCTATACATCTTGTTCAGTCCATAGCTTCCCCTTAAGAAGCGGTGAAAGAATTTAATACAACTTTCATATTATTAAATATTAGCAATTGCCATATCTTAGTAGAAATGTAGTCTTCTAAATAACTTTTTATTTCAGATACAGATGGGGAGTAGGAACAGAGGCGGGACGAGATGATATTGTGCCATTTAAAAATAAAACATTTTCCCGTGATGTGAAGGATTCCTGTGCTGACGTACAACTACAACACAACAAGACATATTACTCCACTGTTATAGCTAAAAATAGTGCACTGAATCCTAAAACTGTGGAGGGATATTCTAATGGAGGTAATTTGCACAGCATAATAAATGTCTGGGAATATTACATTGATACATTAATAGATGAGACAGTATGATTGATTGATTATTTCTTGCTTAATGTCCAGTACTAGTGGCAATTATTAAAAAAACATTATACAACCAACTCTAGATATTCATTTTATTTTTTGTTAAGGTGGTACCTAACACTACAGGGAGATAACTCTGTAAATTCAGCTAAACGTTTTAATTACGTTGTGTTGTTAAGGGAATATTTTAAAAGCTTCTCAATGATCAAAATAAGTGTTTGTCAAACTGCTATATAACCAGTGTAATTTTTCTGAGAAAACAGTTGGTTCAAATTTTTTGAAATTTTTATATTTTTGTAAAAGGGTCAAAGTAAATACTTTGTCAAAATTTTAAGAAAATTAAACGAGCCAAAACAATTTTAGTTAAAGTGTTGGGTACCACCTTAACTCCATTAAAATGTTGTCAAAATCATTAAAGAAATATATGAAATAGTAATTGCTTTTTCAATCTATTGTAAAGGGTCCCGGTGAAAAAAGTCAGTTTTCCTAAAGTCTTTGTTCTACAAATGAACTTGAGCTACCACAGTCATCTATTTATTGTAGTACTTATTGACACAACAGCACCTGTAAAAGGATGGATTGTTGATGGTAATATTGGAAAGAAGCATGAGATGAACTTTTCTTCCGAGACAGCTGAGGTCTCCTCAATGTGGGGTGGATTTAGTGACCCAGAAAGTGGAATCGTCTCCTACAACCTAGACGTTTATATAAACAATAAACTCTCACAAACATTCCACAATGGACTAAAGACAGAGTTTGTGGATTACTCACTGAGTATGAAACATGGCGACCGTATTTATGTTAAACTGACAGCTAAAAATGGAGCTGACATTTCCACTGTCATCAGATCAGATGGTTTCATTATTGACCAAACTCCACCCATTGTTAAATACCTGTATGACACAGAAGATGGAAAACATTATCAAAGTAATGGTACAAGCCTCAATCTGAAATGGGAGTTTTACGATCCAGAATCTGGGATGAAGGAGTATCGTTACTATATTGAAGACTTTTACCTAGGTCAAGGACATAAGTTTTATCCAAAAGGTCAAGATTACATTACACTTCCAATAATTAAGAAAAATATTACGGCAAATATTCATCTCTCTAACTTAAAACTTCTAAGTGGATGTAAGTATTCAGTGAAGGTTGTAGCCATTAACCATGCAGATATGCCAACCTCTCAGGAATCAACTGGTGTTATGATAGATACTACACTTCCTGTTCTAGATGAGGTAATATAGGTTTAGACTTTAAAAACAGTTATATCTATTTATGATGAGGGGCATAAAAATTGAACAGCTACTAGAAAGAAATTTTGAATGTGCTTTCAAGATGTTAAAATTTTCATTCTACTAATGAACTAAAAAATTGTTAACTTTTTATGCCCCACCTACGATAGTAGAGGGGCATTATGTTTTCTGGTCTGTGCATCCGTTCGTTCGTCCGTTCGTTCGTCTGTCCGTCTGTCCCGCTCCAGGTTAAAGTTTTTGGTCAAGGTAGTTTTTGATGAAGTTGAAGTCCAATCGACTTCAAACTTTGTACACATGTTCCCTATGATATGATATTTCTAATTTTAATGCCAAATTAGAGTTTTTACTCCAATTTCACAGTCCACTGAACATGGAAAATGATAGTGCGAGTGGGGCATTCGTGTACTGAGGACACATTCTTGTTTTTGCAGACTTTTTTAAATCCCCGCAATTGCGCAGAAATCTACTTCCTTTTTCAGGTCTTGTTTGCATGAGACTTTGAATAAAATATATATTTATCAGTCTAGTAAAATATAAGGAAGGAACTCAATACCAATTCATTTTTAATAAATGTTTGAAATGAAAAAAAAACGTTACTTGAAAGCGTTTCTTTGTTTACATTGAATATGACGTCATAACTTAAACAACGTCACAACTAAAATCCCTAATAAACAGAACCAAAATCGGAAACGTTACGATATTTCCGTTCTTTTTTTTAACATGTTTGAATTAAAAGAAAGATTCATACAGACTTCGTCCCCTTTCACAGGTAATGCCTGCCTCATATTAAGAAACCAGTAGAAAAATAATTTAAAAAAGTTTCTGGTCATGCATACTTATCAAAATGAATAATTTGTCATTTATAAATACATGAGGCAGGCATATATATGTAGGACTCTAAAGTGCGATGGTAACGCTAAAGTGCGATGGTATACGCTAAAGTGCGATGCCTCCATACGCTATAGTCTGATGGTCCGCAAAAGTATAGATGTCAGAAACGTAGTTGGATTATGACTTTAATTGATACAAACTAAAAATGAACATGCCGGAAGATGAATTACAAATATTGTTTAACAATCAAGGGTCCGGAAACGGTCATATATGCCAGACATGACCAATTTGGAAACTCAAAAGTCCTAAATCATTTATTGGGATTTAAGTCAAATTTTATTTTTCAACAGAAATAATTTCAGTCATTTCGTTGAGATTGAGTTTCAAATCGCCATTTTAAACCTATTTTTGTTTTGTTATCGATTTTATGTAATTAAACTGCCACTCCAGTAAAGTGTAACAATCCTGAGGGCCCTCCTAATAGCTATATTAATGCCTCGGGGAGCTATTGGCTAATGATCGCTAATCTCTTTACCTGTGTTTTTAATTCACACTTGGCTATTAATCACAAGCTCCGAACTAATATTATAAAGAAATTAAAATTCAATACCAACTGTTTTCATTATTTAATTACTTTTCAGCTAAGACAATTGTCAATTATGATTTAAAATTAAATTAAAACTTGATTTAATTTACGTAGAAAAAAGATTTTTTTCACTACTAACACACATGTTTTGTTTACTATGATACGCATGCCTAAAATTCTCTTCCGCAGATTTGATACTAAATCGTAAATTTAAAATGATTTCTTGCTAAATAAAGCAAGTGCAACTATTTTCATTAATATTCTCACACTATTAAAGGTAAAATATTAAAAAAACGATGTTTTCCTGTGAATTTGATAAACAAAACTAATCCCGGGAATAAGTCCGGAATTATTCGTTTTAGTATTGTCGCATTACATCCGGTTTGAATTTCGACTTTCAGAGTCAAAAGAAACGTAAGGGATGACTGAGAAAATTACGATTTTGAGTCATTAAAATCATTTTATTCTTAAACTGTTGCGTTCCCTTAATTGCTCTTGATCGATTTTAGGAAAATGGTGGGATAAATCATGAAGAAAACGCGATGCAACAGTTAAACAAGTTCGTTGATGCTAGGAGTAGGAGCATACTCCTGCAGTAATGAGATTTTGACAATCTGTTTTTGAAATGGGGCACCAACTTTTAAGTTATATGAAAATGACCGAAATTAGGTGAACAATAATAACAATGTCAATGACTAAATCAATTAAAACCTAACCTTGCTTTATTTTTTGTTGTCCTTCAGTCGACCATTTTACTATTTAAACATAAAATAGCATTCGCATAAATATCCAATATCTTGCTATTATTGGAAGCGAACGAATTCATTAAAATCAATGTGTTTGTTGCAGTTTATTTTGCGGTCCCCGTTAAAATATTGTCGCTTTTATTGTAACGCCGGTAAAATAAAGGTACATGCTTTAAAGGTGAAATATTATAAATTGTGGACCTTAATATCAGTTTGTGCATTGAGAGAAATAATAACATGTATTTGTACTCGCTACGAAAAAGGATAAATCAAGGCGAACACCGCCGTTTTCTCGCACTTAAGATTAAAGCTTGTACAAATAAATGTTTATACTTATTCCAACATTGGCCGAATTTTGTATTTGCAATGACGACTGTATGGGGAGGTTTTCACATTATCAATAGACTGTTTGAACGGCAAGGTACACCAATTATACAATACGCCATACTTGTTAAAACTTATTTACAGGAAATATAGTATTTTGTGACAACTTCATTACCTTTATAGCAATTATAAAGTGGTCAAACCTTTAAATTTAGATACAATTAAGCCGTAAATCATAAAGCCTATCACATCGTATGTTATACCTTAGCATAGGCCTATTAGCTTTTGCAAAACAACTTGTGTTTTAACATCCATGTACTTTAATGTTTTAGACTTTAAACATTACCCTAGTGTTCCATCGTACTTTAGCGTGTTTTACCATCGTACTTTAGCAAACATACAACCATCGCACTTTAGCGTGACACACCATCATACTTTAGCGTAGACCATTGCACTTTAGCGTGACCATCGCACTTTAGAGTACCATTGCACTTTAGAGTCCTCATAAAATATATATATATATATACAACTCGTCTTAACATCAACCCAACAATATATATATAAATCTGAGTTCTATCTTTTTTGCTTTTCAGATTCATCTTGGACTTCAGTCAGCTCCTCAGGAAATAAGTGACGACAAAGGCTTTTTTGAACATGATGATCAACATAGCATCACCTTGACCTGGAAGTCATATGATTCCGAAAGTAGCATTATTAAAAGTTATGTAGCCATTGGTACTTTTTACGGTGACACATCCGTAACCAACGGTTTCCTGGAATTTGGAGCCGAACCAAAGGTTATCCTGAATGATCTCAATCTTAAACCAGCTTCTGGAAATAATTCTGTATATTACTATGTCCAGGTCAAAGTTGAAAATGGTGCTGGAATGTTCTCTGAAATAAAGAATTTATCATTACCAATCATAGTTCTGAAGGATAACATTCCCGGTAAAGTTTTTGATGGCAGGAGTGACCTTGAGGATGCTGACTTCACCATTGACAGAACTTCAGTGGGCATGTCCTTTGTTGGCTTTGAAAGTGAGCAATGTAGCATTGTTGGATATGAATGGGCCATTGGCAGTCAGCCATTTTATTATGATGTCCTTCCGTTTACCAGATATGGAATAGTTCTTGTTAATGATACCCATGGCAGAGGTCAGATCCATACAGAACTTTATGAGGGATCAACGTATTATATAACAGTTAGGGCACAGACCGGACATCGTTGTAAAGAGGAATATATCCTGTCATGCTCCAATGGTTTCTCATTAGATACTACTCCTCCTGACATAAAAATGATCAGTTTTGGAAATGAAAAGATCAATCCAGAAACCATCACAACAAGTTTGTATCAAAATAGAACAGATTCACTTGATTTCAGATGGGAGTCTAAGGATGCTTTCGGCATTGTTAGGAACTGGTGGTTTATTGGTTCTCTACCAGGGAAGCATGACATTCACCCAGTAACCGTAACTAAGGACAATTATATACCAGCAGGATCAGTCTCATTTAAACATGGACAGACATTCTTCCTTAATACTGGTGCTGTAGATAAAGCAGGGAACCAGAGAGTTGTCTCCTCTCCCTCTATTACTGTAGATACCACCCTACCAGAGATCTTAGATTTGAGATGTACACAACATATATCAGTTCTCAGGTCTCTTGTCGACTGTGAATGGGAAATGATTAGAGAATTTGAAAGTACCATAAAGAATTTCACTGTTGGAGTCGGATCTGATGAAACAAAGACAGACATATCCCTCTTCCACAATCAGGACACAAATAAACGGTCATGGACCAGAGATTTATTGACCAGAATTAAAAACAATAATCTTACGGAAATATACATCATCTTCAAGTTAGAAAATGTACTTGGAATGGCTAAAACATTACCATATAAGGTCATAGTGGATAGAAGTATACCCATTGGTGGAAAAGTTGACATTGTGACCAGTATTGACTTGGATGAACCAATCATGAAGCAGTATTGCCAGATACCTCTTAGCTTTGTTGAGTTCACAGTGAATGGATGGCAGGATGAGGATTCAGGCATTGAGAGGTAATTTATATTAACTACTGTAGAATTGAAAGAATATATGTTTATAAGTATCTTGAATGTAAATACATATAAGGGGGATGTTCACCTGTCCAACTTTTAAAATGATTACTTGATATCAAAATTATGTTTGTGGGGACTTGAGCACACAGTAATTATTTTTTGAACTGAATAGTAATTGCTTGTATTGTTTGGTTTTAGGTATGAAGCCGCCATTGGAGCTTATGGAAGGACAACAAATATCCAAGTATTCACTTCAATTAATGTTCAAGATAAAGTTTTGATCCCTTACTTAAATATGGAGGATGGCAGTGATGTAACAGTTACAGTAAGAGCTTTTAACAAGGCTGGGTTATATAACCAGGTGACCTCTGACCCTGTGATTGTTAGCCTGGTACCTCAGCTTTCTGTAATTGATGGAACCAGTCTTACAGATGAGGACTATCAGACGTCATTGAATGTCATTCAAGGTTATTGGAGGTATTCAGACAGATGTAAGATTAAATCTGCAGAATGGTCAGTCGAGGACATTGAAGGAAATGTATTACAGGATTACCTCCCCTTGTCTGCAGCTAATTCTCATTTCTACTCTGATGTCATGAATCTGACCAATGGCTTTACTTATATTAATATCATCAGAACAGTTGATTCTCTAAATAGGACAAGAATTGCTAGGTCTGATGGGATAGCTGTGAAGATAGAACCACCTGTTCCAGGGACAGTTAGGGATGGGGAGAGAGACGATTTAACTTATCAAGAATCTATACATGAATTATCTGTTAACTGGGATCCGTTTGGAGATGTTAAGTCACATGATCCAACACAGAAGATCAGAAAGTATGAAGTAGCTATAGGTACTGACAGAAGATATGCTAAAACCAGGAGCAATGTACACTACTTTGTTGATGTCGGACTGAACACCTCCTATTCATTTCAAAACATGAACTTAACCGCCAAAACTTTAACCTATTATATGACAGTAAGAGGCTACAGTAATGCTGGCAGTTACCAGGAAGAAAGCTCTAACGGAATCAAAGTAGGCTACCATGATGAGATATTCCCTGGATTAGTAGAGTATAGTACAGTACAATCTTACACTGATAAACTATATGTTTCCTGGAGTGGATTCCAAGCTGATATGGGCATCGATCAATTCAGAGTCGGTGTTTCTACCTTTAAACCTATACAGCTGCCAAATACAACACTTAGCTGTAAACAGTATGAACAATACATTCCTGACTTTGATGTGGTTCCTCTACATGATGTTGGGGTTGATACTTTTACTGAAATAAAGAATTTAATCTTAATTCATGGTCATCAGTATTATGTTGCAGTAATAGCCACTGATTCTACACAAAGATGTATTGGATCTTATGGACCCTCCTTAATGATAGATGCCACGCCCCCTTCAGCTGGAGAATTATATCTGCCTGGTGGAGTTGGTCCAAATGTTGCATATGTTTTTGATCCAAAGAGACTGGAAATATCCTGGTCTGAATTTAAGGACCCAGAAAGTTCTGTACACAAGTATGAAGTCAAACTATATTCTGGTACTACATGTTATGATGCTGGAAAACTCCCAGAAGATGGCGTTGGTAGTAGTTATTCTGTTATAAGATCAACTGAGGTAACTAGTGACCTTCAAACTGAATTCTACGATTTAAGACTGAACCAAGCGTTTACCTATGTAATTACTATTACAGCTATAAATGGAGCTGGACTGATGACAACAGTCAGGTCACCTCCAGTACGGTTAGATATAACACCACCTATTCCTGGGGCTGTCAAAATGGGAACTGACTGGAAATCTGACATAACCTTCCAATCTGCTACAGACAAGATGGAGGGAATGATTGGGATAGCTCATACTGAGAAGGCATCAGAATGTCAGAGACAAGTTCAAGTCTTCCCAGAATTCCATTCACCAGTACAGATAGAACCAATAGGATTAGACTTTGATTCAGAATGTGTAGTGCATAAAGACGACACGTTATCCTTGTTCATTCGCCATGATGATCAATTACAGCACATTATAAAAGGAGGTGTAAAATTATCCTCTCAGAATATCCTAGAGGGTAACTACAGTACCACACTGAAAGCTGCATCTGGGAACCAGATGGTAACTAGCTGGTTCCTGGCTTCTAATTTTGATAGTGTGTTTTCAGATTTTGTTTTCAGTCTCCCAGATAATGACAGCAATGTGGTAATGGAAGGTGTTGAAAACTCCATAGCTGTCCCTATAATGACCAGTACAACTAGTAGCAAAATATTTACAGAAATGACCACTGACCCCACAGATTTCGTAACTGACGGTGAGATGGGAGAGAATACAACTGATGATGGATTAAGTGACAAAAGAGGGGATTCTGAAAATGTCACTGGTTTCTATACTACAACATTGAATCCAGTCATCACTAACCAAATAAAAAAAACAAATGGTCCTGGTAGTATACAACTAAATGGCTCTAATGACTATGGTACTGAACTTCTTGATCATTATGGTGTTGGCTTCCATATCCCTGGGTATCAGTTTAATGGGAAATGGTATGGCTTCATATGGATAAGAGACAAGTATAAAACAATCACACGACAAGTTGAATTGAAGTTTGACCCTACTGTGACTTATAACAACTTTATTGTCAATCTAGAAAAGGTCATGACTCCTATTACTACAACTTGGGGAATTCAAGTGTTTCTAAATGGAGAAACCATTGTCCAGTTTAACGGGATACAGTTCAAGGACTTTAGTGTCTCTGGAGTGTATACCTGGAATAAAGATAATTATTTTCCTCCAATAGAAAACATAATGGATCCATTCATTGGAGAGGCTGTTATAACAAGTCTGAAAATACCGTTGCCTAAAGTTGATAGTATGAAATGTGTGTATGGAGCAGCTTTTTATGATGGAGAAAGTCAAATAAAGGAATTGTGGATAGAAATATCAGATTCTACTAATAACACTTGTTCCATTGCTCCAATGTCTCTGTATAAAACGTTTTGTATTCAGTGTCAATCAGGTTGTAATATCGGATGTGAAAAGTCATGTACAGAAAAACACACAGAAGATTTCCAGATAATTGATATTGTTGTTAGAAACCTGTCACTCGCAGCGGCTACAGTGGAGAAGTCAAACTACAGTTCTACAGACGGCAATCAATTCAATGCCACCAGCTACTATTACAATGTCAAAACTGTTAACTTTGCTGGGCAGGAAACTGTGGTTCAATCAAAGGGAATTATGGTAGATACAACTCCTCCAGACTTACAGTACGTGAGATGTGTGGATCCCTCTAACTCCATGGAGGAACCGACAACATACCAGGGTACTAACAGCAGTATGGGAGCTTACTGGGAATGTAGTGAAGATGTGGGAGATATTGTGGATTATATCATACAAATTGGAACAGAAGCAGGTAGGATGTTTAAGTCTCCTTGAAACATTGTGGATTATATCATACAAATTGGAACAGAAGCAGGTATAATGTTTTTTAAAAGTTATCTCTCCTTGAAATGTTGTGGATGATATCATACAAATTGGAACAGAAGCAGGTAGGATGTTTAAGTTATCTCCCCCTGAAACATTGTGGATTATATCATACAAATTGGAACAGAAGCAGGTAGGATGTTTAAGTTATCTCCCCCTGAAACATTGTGGATTATATCATACAAATTTGAACAGAAGCAGGTAGAATGTTTAAGTCTCCCTTTGAAACAGTGTGGATTATATCATACAAATTGGAATAGAAGCAGGTAGGATGCTTAAGTTATCTCCGCCTGAAACATTGTGGATTATATCATACAAATTGGAACAGAAGCAGGTAGAATGTTTAAGTCTCCCCTTGAAACATTGTGGATTATATCATACAAATTGGAACAGAACCAGGTAGGATGTTTAAGTTATCTCCCCCTGAAACATTTTGGATTATATCATACAAATTGGAACAGAAGAAGGTAGGATGTTTAAGTGGATTATATCATACAAATTGGAACAGAAGCAGGTAGAATGTTTAAGTCTCCACTTGAAACATTGTGGATTATATCATACAAATTGGAACAGAACCAGGTAGGATGTTTAAGTTATCTCCCCCTGAACATTGTGGATTATATCATACAAATTGGAACAGAAGAAGGTAGGATGTTTAAGTTATCCCCCTTGAATTATTGTGGATTATATCAAACAAATTGCAACAGAAGCAGGTAGGATGTTTAAGTCTCATTAACCAATAGAAGTTCCTGTGTATGTTTCATGCACAAATGCATGAATGTTGACATATATTTTCATTTCCGGCTTTACAAAGTGTGTAGAATCTAGAAGCTACCGTGTTTTTACCTCCAAATTGAAGAGTTCAAGTGCTACCATTGGTCAATAATAATGTATTCGGAATGGGCGTGATTTTTATCTTCCGATAGATGACACAATATTGTTATCACAAATGTTGGCTCAATCCGCCATGGTTGAAGAGAGCGGGAGTGGATCGTAACCCTTGGCTAGTGAAGATGTGGAACAGAAGCAGGTAGGATGTTTAAGTTATCTCCCCTGAAACATTGTGGATTATATACAAATTGGAACAGAAGCAGGTAGGATGTATAAGTTATCTCTTCCTGAAACATTGTGGATTATATCATACAAATTGGAACAGAAGCAAGTAGGATGTTTAAGTTATCTCCCCTTGAAACATTATGGATTATATCATATGAATTGGAACAGAAGCAGGTATGATGTTTAAGTTATCCCCCCTGAAACATTGTTGATTATATCATACAAATAGGAACAGAAGCAAGTAGGATGTTTAAGTTATCTCCCCTGAAACATTGTTGATTATATCATACAAATTGGAACAGAAGCAAGTAGGATGTTTAAGTTATCTCCCCTTGAAACATTATGGATTATATCATATGAATTGGAACAGAAGCAGGTAGGATGTTTAAGTTATCCCCCCTGAAACATTGTTGATTATATCATACAAATAGGAACAGAAGCAAGTAGGATGTTTAAGTTATCTCCCCTGAAACATTGTTGATTATATCATACAAATTGGAACAGAAGCAGGTAGGATGTTTAAGTTATCCCCCCCTGAAACATTGTTGATTATATAATACAAATTGCAACAGAAGCAGGTAGGATGTTTAAGTTATCTCCCCTTGTAACATTGTGGATTATATCATACAAATTGGAACAGGAGCAGGAAAGATGTATCTCCCCCTGAAAAAGGTTTAAGAGAATATGGTATGAATGTGACTGTTTGTCATGTCCTATTGTGTGGATCATTTTTCTGAATCACATGAAGTGTTGTAAAATTATGGAAAATAATATGCAAGCATCACTATAGGTAATATATTTTCATGAATTCTTTGACTGTCAGCTACAACTGAAATCAAAGCTTTTTCTTCAATTTAGGTATCTGTCAAGTGTCCTTGACATAATTTTAACTTTTCACTTCCTTACAAAGTATTTTAACAACAAAGAACTCATATATATATATCAATAACATAAACAAGTCATCCACTGAAGGTGATATCAAAACTTATTTTTGCAGGTAAATCTGACATCAAGCCGCCTGTTTCTGTTGGATTCAGTAAGAAGATTAAGGTAGAAGGACTTAGGGGTAAACTCCTGCATGACCATATCTATTACCTCACTGTGACAGCTGTTAACTCAGCCGGTCTGACGTCCCAGGATTCCTGTAACGTTACCGTGGAGATCATGCCACCAGATGTCAGTAATGTCACCCTGTCATACATGTACAGTGATGATGTTGTAGATGATACCATATTTACAGCAGAAGAACATGATATTGGTTTGGAATGGGAGGGAGGCAAAGAGGATGTTGCTTTTTATGGTAAGTATTAAAACATTTTATTATGAGTGCTGAATTAAGACTTATTTATGAATACTGTGAAGATAAAAATATAATTGTGTACATTTTACTACACATTGTACCAGGAAAATATCCTCAAAGTTTGCTTGGCTTCTGTTTTATTATGGAACGATGATTTATTCTAAAGGTTACCATGCTATCATAAGACAGCTAAAATCATAATACAATTTCATTAATACATATTTCTGAATTTGTTTGATAATGAGTTTCACATTGCCATACTGGTTGTATATACTGCACACTTTTATACCTAAGATAAATAAATGGTAATGGACGATGTATATTATGCATAATTATAAAATCAAGACTGTATTATACAAATATGGTATACTAAATGGATATTAAAATAAACCATGGCAAAATGAGGAACAATTCATTGCATCATTTTGCAGAATGGGAGATAGGATCTTCTCCAGGTACAGATGATGTCTTCCCCAGAATTATTTAGATTCCTATTAACTACAAGCTTTATTTTACAGAATGGGAGATAGGATCTTCTCCAGGTACAGATGATGTCTTCCCCAGAATTATTTAGATTCCTATTTACTACAAGCTTTATTTTACAGAATGGGAGATAGGATCTTCCCCAGGTACAGATGATGTTTTCCCCAGAATTATTTAGATTCATATTAACTACAAGCTTTATTTTACAGAATGGGAGATAGGATCTTCCCCAGGTACAGATGATGTTTTCCCCAGAATTATTTAGATTCCTATTAACTACAAGCTTTATTTTACAGAATGGGAGATAGGATCTTCCCCAGCTACAGACGACGTCTTCCCCAGAATTATTTAGATTCCTATTAACTACAAGCTTTATTTTACAGAATGGGAGATAGGATCTTCCCCAGGTACAGATGATGTCTTCCCCAGAATTATTTAGATTCCTATTTACTACAAGCTTTATTTTACAGAATGGGAGATAGGATCTTCCCCAGGTACAGATGATGTTTTCCCCAGAATTATTTAGATTCATATTAACTACAAGCTTTATTTTACAGAATGGGAGATAGGATCTTCCCCAGGTACAGACGATGTCTTCCCCAGAATTATTTAGATTCCTATTAACTACAAGCTTTATTTTACAGAATGGGAGATAGGATCTTCCCCAGCTACAGATGATGTTTTCCCAAGAATTATTTAGATTCATATTAACTACAAGCTTTATTTTACAGAATGGGAGATAGGATCTTCCCCAGGTACAGATGATGTCTTCCCCAGAATTATTTAGATACCTATTAACTACAAGCTTTATTTTACAGAATGGGAGATAGGATCTTCCCCAGGTACAGATGATGTCTTCCCCAGAATTATTTAGATACCTATTAACTACAAGCTTTATTTTACAGAATGGGAGATAGGATCTTCCCCAGCTACAGATGATGTCTTCCCCAGAATTATTTAGATTCCTTTTAACTACAAGCTTTATTTTACAGAATGGGAGATAGGATCTTCCCCAGGTACAGACGATGTCTTCCCCAGAATTATTTAGATTCCTATTAACTACAAGCTTTATTTTACAGA
Source organism: Mytilus edulis (assembly GCF_963676685.1). Classification (NCBI taxonomy): domain Eukaryota; kingdom Metazoa; phylum Mollusca; class Bivalvia; order Mytilida; family Mytilidae; genus Mytilus; species Mytilus edulis. The sequence continues at coordinate 87,989,655 of NC_092349.1, read as the reverse complement.
ATGGGAGATAGGATCTTCCCCAGGTACAGATGATGTCTTCCCCAGAATTATTTAGATTCCTATTAACTACAAGCTTTATTTTACAGAATGGGAGATAGGATCTTCTCCAGCTACAGATGATGTCTTCCCCAGAATTATTTAGATTCCTATTAACGACAAGCTTTATTTTACAGAATGGGAGATAGGATCTTCCCCAGGTACAGATGATGTCTTCCCCAGAATTATTTAGATTCCTATTAACGACAAGCTTTATTTTACAGAATGGGAGATAGGATCTTCCCCAGCTACAGATGATGTCTTCCCCAGAATTATTTAGATTCCTATTTACTACAAGCTTTATTTTACAGAATGGGAGATAGGATCTTCCCCAGGTACAGATGATGTCTTCCCCAGAATTATTTAGATACCTATTAACTACAAGCTTTATTTTACAGAATGGGAGATAGGATCTTCCCCAGGTACAGACGATGTCTTCCCCAGAATTATTTAGATTCCTATTAACTACAAGCTTTATTTTACAGAATGGGAGATAGGATCTTCCCCAGCTACAGATGATGTCTTCCCCAGAATTATTTAGATACCTATTAACTACAAGCTTTATTTTACAGAATGGGAGATAGGATCTTCCCCAGGTACAGACGATGTCTTCCCCAGAATTATTTAGATTCCTATTAACTACAAGCTTTATTTTACAGAATGGGAGATAGGATCTTCCCCAGCTACAGATGATGTCTTCCCCAGAATTATTTAGATTCCTATTAACTACAAGCTTTATTTTACAGAATGGGAGATAGGATCTTCCCCAGGTACAGATGATGTCTTCCCCAGAATTATTTAGATTCCTATTAACTACAAGCTTTATTTTACAGAATGGGAGATAGGATCTTCCCCAGGTACAGACGATGTCTTCCCCAGAATTATTTAGATTCCTATTAACTACAAGCTTTATTTTACAGAATGGGAGATAGGATCTTCCCCAGCTACATACGACGTCTTCCCCAGAATTATTTAGATTCCTATTAACTACAAGCTTTATTTTACAGAATGGGAGATAGGATCTTCCCCAGGTACAGATGATGTCTTCCCCAGAATTATTTAGATACCTATTAACTACAAGCTTTATTTTACAGAATGGGAGATAGGATCTTCCCCAGCTACAGATGATGTCTTCCCCAGAATTATTTAGATACCTATTAACTACAAGCTTTATTTTACAGAATGGGAGAGAGGATCTTCCCCAGGTACAGATGATGTCTTCCCCAGAATTATTTAGATTCCTATTAACTACAAGCTTTATTTTACAGAATGGGAGATAGGATCTTCCCCAGGTACAGATGATGTCTTCCCCAGAATTATTTAGATTCCTATTAACTACAAGCTTTATTTTACAGAATGGGAGATAGGATCTTCTCCAGGTACAGATGATGTCTTCCCCAGAATTATTTAGATTCCTATTAACTACAAGCTTTATTTTACAGAATGGGAGATAGGATCTTCCCCAGGTACAGATGATGTCTTCCCCAGAATTATTTAGATACCTATTAACTACAAGCTTTATTTTACAGAATGGGAGATAGGATCTTCCCCAGGTACAGATGATGTCTTCCCCAGAATTATTTAGATTCCTATTAACGACAAGCTTTATTTTACAGAATGGGAGATAGGATCTTCCCCAGCTACAGATGATGTCTTCCCCAGAATTATTTAGATTCCTATTAACGACAAGCTTTATTTTACAGAATGGGAGATAGGATCTTCCCCAGGTACAGATGATGTCTTCCCCAGAATTATTTAGATTCCTATTAACGACAAGCTTTATTTTACAGAATGGGAGATAGGATCTTCCCCAGCTACAGATGATGTCTTCCCCAGAATTATTTAGATTCCTATTAACGACAAGCTTTATTTTACAGAATGGGAGATAGGATCTTCCCCAGGTACAGATGATGTCTTCCCCAGAATTATTTAGATTCCTGTTAACTACAAGCTTTATTTTACAGAATGGGAGATAGGATCTTCCCCAGGTACAGATGATGTCTTCCCCAGAATTATTTAGATTCCTGTTAACTACAAGATTTATTTTACAGAATGGGAGATAGGATCTTCCCCAGGTACAGACGATGTCTTCCCCAGAATTATTTAGATACCTATATATATAGCTATTAACTACAAGCTTTATTTTACAGAATGGGAGATAGGATCTTCTCCAGCTACAGATGATGTCTTCCCCAGAATTATTTAGATTCCTATTAACTACAAGCTTTATTTTACAGAATGGGAGATAGGATCTTCCCCAGGTACAGATGATGTCTTCCCCAGAATTATTTAGATTCCTATTAACGACAAGCTTTATTTTACAGAATGGGAGATAGGATCTTCCCCAGGTACAGATGATGTCTTCCCCAGAATTATTTAGATTCCTATTAACGACAAGCTTTATTTTACAGAATGGGAGATAGGATCTTCCCCAGCTACAGATGATGTCTTCCCCAGAATTATTTAGATTCCTATTTACTACAAGCTTTATTTTACAGAATGGGAGATAGGATCTTCCCCAGGTACAGATGATGTCTTCCCCAGAATTATTTAGATTCCTATTAACTACAAGCTTTATTTTACAGAATGGGAGATAGGATCTTCCCCAGGTACAGATGATGTCTTCCCCAGAATTATTTAGATACCTATTAACTACAAGCTTTATTTTACAGAATGGGAGATAGGATCTTCCCCAGCTACAGATGATGTCTTCCCCAGAATTATTTAGATACCTATTAACTACAAGCTTTATTTTACAGAATGGGAGATAGGATCTTCCCCAGGTACAGATGATGTCTTCCCCAGAATTATTTAGATTCCTATTAACTACAAGCTTTATTTTACAGAATGGGAGATAGGATCTTCCCCAGGTACAGATGATGTCTTCCCCAGAATTATTTAGATTCCTATTAACTACAAGCTTTATTTTACAGAATGGGAGATAGGATCTTCTCCAGGTACAGATGATGTCTTCCCCAGAATTATTTAGATTCCTATTAACTACAAGCTTTATTTTACAGAATGGGAGATAGGATCTTCCCCAGGTACAGATGATGTCTTCCCCAGAATTATTTAGATACCTATTAACTACAAGCTTTATTTTACAGAATTGGAGATAGGATCTTCCCCAGGTACAGATGATGTCTTCCCCAGAATTATTTAGATTCCTATTAACGACAAGCTTTATTTTACAGAATGGGAGATAGGATCTTCCCCAGCTACAGATGATGTCTTCCCCAGAATTATTTAGATTCCTATTAACGACAAGCTTTATTTTACAGAATGGGAGATAGGATCTTCCCCAGGTACAGATGATGTCTTCCCCAGAATTATTTAGATTCCTATTAACGACAAGCTTTATTTTACAGAATGGGAGATAGGATCTTCCCCAGCTACAGATGATGTCTTCCCCAGAATTATTTAGATTCCTATTAACGACAAGCTTTATTTTACAGAATGGGAGATAGGATCTTCCCCAGGTACAGATGATGTCTTCCCCAGAATTATTTAGATTCCTGTTAACTACAAGCTTTATTTTACAGAATGGGAGATAGGATCTTCCCCAGGTACAGATGATGTCTTCCCCAGAATTATTTAGATTCCTGTTAACTACAAGATTTATTTTACAGAATGGGAGATAGGATCTTCCCCAGGTACAGACGATGTCTTCCCCAGAATTATTTAGATACCTATATATATAGCTATTAACTACAAGCTTTATTTTACAGAATGGGAGATAGGATCTTCCCCAGCTACAGATGATGTCTTCCCCAGAATTATTTAGATACCTATATATATAGCTATTAACTACAAGCTTTATTTTACAGAATGGGAGATAGGATCTTCCCCAGGTACAGATGATGTGTTCCCCAGAATTATTTAGATACCTATATATATAGCTATTAACTACAAGCTTTATTTTACAGAATGGGAGATAGGATCTTCCCCAGGTACAGATGATGTCTTCCCCAGAATTATTTAGATACCTATTAACTACAAGCTTTATTTTACAGAATGGGAGATAGGATCTTCCCCAGGTACAGACGATGTCTTCCCCAGAATTATTTAGATTCCTATTAACTACAAGCTTTATTTTACAGAATGGGAGATAGGATCTTCCCCAGCTACAGATGATGTCTTCCCCAGAATTATTTAGATACCTATTAACTACAAGCTTTATTTTACAGAATGGGAGATAGGATCTTCCCCAGGTACAGACGATGTCTTCCCCAGAATTATTTAGATTCCTATTAACTACAAGCTTTATTTTACAGAATGGGAGATAGGATCTTCCCCAGCTACAGATGATGTCTTCCCCAGAATTATTTAGATTCCTATTAACTACAAGCTTTATTTTACAGAATGGGAGATAGGATCTTCCCCAGGTACAGATGATGTCTTCCCCAGAATTATTTAGATTCCTATTAACTACAAGCTTTATTTTACAGAATGGGAGATAGGATCTTCCCCAGGTACAGACGATGTCTTCCCCAGAATTATTTAGATTCCTATTAACTACAAGCTTTATTTTACAGAATGGGAGATAGGATCTTCCCCAGCTACAGACGACGTCTTCCCCAGAATTATTTAGATTCCTATTAACTACAAGCTTTATTTTACAGAATGGGAGATAGGATCTTCCCCAGGTACAGATGATGTCTTCCCCAGAATTATTTAGATACCTATTAACTACAAGCTTTATTTTACAGAATGGGAGATAGGATCTTCCCCAGCTACAGATGATGTCTTCCCCAGAATTATTTAGATACCTATTAACTACAAGCTTTATTTTACAGAATGGGAGATAGGATCTTCCCCAGGTACAGATGATGTCTTCCCCAGAATTATTTAGATTCCTATTAACTACAAGCTTTATTTTACAGAATGGGAGATAGGATCTTCTCCAGGTACAGATGATGTCTTCCCCAGAATTATTTAGATTCCTATTAACTACAAGCTTTATTTTACAGAATGGGAGATAGGATCTTCCCCAGGTACAGATGATGTCTTCCCCAGAATTATTTAGATACCTATTAACTACAAGCTTTATTTTACAGAATGGGAGATAGGATCTTCCCCAGGTACAGATGATGTCTTCCCCAGAATTATTTAGATTCCTATTAACGACAAGCTTTATTTTACAGAATGGGAGATAGGATCTTCCCCAGCTACAGATGATGTCTTCGCCAGAATTATTTAGATTCCTATTAACGACAAGCTTTATTTTACAGAATGGGAGATAGGATCTTCCCCAGGTACAGATGATGTCTTCCCCAGAATTATTTAGATTCCTATTAACGACAAGCTTTATTTTACAGAATGGGAGATAGGATCTTCCCCAGCTACAGATGATGTCTTCCCCAGAATTATTTAGATTCCTATTAACGACAAGCTTTATTTTACAGAATGGGAGATAGGATCTTCCCCAGGTACAGATGATGTCTTCCCCAGAATTATTTAGATTCCTGTTAACTACAAGCTTTATTTTACAGAATGGGAGATAGGATCTTCCCCAGGTACAGATGATGTCTTCCCCAGAATTATTTAGATTCCTGTTAACTACAAGATTTATTTTACAGAATGGGAGATAGGATCTTCCCCAGGTACAGACGATGTCTTCCCCAGAATTATTTAGATACCTATATATATAGCTATTAACTACAAGCTTTATTTTACAGAATGGGAGATAGGATCTTCCCCAGATACAGATGATGTCTTCCCCAGAATTATTTAGATACCTATATATATAGCTATTAACTACAAGCTTTATTTTACAGAATGGGAGATAGGATCTTCCCCAGGTACAGATGATGTGTTCCCCAGAATTATTTAGATACCTATATATATAGCTATTAACTACAAGCTTTATTTTACAGAATGGGAGATAGGATCTTCCCCAGGTACAGACGATGTCTTCCCCAGAATTATTTAGATTCCTATTAACTACAAGCTTCATTTTACAGAATGGGAGATAGGATCTTCCCCAGGTACAGATGATGTGTTCCCCAGAATTATTTAGATACCTATATATATAGCTATTAACTACAAGCTTTATTTTACAGAATGGGAGATAGGATCTTCCCCAGGTACAGACGATGTCTTCCCCAGAATTATTTAGATTCCTATTAACTACAAGCTTCATTTTACAGAATGGGAGATAGGATCTTCCCCAGGTACAGACGATGTCTTCCCCAGAATTATTTAGATTCCTATTAACTACAAGCTTTATTTTACAGAATGGGAGATAGGATCTTCCCCAGGTACAGATGATGTCTTCCCCAGAATTATTTAGATTCCTATTAACTACAAGCTTTATTTTACAGAATGGGAGATAGGATCTTCCCCAGCTACAGATGATGTCTTCCCCAGAATTATTAAGATACCTATTAACTACAAGCTTTATTTTACAGAATGGGAGATAGGATCTTCCCCAGGTACAGATGATGTCTTCCCCAGAATTATTTAGATTCCTATTAACGACAAGCTTTATTTTACAGAATGGGAGATAGGATCTTCCCCAGCTACAGATGATGTCTTCCCCAGAATTATTTAGATTCCTATTAACGACAAGCTTTATTTTACAGAATGGGAGATAGGATCTTCCCCAGGTACAGATGATGTCTTCCCCAGAATTATTTAGATTCCTATTAACGACAAGCTTTATTTTACAGAATGGGAGATAGGATCTTCCCCAGCTACAGATGATGTCTTCCCCAGAATTATTTAGATTCCTATTAACGACAAGCTTTATTTTACAGAATGGGAGATAGGATCTTCCCCAGGTACAGATGATGTCTTCCCCAGAATTATTTAGATTCCTGTTAACTACAAGCTTTATTTTACAGAATGGGAGATAGGATCTTCCCCAGGTACAGATGATGTCTTCCCCAGAATTATTTAGATTCCTGTTAACTACAAGCTTTATTTTACAGAATGGGAGATAGGATCTTCCCCAGGTACAGACGATGTCTTCCCCAGAATTATTTAGATACCTATATATATAGCTATTAACTACAAGCTTTATTTTACAGAATGGGAGATAGGATCTTCCCCAGCTACAGATGATGTCTTCCCCAGAATTATTTAGATACCTATATATATAGCTATTAACTACAAGCTTTATTTTACAGAATGGGAGAAAGGATCTTCCCCAGGTACAGACGATGTCTTCCCCAGAATTATTTAGATTCCTATTAACTACAAGCTTCATTTTACAGAATGGGAGATAGGATCTTCCCCAGCTACAGATGATGTCTTCCCCAGAATTATTTAGATACCTATTAACTACAAGCTTTATTTTACAGAATGGGAGATAGGATCTTCCCCAGGTACAGATGATGTCTTCCCCAGAATTATTTAGATTCCTATTAACTACAAGCTTTATTTTACAGAATGGGAGATAGGATCTTCCCCAGGTACAGACGATGTCTTCCCCAGAATTATTTAGATACCTATATATATAGCTATTAACTACAAGCTTTATTTTACAGAATGGGAGATAGGATCTTCCCCAGCTACAGATGATGTCTTCCCCAGAATTATTTAGATACCTATATATATAGCTATTAACTACAAGCTTTATTTTACAGAATGGGAGATAGGATCTTCCCCAGGTACAGACGATGTCTTCCCCAGAATTATTTAGATTCCTATTAACTACAAGCTTCATTTTACAGAATGGGAGATAGGATCTTCCCCAGCTACAGATGATGTCTTCCCCAGAATTATTTAGATACCTATTAACTACAAGCTTTATTTTACAGAATGGGAGATAGGATCTTCCCCAGGTACAGATGATGTCTTCCCCAGAATTATTTAGATACCTATTAACTACAAGCTTTATTTTACAGAATGGGAGATAGGATCTTCCCCATGTACAGATGATGTCTTCCCCAGAATTATTTAGATTCCTATTAACTACAAGCTTTATTTTACAGAATGGGAGATAGGATCTTCCCCAGCTACAGATGATGTCTTCCCCAGAATTATTTAGATACCTATTAACTACAAGCTTTATTTTACAGAATGGGAGATAGGATCTTCCCCAGGTACAGATGATGTCTTCCCCAGAATTATTTAGATTCCTATTAACTACAAGCTTTATTTTACAGAATGGGAGATAGGATCTTCCCCAGGTACAGATGATGTCTTCCCCAGAATTATTTAGATTCCTATTAACTACAAGCTTTATTTTACAGAATGGGAGATAGGATCTTCCCCAGGTACAGATGATGTCTTCCCCAGAATTATTTAGATTCCTATTAACTACAAGCTTTATTTTCTAGAATGGGAGATAGGATCTTCTCCAGGTACAGATGATGTCTTCCCCAGAATTATTTAGATTCCTATTAACTACAAGCTTTATTTTCTAGAATGGGAGATAGGATCTTCTCCAGGTACAGATGATGTCTTCCCCAGAATTATTTAGATTCCTATTAACTACAAGCTTTATTTTCTAGAATGGGAGATAGGATCTTCCCCAGGTACAGACGATGTCTTCCCCAGAATTATTTAGATTCCTATTAACTACAAGCTTCATTTTACAGAATGGGAGATAGGATCTTCCCCAGCTACAGATGATGTCTTCCCCAGAATTATTTAGATACCTATTAACTACAAGCTTTATTTTACAGAATGGGAGATAGGATCTTCCCCAGGTACAGATGATGTCTTCCCCAGAATTATTTAGATTCCTATTAACTACAAGCTTTATTTTACAGAATGGGAGATAGGATCTTCCCCAGCTACAGATGATGTCTTCCCCAGAATTATTTAGATACCTATTAACTACAAGCTTTATTTTACAGAATGGGAGATAGGATCTTCCCCAGGTACAGATGATGTTTTCCCCAGAATTATTTAGATTCCTATTAACTACAAACTTTATTTTACAGAATGGGAGATAGGATCTTCCCCAGGTACAGATGATGTCTTCCCCAGAATTATTTAGATTCCTATTAACTACAAGCTTTATTTTACAGAATGGGAGATAGGATCTTCCCCAGGTACAGATGATGTCTTCCCCAGAATTATTTAGATTCCTATTAACTACAAACTTTATTTTACAGAATGGGAGATAGGGTCTTCCCCAGGTACAGATGATGTCTTCCCCAGAATTATTTAGATACCTATTAACTACAAGCTTTATTTTACAGAATGGGAGATAGGATCTTCCCCAGGTACAGATGATGTCTTCCCCAGAATTATTTAGATTCCTATTAACTACAAACTTTATTTTACAGAATGGGAGATAGGATCTTCCCCAGGTACAGATGATGTTTTCCCCAGAATTATTTAGATTCCTATTAACTACAAACTTTATTTTACAGAATGGGAGATAGGATCTTCCCCAGGTACAGATGATGTCTTCCCCAGAATTATTTAGATTCATATTAACTACAAGCTTTATTTTACAGAATGGGAGATAGGATCTTCCCCAGGTACAGATGATGTCTTCCCCAGAATTATTTAGATTCCTATTAACTACAAGCTTTATTTTACAGAATGGGAGATAGGATCTTCCCCAGGTACAGATGATGTCTTCCCCAGAATTATTTAGATTCCTATTAACTACAAGCTTTATTTTCTAGAATGGGAGATAGGATCTTCTCCAGGTACAGATGATGTCTTCCCCAGAATTATTTAGATTCCTATTAACTACAAGCTTTATTTTCTAGAATGGGAGATAGGATCTTCTCCAGGTACAGATGATGTCTTCCTCAGAATTATTTAGATTCCTATTAACTACAAGCTTTATTTTCTAGAATGGGAGATAGGATCTTCTCCAGGTACAGATGATGTCTTCCCCAGAATTATTTAGATTCCTATTTACTACAAGCTTTATTTTACAGAATGGGAGATAGGATCTTCCCCAGGTACAGATGATGTCTTCCCCAGAATTATTTAGATTCCTATTAACTACAAGCTTTATTTTACAGAATGGGAGATAGGATCTTCCCCAGGTACAGATGATGTCTTCCCCAGAAATATTTAGATTCCTATTAACTACAAGCTTTATTTTCTAGAATGGGAGATAGGATCTTCTCCAGGTACAGATGATGTCTTCCCCAGAATTATTTAGATACCTATTAACTACAAGCATTATTTTACAGAATGGGAGATAGGATCTTCCCCAGGTACAGATGATGTCTTCCCCAGAATTATTTAGATTCCTGTTAACTACAAGCTTTATTTTACAGAATGGGAGATAGGATCTTCCCCAGGTACAGATGATGTCTTCCCCAGAATTATTTAGATTCCTATTTACTACAAGCTTTATTTTACAGAATGGGAGATAGGATCTTCCCCAGCTACAGATGATGTCTACCCCAGAATTATTTAGATTCCTATTAACTACAAGCTTTATTTTACAGAATGGGAGATAGGATCTTCCCCAGGTACAGATGATGTCTTCCCCAGAATTATTTAGATTCCTATTTACTACAAGCTTTATTTTACAGAATGGGAGATAGGGTCTTCCCCAGGTACAGATGATGTCTACCCCAGAATTATTTAGATTCCTATTAACTACAAGCTTTATTTTACAGAATGGGAGATAGGATCTTCCCCAGGTACAGATGATGTCTTCCCCAGAATTATTTAGATTCCTATTTACTACAAGCTTTATTTTACAGAATGGGAGATAGAATCTTCCCCAGGTACAGATGATGTCTTCCCCAGAATTATTTAGATTCCTATTAACGACAAGCTTTATTTTACAGAATGGGAGATAGGATCTTCCCCAGGTACAGATGATGTTTTCCGCAGAATTATTTAGATTCCTATTAACGACAAGCTTTATTTTACAGAATGGGAGATAGGATCTTCCCCAGGTACAGATGATGTCTTCCCCAGAATTATTTAGATTCCTATTAACTACAAGCTTTATTTTACAGAATGGGAGATAGGATCTTCCCCAGGTACAGATGATGTCTTCCCCAGAATTATTTAGATTCCTATTAACGACAAGCTTTATTTTACAGAATGGGAGATAGGATCTTCCCCAGGTACAGATGATGTCTTCCCCAGAATTATTTAGATACCTATTAACTACAAGCATTATTTTACAGAATGGGCGATAGGATCTTCCCCAGGTACAGATGATGTCTTCCCCAGAATTATTTAGATTCCTGTTAACTACAAGCTTTATTTTACAGAATGGGAGATAGGATCTTCCCCAGGTACAGATGATGTCTTCCCCAGAATTATTTAGATTCCTATTTACTACAAGCTTTATTTTACAGAATGGGAGATAGGATCTTCCCCAGGTACAGATGATGTCTTCCCCAGAATTATTTAGATACCTATTAACTACAAGCTTTATTTTACAGAATGGGAGATAGGATCTTCCCCAGGTACAGATGATGTCTACCCCAGAATTATTTAGATTCCTATTAACTACAAGCTTTATTTTACAGAATGGGAGATAGGATCTTCCCCAGGTACAGATGATGTCTTCCCCAGAATTATTTAGATTCCTATTTACTACAAGCTTTATTTTACAGAATGGGAGATAGGATCTTCTCCAGGTACAGATGATGTTTTCCCCAGAATTATGGTTGGTATCACAGCATCAAAGAAAGCCTATATCAGAGATGGTAAACTGTGGATTGATGAGACGCCACTCAATGCTTCAGTTGGAGAATTTGCAAACACAACCTGGAGTAATGAGACAATGAAGGCTGCTAAAATGAACACCTTCTTCAACCTGGAGCCTGGTAAATGTGTCTATGTGACATTGTATGCTGTAGGGAGATCTCATCTGTCATCAACTGTTTACTCTAACCCATTATGTATTAAACGTAAGTAAAAAAATCATGAGTAAAAAATTAAAACATAGAATAACTCAGATGTCATGATGTTCAGCTCCAATTTCGAATGCTTTTAAAATTTTGATATGTTGTTTTAAAAAGGAGTTTAGAAGTAACAGGAGTTACTGGCCTTGGTTTTCATTGAAAAATTGCACTTTATGTTGTGACCATGGATGATGTTGAAAACTCCTTCTCAAGTTTTGATGTGTTCAATGGAGGTCAAATTTCATTTTTGAAGATTTCAGTTTTGGAAGTTTTGAGTTATTTTTTTCATTGTTTAAAAATATAATACTTGAAACTGCTCCAATGCAATAACTGTAGCACTATTCAACCTTTTGTTTGCAGTACGTTTTTGAATTAAAGATGCGTTTTTAAACAAAAAAGTAGAATGCAAATTTAGCTGAACATTTTCAATTTTTGCATTTTAAAAGATGTGGCCCTTGATTATATTATTAAGGCTATTTCATGTTTAATTTTCAGTACCTCAAACTATTTATTTAACATTACTCTTCCTAGTACCAAATGATGGTAATTTATTCAATGCAATTAACAAATCTGCACTTAAAAAAAAGATATGATTTGTACTTCCCGTCACGCATTCACGATGTACTCAATCAGAACCGATCCCCTCATGCATGACTTAATGAAAAAATGTAGTTTTTTGAATTATTAAGACGTCTATCAACACCGGACAGCGTACACGCCGCCAAAAACAACATTCATACCCATTGCCCTAAAAAAAACTAAATTTGAACTTGTAGGTCTGTAAATAGAACCATTTTAAAATTAAAATGTCACTTTTTTAGGCGATTTCTCGTGGGGCAACTGATTTTGTAAGTGTTCAACTCTACGTACAACAGTAAATGATACATGTATTTCTTCGTTAAAGTTTTCACCACAGCATAGCATTCTCTGATTTTTGGAAAATGACGCAGTCATTGTTCCATAACTGCCGACCTGAACTTCATTACATTGCTCTGCCTACCGCGCTTGGTTTCGTATTTCCTATTTTCCAAACAAACTGGAACCTGCTTGTGTTATCATTATGCATCGTTGTGTAGTATTAAACCAGCCAGGACCCAGTTTACACTGGTTTTTGCTTGTATTCCACTTCACTCGAACAAAGTGTTGTAGTTTGACGGGAACCAGTTTTAGAATTTGTAAACTACAAAACGTAATCGGTTATTGTTCATTCCGTTTTGGTGTTTCATACCGACTTATATGGTTTGAATAAGCTTAAGACCATTTAAACATTAATGTGATAGGTATATTAAAGATTGTTTTACAAAAGGATTGAACTGTTTTACTTTCAAAGTCGTACTATAGGGATATCTGTCATATACGGATTTCCACTCTCACCGGTTAATTTCTTCTTTTACACGTGCTTTGGAAACTTCCTGTTTAATCGCAAGTTTTAAAATTGTTTTTGAGTGAATTAAACTTATTTTAACAATCATGAAGCGTTCCAGAATCATTTTAAAGCAGTTTCTTCTTCTCTTTGATGATGGAAAATAGGTTTTCTCAAGAAAATACCGCAAACGATCGCAGAGGAATTGAAACGTACAAGTCAAGTCGGTACCTGGTTAAATTGGCATCTAGTCAAATCGGCACCTATTCGACGTCAATTCGGCATCCAATAATATTTGATATAATATTTTCTATTCAATTAATTAATTACTGTTACCAAGTACATAGTGAATATGTTGTTGTGTATTTCGGTAAACCACGAAACGAAAGTGAATATGTAGTGTATAAAGGTAAACAACGAAGTCCTTACCAAAGCTGTTGTTTTAACAATTAGACAATTTGTGTAATTGTAAAAACAAGTCAATTATTAAAATAAAATGGAAAACTATGAGTCCCTTTCAATAAATCAAACTTTCATGCCAAATAATTAGCAAATTTAAGGTGTTTGTTTTTCAGTAAAGTTTAAACAGCATTAAACCAACAATCCTGTAAAATGCTCAACTGGTTAAAATAATGCAGAAAAATACACAATATCTCATGTATTAGTCCAAATAATTATGACGTCTGGCAAGGCTATTTTATTATTTTTCTGGGACGCCTTCCTACGATGGTCAGGTGCCAATTTAACTAGGTGCCAGTTTGACTAGAATTCTTTGACAAATGTTTGAAACTATCTGAGTTTCATTAGACCTTTGATAGCAGTAACAAAAAGATTATTTACTTAATATTTTGTGGGAGAAGGGGGTTCAGACTGTGTGGCATCAGGTCTGTTTGTGCCCAATACATTTTCGCACCCTACACGTTCGCACATTCACACTCTACTCATTCACGCCCAATTTTAATTCAAATTCAAGTTGAATAATTGGAAAATTATGGTTGTTGTTTTAAATTGCTTTGGTGTAAATACTGAATGTATTTATAGCTTGGTATGAGTAAAACATTGAAGATTTTAAAGGAAAAAACACAAAAGATAATTGTTTTTAACAGCTTGGTCCCATTGATCTGAAACAACGAAACAATAAAACATAGAAACCAAAATATAGCAATCCACTAATATAACCAAAACATGATAAAATTTATTCAACACGCAGAAACAAACATAGTCAGAATCTCACTTCATTTTGAAACAAGTCAATGAAACAAGTTATAGCAATACACTAACCAAAACATGATTAAGAGTTATTCAACACAAAATAAAACGTTGACAAAATACCACTTTATTTAGAAAGGATTATTATTATTTTTAGCAATACCTTATCCAAAACATAATTAAGATTTATTCAACACAAAAAAAAAATTGCTGTCTCACTTTATTTTGAGACAATGACAACAATTATACTTATAAGAAAACACTTGCTTACATAGTTATTAAACACAAAACCAATTAAGATTGGGTGTGAACATGTAGGGTGTGAAAGTGAAAGGGGTGAAAATGAGTGGGCGCAAACGTGAATGGAAGCGAACGGACTCAGATTCAGACTATGTACCAGTGAGAAATATACAAGCCTTTCTACGGTATTTATTTGTACAATTCAGCTAGTCTTGACCTATTCATTTGTCTTAAAAAACCAGCCAGTTGTCACCTTCACTTCACACACACACACATATACGAATATCAATTATATGCTTACGATACATGTTGCATTGTTAAACTAATTACGGTATGTGAAAATCAAGACTTGCATAAAAACTATCCCAATATTAGAGACAGTGGCGTCATTTTTCTTCAGAGCTTTCAGCTCTTTGATTAATATTTTGATCAGGTGAATAAGAAAATTGAGATTTAGAAATGTACATACCTTTTGAAGCGGTGACAATTACTCCACTCAAGCACCACCGGAAAATCCTCTCACGGTTTTCATTGCAGAACCAAATG
Source organism: Mytilus edulis (assembly GCF_963676685.1). NCBI lineage: Eukaryota > Metazoa > Mollusca > Bivalvia > Mytilida > Mytilidae > Mytilus > Mytilus edulis. The sequence goes on along the minus strand of NC_092349.1, from coordinate 87,974,466 downwards.
TTCTGCGTGTGTAGATTACCAGCTGTGATGTTGCTCATGTTAGTTCAAACCAGTATTTATCTTATTCTATAGGTCACAATTGGGTCATTGATAAAATAAATATTTTTATGAAAATTTTTAATCCATAATTTGAGCTGATTTTGGTTGTTTGTTTCAGGCACTAAAGATTCTGATCTGGAATTGGGAACACCAGACCAAAGAAAACGTAAAAGTAGCAAGCTTCATGGAGAAATACTGTTACAAGATACTACAACCAAAGTATCTGCTGATATTATTATCAAAGGTATGGTGGAAATATTTTGATTAAATTGTATCTGATGGTTTATGCCTAATCAGCACACTTGGGCTATATCACATGTACAGATATGTGAATGATCATAAATTTGTAATCAAAATATTGAATCTGTGTTTGTTAATGGGAAAAGAGAACGTATGATAAGACTTATATAGCTATTAGACTGGAACTTTATAATGTTTTCAATAAATGCGAGAGTTTTGAAGGTCTGAAGCAAATTTGGCAGACAAAATTAAAGAATATGAATACTTATTTCTTATGACGCAAGAATCTTGCAATTTGATGGGTTAATCACCCAGGTATAATAACACCCCACCTTATATCATTAGGGAATACAAAATAAAAACTGAATTTAAAAAAAGTATATAATCAATGGTAATTGTGAAAAAATGACAACAAGATAAGAATGAAATTTTTCAAAACTCTCAAAAATTAAAAAGGTCCAAAAAATAGTATTTGACAATGCAGAGCAAAGTCAGTGTTGAAAAAAAAATGTGTTGTGAACTTTCATAAGATTTTTTTTTAATTGATTCCCAGGTGTAGAAATAAGTAGAAGATAGCTTCATAAAAAATAATTTGTTGTCTTGGTGCAGTCCTGGGTGTAAAGAATTTTACAGCATTATTAAAAATTCATACACCTTCTTGCCTCCTCCTCTAAAGGTGTATAAATTTTCAACACAGTGTAAAATTCTGTTTACCCCTGATAACAGCAAAATAACTAATATTATATCTTATTAAATAAGGTCTTGAACATAATATGTTTATGGGGCATAAGCTGTAAAGTTAATCTTTTACCAATTTGAATCAAATTCTCAAATTTAATTTACAACACACTTATATATTTTAAATATTCTTAGTTAATGCCCATTTGAAGACTTTAATTAAGAAATTTATTACACTTCAAGTTCAAGGGGACAAAACTTATCTTCTCCTTATTACTTGCTTAACGCAGTGACAAATCAATTAATTCTAAAATTAAAATAAAAAATCAGTCTTTTTGTTAAACATGTTAAAGGTATCATTACTACCTCTGTGGATAATGTGGTGCCATTGAAATGATATTTTAATGTCGTGTAGCTATATATTGCCACTGAATGATTTTTTGAATTATAAAGATTTGTATATTGTTTTAGGTATAAATGTGACCATATTAGCAGGAATATTGAACCAGCTGATAATGGAACTGCAGCCTCAGCCAAATATACTAGATATCTTATAGACCCTCGTACTATATATATTGTATATTGTTTTAGGTATAAATGTAACCATACTGGCAGGAATATTAAACCAGACAGATGTAACAGCTGATTATGGAACTGCAGCCTCAGCCAAATATACTAGATATCTTATAGACCCTCGTACTATATATATTGTATATTGTTTTAGGTATAAATGTAACCATACTGGCAGGAATATTAAACCAGACAGATGTAACAGCTGATTATGGAACTGCAGCCTCAGCCAAATATACTAGATATCTTATAGACCCTCGTACTATATATATTGTATATTGTTTTAGGTATAAATGTAACCATACTGGCAGGAATATTAAACCAGACAGATGTAACAGCTGATTATGGAACTGCAGCCTCAGCTAAATATACTAGATATCTTATAGACCCTCGTACTAGGTGGGAGGATACATCTAGATTTCTTAGACATAGGTTAGTTATATGGCCAAGTGTAAGATATCTTAAAGACCCTCTTACTAGGTTGGAGGATACATATAATTTTCTTAGAAATAGGTTAGTTATATGGTCAAGTGTAAGATATCTTATAGACCCTTACAAGTGGGAGAATACATATTGTTTTCTTAGAATTAGGTTAGTTATATGGTCAAGTGTAAGATATCTTATAGACCCTCTTACTAGGTGGGAGGATACATATTGTTTTCTTAGAAATAGGTTAGTTATATGGTTAAGTGTAAGATATCTTATAGACCCTCTTACTAGGTGGGAGGATACATATTGTTTTCTTAGAAATAGGTTAGTTATATGGTCAAGTGTAAGATATCTTATAGACCCTCGTACTAGGTGGGAGGATACATAATGTTTTCTTAGAAATAGGTTAGTTATATGGTCAAGTATATATGCTTATTCATGATGTGTTGAAGGCTAGTATGGTTTTAAAATAAATTGGATTGAAATATTCCATGGATATTCACAAATGTTACCTTAACATTTACTGATTCTGTAATAATGATCGAAATTAATCAGGGTTTAAATAAATCTAACTAAATCAGGAACACAATAAAATAAAAAGAGAATTTATTTCAGTAAAAATGTAATTAATTGTCTTTTAATTGCAAGCAAGTCTTTCAGAAATTGTCCATGAATGTTTACACCATATAGAATGTTTATATGTACTAATGTGGTGTAATCGAGGTGTAACACTTCAATGAATACTGTTGCTATAAATATATGATCAACTTGATTTTCTGTGGAGAAAAAGCATGTTTGACACTTTGACAATTTGTCGGCATTTTCTACAGAACTACACATAAGAGCGTCCTGAAATTTGTTATCAGTCTGTATGTAAACATGCTATACCATATTATGCTTTTTCAAATGTACGGCTTTTAAACCTATTACAATATGCTACAGGCTAAGGTGTCATTAGTGAGCAATAGCTAACAATTATACATAGTGTATTTTCTGTAGCTTGGAAATAAGATATCCATTAATTGGTAGTTTAGGTTAAATTAGTATCTAATTTTCAATGTAAAGTGAATTTTTAAACCAATTTTTTATTTCATTAATCTTGAAATCCATCAATCACTCTGACAAATGAATAAGAGGAACTCTTCTTGATATGGCTTTAATCTTTTTTTTTAAATATTTTATGATTAGATCATTCTACATATGAGTTGGAAGGATAATTTAATTTACAAGTTTCATGTACATCTTTATGATCATTTATGTTTAGATAAGGGGGGATGGGGGTGGGGGGTTGAATGTTTTTTTTTTTTATAAATTTTCATATTTAAACAGATTGACAATCCAAGCTTTTATTTATTTCAGACTGAAGCAGTATGCTGGATTGATGTTTTACTTATCACCAACAACTTCAGTAGAAAGCTTGACAGAAATCAGTATCAATGTAAAGTTCGACAGCAGTTTATTTGATACAAACACAGAAATTCCTGTCCTGGTTTATTGGGATAACTGTAAGACATATATATATTAAGTAGGAGTATTTTTGCAATAAGAAATTGTCATGCCTCTTTCCATGGTTTAGTGATTAAAATTTAGGTTTTTGCCTTTATGGTAAATATATAGGTTCTTTTTGGTGTCAATACTACACTGAATTTTACACTTTGTTTAAGATGCTAATAATATAGACCAAATATAACTGTTATAAAACTCAAGATGTACCAAAAAGGCAAAAACTATCAGCAGTAGTTACTTGATATTGGCCTCAAAAGCATGGGTGAAGATGCATAACATTATGCATCAATTTTTCGATGACTATCAATATTAGATCAAATGTATTTTATAAAATCTTTAGAATGATCGAGTCGCACTAATTTGATGTCTTTTCAAAGTTTATTGATAAATTACAAATGTTTCATTCTCATGTTATTTTCTCAAATTATCTTTTAAAACATGTTTTATATGACTTCCCTTATGTTATGCCTGATATTTTGTATTTCAACAGTTCAGGAATCATGGAAGCACCCATCTGACACTTGTAATAATGTAACAGATAAAACAGACTTCGTCAACAAAGTTTTCACTACACAGGTTAGTAGATGTTTCATAGATCTCTATTTATCATTCCTTTGACTTAAATCATTCAGGATGAACCTTTTAATTAATAAATTTATGTTAAAATAATAATGTAAAAATATTATTTGGAAAATAAAGCTTGCTGTTAGGTGTGAGCCAGGTCCCTGTGTTGAAGATCTTAATTTGACCTATAATGAATTACTTTTACAAATTGTGACTTGGATGGAGAGTTGTGTCATTTGCACATCTTTGTATATCTATTTGAATTATTTGTGAATGAAATCCATCAATTCTGTAGAAATCTTAGTGGAATAAAATTGTAGGAGCCTGACTTGCCTCTTCTAAACAGTGTTTGATAAACAAATGTTCTTATCAATTTAGGCATGCAAAGAAGTATTCTCAAAGACAACTTCAACAAGAAAGAAAAGATCAGTACCCACCAGTATACCATTACCCAGAATGTGGTCATTAATGGTGATGTCTAGGAGAGCACCCAACACACCACCTCGTATCACTACATCAGAACTATTTGTGAGTGAAGACATGGATGACCTCCAGGACAACAATGGACAAAGAGTAATACAGTATGAGGACAGTGAATCAGATGATGTGGAATTCACAATTCTCCAGCCACCATTCCATGGACAAGCCAACATTACATCAGATGGAACAGTTTATTATCTTCCAGATAGTAATTATAATGGAGCTGACTTTATTATTGTTAAAGTAGTAGAAACAGGACTATTGCCTCCATTCCATCCACTGTCTGCTACCAGAAATATAACAATTAACATTGCCCCTATAAATGACGCTCCAATGCTTTTGCCGTTTGAATCAGCTTTAAAATTTGAAGAAGTAGAAGTTCCTGGTAAAGGTTTGAATTCAGTTCAAATTTTATTGGATGGAAATGTTACAAAGAAGTATGAATTAGGACATGTGACTTTCTTAGATGTTGACTTTGTTGACCCTTCAATTACTGAAATAAACTACACAATGAGAATAAACAATACTTTACTCAGTAACTTTACCTTTGAACCTGTTCAGTTTCATGGCATACTTAAAAAGAAGTTAAAACTGAGTCTCTCAGTTGACAAAACATTCTATGGGAGAACAGTTTTTACAGCCAGAGGATACGATCAAGCCAGATTCACAACCAAAAATATAGAGGTCAATGTTTACATCTTGATTGCCCCCTGTGTCCATGGTAACTGCCTGAACAGAACCTCGACTGAATGTAATGACGTTGAACGAGCTTCCAGTTTTGAGAAATATTCCTGTAAATGTGACCGTGGTTATACTGATGAGTGGTGTCAGACAGATATAAATGAATGTGATCCTAATCCCTGTTCTGTGTTCTATGATTGTGAGGATTTGATTGGGTACCAGAAATGTAACTTGAATGTGGTCAAGACGATCTTGCTGACTCTGGCAGTTTTACTGACTCTGGTTATGTGTTTCATGTTAATCAGACGATTCTACAAGAAGAAACGACCAAACAAAATAGACCCTGGATCTAATACATGGTATGTTCGAGTCTTTATGTATCAGGTATTATGCTTTGCCTATATGGTCTCAAAGGATAGGTGGATGATGTGCCATCACATTTACCGGTAGTAGAATTGTTATTGTCATTTTCTGTGTTTTCATTATAAAAAAAAATGATGGCTGAGAAAATACCTCACCATCCTGAAAATATCCTTTAAATAGCTATTAAAGAAACCATTTTTTTCATTAAGAGTGGAACAGTTTACTGTTCTCCTCCATATGGGCTTTGGTTTGTCCTGCGGTATTGCTTCTGTTTTTAACATAACATATACTTTGTGATTGATAGTTGTTAGCTTTATGACCTAAACCTTTTTTGAAAGACAGCGTTATACTCCCCCCTTTTTTATGCCCCATTTATTTATGGGCATTATGTTTTCTGGTCTGTGCGTCCTTCCGTCTGTACGTTCATCTGTTCATTAGTACGTTCGTTCGTCACGCTTCAGGTTAAAGTTTTTGGTCGATGTAGTTTTTGATGAAGTTGAAGTCCAATCAATTTGAAACTTAGTAAACATGTTCCCTATGATATGATCTTTCTAATTTTAATGCCAAATTAGAGATTTAATCCCCTTTTCATGGTACACTGAACATAAAAAATGATAGTGCAGATGGGGCATCCTTGTACTTGGGACACATTCTTGTTATCATTATAATCATGATCATCAGTCAAACCTGTATGAATATTTATAGTATTAGTCTTAAAATGTTCCTTTTTAAATATTGTATACAATTCATTAACAAAGATTGCTACTATTTCCAAAAACCAAAAATTTCATACAAAATTAAGAAATGACATTCAATGAATCATATTGAGATGAGATCACATCCAACCAAGTTTCGATTAGCTGTTTTTTTATATCAATATCTAAACAAAGTTACTTGTAATCCTGACAATAAAAATGATAGAAACTAGTAACCACAACTTTCATAATAAAAAAGTACAGAAAACTTAATAAAAAACGATATCTATTAAGCCTTTTATTGTGTAGTTCTATCAAAAAGTAGTTTAAATGTTTTATAAGTAATTCTTTGACACTTGTGATCACTGCTGTTTAAAAATAAATGAAATTGGTTAAAATGCTACCAGACTTTGAGTAAATGATAAGCATGATCAATATACATGTTAATTATGTCTCTGTTAATTTCTTGTTCAATATAATTGCTTTGCTATTTAGGAAAAGCAAATTTCAGGAATATCTGTGTAATACCTCACTTTGCAATACCTTTGTTTCATGATTCTAATTTATTCTCAGGAGTTTTGGGAGTGAGGACTTAGGTCAGAAGAAAGGAAGATTTATCAGACCAACATCAGCAAGTTCAACTGAAGATCTTGTTCCCTCCTGTACAGTTAGAGACATCAATGTTGACATTGGAAAACATCTTATCCCCTTATGTACAGATAGAGAAACTAATGTTGGCAATCGTCAATCATTTGAGGAGAAAGTAGATACCCACACAGAGAACACCTCTGAGACTGGAGATAGAAATGTGTTGTTATCAGAGAAAACCATCGATAGTCTTACCAAAACACTGGAGCCTATCTCTACCTTGACTGCAACGATTGGTCTTAAGGCGCCACACCATAAGCCATTAAGAATGAAGACTGGTGAGAACCATACCGACACAAAACCAAACTATAGGTTTTCCAGATATCTTGTTGACAGCAGTCTTGATAAATCTGGACAATTGAAAATTATTGTTCCTCCCAAAATTTCTTCAAAAAACCAAACCAAAAATGACCAAACTTAAGAAATTGATTCCAGGAAGGGAGCTAACAAACTATAAGATGTAACCTAATTACTGAAAGCTAGTGTTATGTGTGTAAAAGATTTTTGAACAAAGAAAGATAAATGTAAATAAACATGACAAAGACACTGAAGATTCAAAAGTATTTTTTGTATCCCTCTTACTGTTATTTTCATATAGAATAAAGTAGATTTAGATGTATTGAATAGATATAATGTATTGATGAATTTGCCTTATTTCATTGGCACCATGAATTGATTGAATTTTTTATACGCCTGTCAAATTTTGACGGGACGTATTATGGTATACAAATGTCCAGTGTCTGTCTGTCTGTCTGTCTGTCTGTCCTTCTGTCCGTCTGTCTGTCCGGCGTAAACATGTCGCACAGTAACTTGAGAACGACTTATCCAAATTTAATGAAACTTAATATAGGTGTTTCTTATGATGGTCAAATGATCTGTGTACTTTTTGGTGAAAATTTGATTAACACTTTTTGAGTTACGGCACTTTGTAACTAAAACAGGGGTGTTTTTTTTTCACATGTCGCACCATAACTCAAAAACCATTCTTGATTATTGCTTAAAACTTTACACACTTCTTAGTTATATTAATCTTAATATTTGTATACTTTTTGGTGATGATTCAAAATTCCGTTTTTTGAGTAATGGAGTATTTTGTAAAAAAGGGGGAGGTTTTTTTTACATGTGGCGCCGTATCTGAAAAATGATTTATGATTATTGCTTGAAACTTTACACACTTCTTTGTTATATTAATCTAAAGATCTGTATACTTTTTGGTTTTGATTCAAAATTTTATTTAAGTGATATTTAGTTTTTTGTAAAAAAAAAAAAACGGGGGGGGGGGGGGTTTACATATCCCGCCGTATCTCAAAAACAATATATGCTTATTGCTTAAAACAATACGTCGTGCATATTATGCGCTCATGGCGCAGCTGTTTATTACCTTTACTTGGGATCTAGACTTATAATGGACCATTCATGATTGTATTTATACTAACGTCACGGTACCCAAATTGCACCTATTTAGCAAAAAAAGCAGTGGAAATCTTACAAGATTTGCTAGAGACTAAACCATTTGTATTTTTATGATTTGATACTATGCACTTCTTTCAACATAGGTAAAAATATTTAGATATACACAAAACGTTTACAGTATTTATCAACAGATGAAGTGTTTACTGAAAAAGCAAAATGTACGAAAACGTCATCTTTTTTAAAATTAGCAAATACAATATGTTACAAGTATCCATTTCTTAAAAAATGAAGAATAAGCATGGACTAATATCCAATTGTTCAAAATACTTGAAGAAATTAAACAAATGCTCTGTTACTTGACTTTTGACGATGCAAATTTAAGCATAGATGCAATTTGGGTACTCCTCATTACAGAGTCATTGATAGTTTGTGGGTCAGTAAAGACTAATTCTCTATGATTCCATATGGATTCAAAATTAAATTGGTGAAACCATATAGTAAGTAATGATACATCTACAAAATAAACGCATAATGAAAACTTTTATCTAAAGCATAAATAAATGTAGGTTAAAATACTGTCAAAAGAGGTGCAATTTGGGTACCCTCACGTTATATATGATGAGGCGTTTGCCAATACACCTTAATTTAATATAAAAAAATATAGATCATGCATTTACCAGTGCTGCAAACCTGAAATTACCTCACCAGAGACAAAACGACCGAGAAGTTTTCAACTAAAGGTCACCATATGGCCTTCAACAATGAGCAAAAGAAGTATCACATAGTCCGCAATAAAAGGTTTCAAAAAGACAAAATGTAAAACATGTTCAAACGAGAAAACTAACAGCCTGATTTATGTACAAAACAAAGAACAATAAAACAAATACGATAAACAGTGTCATGAATGTTTAGGTTTTTTAATATTTGAAACCAATTTTTAGCTCAACTGAGCTTTATTTATCACTTGGTGTCCGTCGTTGTCTGTTGTCAGTAATTAACTTTTACAAAAATGTTCTCCGTAAACTACTTGGCATATTTTAAACAAACTTGGCCACAATCATCATTAGGGTATCTAGTTTAGAATATGTGTCTGATGATACGGCTTGCTAACCAAAATGACCGACATGGCTAAAAATTGAACATATTGGTAAATTGCAAGTTATGTCTATTTTGGAAATCTTTATGAATACAGGCGAGGATCCTGAGCTTGAAGCAGGGGGTGGGGTGGGGTTGTGAGAAATGTTTTTGAACACTAGAGAAGTTTTCTTGTTATACCAAACCATATGTTTTTCAATAAATGGCACACTTTTTGTTCATCCGGCATATGGTTACTCTAAATAAACTTTTGATTAGTTTAATTATTTAATTACAGATCGTATCTACCCGTTTTGCAATTGCTGTATCACCCTTGCATCAAATAGAGAAAATCTGACTGAGCTGAAATGTTTAGAATGTTGAGCACTACCAATTGTCTATAAGTCAAAACTATCAGACGAATTTTAATATGAGCTATTGCCCTTAAATGATATATTTTACTATTTGTTTTCTTTTTTGCCTATTTTTTAAACTTTAATAGATAAAGAGAAACTTTGATTCGCAAAACTGCTCAGCAAGACAATTTCTACGAAGAAGTCTGCATCATCAAAATCGTTAGTTGGCTCCTTGTTAGAGTTATGGCCTTTGTAGATGATTTTACCAATTTTATTGGCGTTTTTGCCTTATGTCTTAAACATTATAATAGAAAGAAAGAAACTTAAACAAACAAAAACGTTCAGCAAGACAAGTTCTATAAATTAGTCATCATAGTCTTGTGACTCCTTATTCAGTAGAGTTATTGCTCTTTGAAGATGATTTTTACCCTATCAACTTCACAAATAATACACAATTAAAGCTAGCTATAAAACCAGGTTTAAACCACCATTATCTACATAAGTAAATTTCTGTTCCATGTCAGTAATATAACAGTTGTTTTCCATTCTTTTTATGTATTTGCGCTTTTGATTTTTTGATTTAATAAAGAACTTTCATATTTTCTTAGGAGTTCGTTTTTTTGTTTGCTATTTTACTTTCTGCTACCTGGACCATGTAATGTTGTTCTTTTTTGCCTGTATTTGTAATTCTAATGCAACAACGTTTGTAACGTTCATTTAGATTGGATAACGTCACTTTCTTACATGGCATAAATTGACAATTGATGCTATGGGACGTACGCGCAAGCGCAGACGGCATATGACAGATTTTAAATACATGTTTTAACGTTGTTTTCTGTCAGTTTCATTAGAATGGAGATAACAATATTGTATTTTAAGCTCCGACGGCATCAATTTGGGATTTGATGGTCGCAAATACCCGTTTACTGTCTCCGCTAACGCGTCGCCAGTAAACTTAATTTGCGACCATCAAATCCCCAATTGATGCCGTCGGAGCTTAAAATACAATACAGTTATCTCCTAAATCAATTTTCATCGGATGAGACGGGTGTTTTTGAGATCTATGATACTGTCCAATAGTTTTGGTTATTGCAGTTATCATTTTTATGTATAAGTAAAATTCCATCACTAACTAAGAAGGCCACCATTTTGAAAACTAATTTTTTTTAATGTAATTTCTCACAAAATAAACATGAAAAAAAAGTAAAATCACAAAAATACTGAACTTTTCGGAAAGTCCATAATCACATGGCAAAATCAAATGACAAAACACATCAAAAACGAATGGACAAGAACTGTCATATTCCTGACTTGGTACAGGCATTTTCAAATGTAGAAAATGGTGGATTAAACCTGGTTTTAAAGCGCTAAACCTCTCACTTTGATGACAGTCTCATCAAATTCCGTTATATTTACAATGATGCGTGAACTAAACAGACATAATAAATAAATAAAGGCAACAGTAGTATACCGCTGTTCAAAACTCATAAATCCATGGACAAAAAACAAAATCGGGATAACTAACTAAAACCGAGGGAAACGCATTAAATATAAGAGGAGAACAACGACATAACACTAAAATGTAACACATATAGACAAAATCCCACGAGAATAACAAATATAACATATATATATAACATCAAAACCAAATACATGAATTTGGGATAGACAAGTACCGTGACACGTCTTATCGCAATGTGAATTTACACTCAAAAATAAGAGAAAACAAACGACACAACGTTATAATGTAATACACACAGAAACGAACTATAATATAACAATGACCATATTCCTGACTTGGTACAGGGCATTTTTAAAGGAAAAAATGGTGGGTTGAACCTGGTTTTGTGGCATGCCAAACCTCGCACCTTAATGGCCATGTGAAATATAACATCAAAATGACAACACAGGACTACAATATAAATAAATTGGAGAACACAATAGACAAAGAATCACACGAACAACAGCCAATAAAAGGCAACAAGTTCAAAATTTTAATACGCCAGAAGTGTATTTTGTCCACACAAGACCTATGTGTGACGCACAGATACAAAAGTTTGAAAGCCGAAACGAGTACAAAGTTGAACAGCATCGAGGACCAAAAGATCAAAAAGGTTGTGCCAAAAACGGCAAGGGTTTTCCGTTAAGTTACCAGAAAATCCCTATAATTTAGAGTAATTTATACTTTTGCAAACAGTAAATTTAATAAAATGAATATTCAAAAGATGTACATGATAAAGCTGAAGTATTAACTAATTACAGGAAACAACTGAAATACATTTACATAACCAGACATTTGAAACACAAAAGTAGACACATCCGAATACGTTTAAACCTCTACGCCAAGTGACGTCCTATTTGAAACTGAAAAATGACGAAAAAATGACGTCATTTGAATTAGTAAAACAGAGCATCAAAAAATGAAAAATGACGAAAAAATGACGTCATTAGAATTAGGATTAATTTAAGATTATATATTTGAACTAAATACTGATATTGCATTTAATAACAAAGCACATTTTAATTCTTATTAATATAAAACTGAGGTAGCAATTAACTATATTATAAAACTATGTCAGGTTTGTTATGAATCTAACTTCAAACGTAAAATGTCGTACTGATTACTTTGAACGAAATCAAATCTGATAAATGAAGGCGGTGATTAATTTTCTTTACCATAACACAGAAATATAATAGAAAAGACGTCAACATAAATAGTCAAAATATGGGTATAGCAGTCATCATCGTGTAACAATTTTAACAGAACACAAAACACATCTATCTACAAACACATTCATTGATTCGCGTGTCTGACGTCAGAAAATTGTATAAGTCACATAAATTTGTCGTTCGATGTATATATACAAACAATTTTAAAATTTCATATGGGCAATGTAAGCATTAGTATGGCGTTCATTATCACTGGACTAGTATATATTTGTTTAGGGGCCAGCTGAAGGACGCCTCCGGGTGCGAGAATTTCTCGCTACATTGAAGACCTGTTGGTGACCCTCTGCTGTTGTTTTTTATTTGGTCGGGTTGTTGTCTCTTTGACACATTCCCCATTTCCATTCTCAATTTTATTATACAGGGTTAAAAAATCAAAGTATGTAAGAATTAATTTCAGAAATAGACCGAGATTTAGAATAGTCCAAAAGTTATATAGAATTTAAAAGAATCCACAAATAGTTCATTCCACTACGCGATTGAATAATTTTGACGTTTGTGTTTCAACGTATTTTCTAATTCATAATAGAAATATATCACAATGACATATACTGGAACAATATCATATTGACGAGATCTTTTAAAGTACACACTCACGTTATAAGAACCAAAGAAACACAAAAAGTCGCATATACAAAACAAACCACCAAAAAACGAAAGATAATAAAAACACATTGACAGGATGTTTAAGTACCGAGCCACGTTAAATGGATATCACATAAAACAATCCAACAGTAAAAGTAATATTAATAATAGAACAAAGACAAATGAAAGAACAATATAACACGTTGTTAAGATGATATACAACATCAGTACGCAGAATCTATACATCAAGACCATCATGTATTATTTGTGAAGTTGATACGGAATATTTATCAACAAAGTCTTGGTACCTTCCGATGAACTTTTTTTTAGAAAAAGGACAAGACGTTCTTTGACATACCCCTTGTTCATCAACTTTCTACTCAGACACTGATGACGTTTTTCAATATCTGAGTAGGAACTGCAAGCTCTTGAATATTGATTTTGTCTCGAAAGTCATATTTTGAGACTTGATATGTAGTATAAGAATGACTGGTGATAAAAACCGTTGTGTTGATTGTATACTGTTTATTTTCGACTTGTGCATTTGAATGTCTATTTGGTATCCTTCGTCCCTCTGTTAGAAGTATATGTAATGGAGTTTTGTGGAATCTTATGACTCCTCACATTTATTGCTCAACACATAGCTTTATTGTCGAGCCTTCCACTTTAGTCGAAAAAGCGAGACTAAGCAATCCTACATTCCGTCGGTGTCGTCGGCGGCGTCCACAAATATTCACTCTGTGGTTAAAGTTTTTGAAATTTTAATAACTTTCTTAAACTATACTGGATTTCTACCAAACTTGGACAGAAGCTTGTTTATGATCATAGATAGTATCCAGATGTAAATTTTGTAAAAATAAAATTCCATTTTTCCCGTATTTTACTTATAAATGGACTTAGTTTTTTCTGCGGGGAAACGTACATTACATTCACTCTGTGGTTAAAGTTTTTAAAGTTTTAATAACTTTCTTAAACTATCCTGGGTTTGTACCAAACTTGAACAGAAGCTTGTTTATGATCATAAGATAGTATCCAGAAGTCAATTTTATGAAAAAATAAATCCATTTTTTCCGTATTTTACTTTTAAATGAACTTAGTTTTTCTGCGGGGAAACATTACATTCACTCTGTGGTTAAAGTTTTTAAAATTTTAATAACTTTCTTAAACTATCCTGGGTTTGTACCAAACTTGGACAGAAGCTTATTTATGATCATAAGATAGTATCCAGAAGTAAATTTTGTAAAAAGATAACTCCATTTTTTTCTGTATTTTACCTCAAATGGACTTACTAGTAGATTTTCTTCCAGTTAACATTACATAAAGTCTGCAGTTAAAGTTTTCAAAACATTTATTAGATTCATTTACTATCCTAAATTTTTATCAAACTTGGACAGAAGCTTCTTACAATCATAAGATAGTATCAAGAGGAATATTTTTATTGATTTTTTTCCTCATTTTTGTTAAGCCTGCGATTTACAGCAAAAGTAGGCGAGACACTGGGTTCCGCGGAACCCTTACAAATTTTTATTTGATGTACTAATTTGATCGTGTGCTAATTTTATTATTGTCCGTTTAAAAATTTTGAAATTATTAAGAAACTAAGGTTTCAACTTCCTCAGGCAAAGTTGGCTTTAGATGAATTTGGCTATTTAATTTTTTTACATATAGCTCTCCAATGGTTTCGGTACTTATCCATCTTCGGATTTCAAATGTTTAGCTTTGAGCGTTCCTGATGAGGGTAAGTCCAGAAAAGCGCTTCGGACGCAAGAAATTTTTAAACGTGGTGTTTTCAATTCTTTTATCACCCTTCTTTAGACTAAAACGTTTATGCTGCAATAGCTATTTATTGTATGAAATAACATTAAAAAAAAAATGGACGGAACTATATTCTACTGTAACATCAATTGTTAAAGTGACAATTAATGATTGTGTCTCGTAACAAATTTACTTCTATGGCTCTTTAAAGTATTATAGTTTGTCGATACGTGGTTGATAGTCCGGTGATCGATGTGGCAATCACGACAGCTCTTATTTCATGATATTCTTGCGGTATATCAATAGCGACTCTTGTTCCTGTCGTTATTATGGGCATCATAATATCTGTCATTCCTTTTGTAGAGCCTATTGCCACCTGGTACGAACCAATATATGTAGGTTTAAACACGTCCTTCCAGTCTATATAGTTGGTGCCATGGTCAAACCCTTTCCCTAAAATTAAACATTGCATTATATAAATAACACAGTAGATCCACACTGAACAGGGTGATATAACAAAGATATTTTTGATGAGAAAGTTTACTGTATATTGACAAAAACACATACAAATTAAAGTAAAACACAACTTTTACGCATAACACGTGTGTATGAAATCAAACAGGTAAAGTTGGGACCAACAATATGTTGGAAATGTGAGTATATAGACGTACACAATCCTCAAAACTATCATAGATTGTGTTTGTCATATAAAAGAGTTGCCCAGGGGCGGATCCAGCCATTTTAAAAAGGGGGGGTCCTTACTCAGGACAAAAAGGGGGGGGGTCCAACTTCATGTCCCATTCAAATGCATTGATCGTCAAAGAGAGGGTTTTAACCCCCGGTACACCCACCTCTGGATCCGCGCCTGAACTTGCCCCTAAATTATCAAAGACAAGTATATAATTTTAATTAAAGTAATACAAAAGCATGGACTTCTTGGTGGTTAGTAACCTCTTAGTTACATGTAACTAATAATGAACCATTCATCATGATATCAAACGATCCGTGATGCTGCATGAAGATTTGAATGATTGAAATATTTTAATACACTTTTCTGAACTTATTTGTATGGCTCACCTGTTAACAATGGTTTAGTATGTTCACATTCAATAAGTGCGTGATTGGCGGTACTAGAGATATTTCCAATATTTGTTCCTTTGACATCAACAATGTATGCCTCCTTGTTTTCCATGTGAATATTTTTAATTCGAATGTAATTTTTATTAGGAATTTCAATGTTCGAGAGCAGAGTTTTGTTTTTAGACACCCGAGGGAAATACGATTGGATCCCGGAAGGATCATTGAAATTATCCCAGCGGAATGTTAGTGCCATCAGGTCCCCGGTGACATTACTTATTCCATTGTCTGTTATAAATTCTATTTTTGAACCAATGTTTTCTGGTGGAATGTACGATACAACTGAAGGCCCACTATACGCATATCCAGATAATTGGACCCCATTTATACAGCGAAGTTTAAGGAATATTCTGCTTCCATGTTGGACCTTGAAATTTGTTGACCGAGATATAGATAACGACGAGGTAGCTGTCCAACCGATGATATCACACGATGATTCTGAAAATCCTGAAATAAAAATAACTCGATACAAAATGTCAAAATTAACTCTGACATTTGCAAAAACTTTTGACCTAATACAAAAGTGATGAAAATATAATTTGATAAACATTATATGAATTGTTCCTGACATGTAGATAGAATATCAGATTACATATGAATATGTAAATGGTTGCCTTCGTTTACGGTTTGTTATGTACTACTGCAATGAAAAACTATATCTATTCAAAATATTCTTTTGGGTTGTCAATCATGCCACATCTAATTATTTTTATATTGGTATTGTTTTAAAAGTGTTATATAGTTACGTACCAATGCAATAATCACAAAACTAAACTCGTCGTCAATAATAATTTGTTGTTGATATTTTATCTAAAAGATACACTGCTCACTGAATTATGAATCATACTTTCGTAATATTTACCAAAAAGTGATGAAAATATATATCTTTCGAAACAAGATTATATAATTCCTTTTTGGTATCTAGAATATTTTAAAACTAGTAGCTTATTCAAAGGTTATAAAACTTACCATTTTGTTAACGGTTTATTTTGTGATAGAAAATTGTACATTAAAATTAGAATCGTCTGAAAATTTCAAAAACATCAGTTAATTACGTACCAATACAATATTCACAAAACTTAACATCACTTTCGTCGTCAATAACATGCCATCTTGTATGTACACTGGTGGTTGTGTCATTCTGGACATCATGTCGGTACTCAAGTGATGATTTAATATGCTGAATTATGGGAGGAGTGTGATCAATAATAAATGGATGCGACTCGAATTCAGTTTGTAACCCTGCATGATTTATTACGACAGCTTGAACATAAACACGCCCACCATGTGTCAGGTTTGCCTCTATCATGTCATGCATACGATGAGATGATGATATTGCTGACTTTATCGTTTGTAGTTCGAACCCACCGTAGGCGCTTCCAATTCCAATGTTGACTTGCTTTATGCCACTGTCTAGATCAATCGCTCGTACACAAATGGAAATGCTGTCTGATGAAATTTGTTGTGTAGTAATGGTTTCAATGTCCTTAGTTTCTGTAATTATTGAGGAGCATTTTAAGACACGTATTGCCATTTCTATTGATTTCAAACCCCCATATACATCCAATGAAAAATATTTCGTGGCCGTTTCAAATGCAAAGAAGTTGTATTCTGTTATCAACGAACCATCTGAATTACGAGCAAAAGGTAGAACCATTGAGACATCGTCAACTGCCAAAACAGCTTTAAATTCAAACGTGACTTCTGTAACAGAGACTGTTATCTTATAAACATTGTTTTTATGACATGTTATTTGGTCTAACCACCTATTTTTTCCAGTGATCTGTTTTTCATATATCTTATCAAAATGTTTACAATCAAACGATTGAGGCGGTGTATTGTCTATTGACAATTGCAGTGACGTCACAATGGGACTTTCATGGCCAGCCTTGTCAATAGCCTTAACGATGGCAGAAATCGTGTCTCCATGGTTCAGATTCCCATCGTAAACTTTGTGGTCGTGAATATCTAACTTCTGAAAACTAGATGATTCATTTGCCAATAGACCTTTGCCATTAACAATAAATCCTATGTAATATGAATCAATAAACGAATGTTCGTCCTCAAATCCATGCCAGGAAAATTGAACTAGTTGTTTATTAGACTGGTAGATGGCATCGCTGTGATGTCCAGTATTGTAAACTATTCCAGCCATTGGCGCGATGTCGTCGATCGCAAAGCCATCGGAGCTTAGTTCAGTTTGTAGACCAATTTTATTGATGGCTCTAACAGTCGTGAAATATCTAGTCCCTGGTTCTAAAGAAAGGCCTGTCCAGTCTGCTCTTGTCTTGTTACCAACATCATGCATACGTACTATGTCATCAGCTGAAAAATAAATATTTTTGTTATTAAATTTCTGTTTTTCTTCAGTACTGCTTGGTAAAAAGGAAATAAGCACACAGTTATCACAAGCATACAATATAATTTCTAAATACATAGTGATAGAAATAATTTTCTGTTAATTTGAAAATGATTTGAACATACCATACGGCAAAGTTCCGAGCGATACCATCAAGTTCATTATTCCACTTTCGTCATCGTAAAAGACACCATCCCAACAGGATAATACAGAATGTGTTGATAGAATATAATCCGCATCCTCCTCACAGTTTGAAATGGAATCGATAACAAAATATCTCTTATGTATATCAGGTGGCGTGTGATCGACTTGGACTGGTTCTGATTGGAATATTTTATTCGATGTAAACGAGTACCAAGCTTTAACGTATGCAACATAGTTCGTCTTATGTTCTAGTTTTTTCTGTGGAGACAAACAGAAGATGGCTTCTGTCTCTTTTCCGACATCACGCCACGGGTTTTCATTTGCTATATCAAAAATACCAGTACCTGGCTTCTCGTTCTGTATACCAAATGTATATTCAAAACGCCATATTGTTTCGTTTAAGTTGTCTTTCCATTCAGACTTTAGGCATAACGACGATCCACTTATACCTATATCGGTGTTTGGCACAATCATTCTTACCATTTCTGAAGTTTTACCATTATTATCGGTTTTGCTATTACACATCGATTGTGAATCGGTTTTACATTTATGTCCAACAACAGCACACGTGCAGTCGTTATTGCAATATTCTGCCACACAAGAATGTTTCTGTATAACGAGGTTTCCTTTGGTATGATTCCGGTTAAAACTTACTACATCAGTTGTTATTTTGCTCTGAGAACTTGAAATACCAGCATAATTTTCTGCCCAGATAGTAAAAACTAGCTTTTCAGGTAATTTGTTGGTACTATCGATGTCTATGGTTGTGCGTTGCATGCCTCCCGGATCTTGTTGATTTGGTCTGACCTGATAGGCGGCAATAATATCAGTACTACTGTAATCATAACCAATTGATATATAATATAATTTAATGTCAGACTCAACATCACTAAATCCATACCATGTCAAATCAAATCTTAAAGACTTAAAGGTTCCAGGAATCACTTCCCAATTTAATGGCGGCATAAATCCCCCGACTTGGGGAGGAGAATAATCGAGCAAGACTTCAGAACTATATGCAGAGTTACAAAGTAAGGCAGCGTTACAAGCTGTCACCTGTACTACATAAACGTCTCCTAGACGAAGTTTATCGTCTTTTCCCAATTTGACGGTAAAAGTATTTTCGTTCGATAGGACTGTGTCCGCCATTGGAATATGAGAGTCTAACTTGCTATGGATCGAGATAGTGGTTCTTACAATAGGACTCCTATCATCGTCAAATTTCCATCTTAGTTTGAAAAAAGAAGGGTCTGATATCATTTGAAGGATATGAGACTGATTACCATTTACACTTTCTATAAACGGTCGGTTTATTAAAACCGGCGGAGTGTCATCTATTATAAAACTCTGCGAAGATCTTTCCACACATAGTTCCACTTTATTACACGCTCTCACAGTCACAAACATAGGCACATCATCCTTAAGTTCAAGCTGAGTTTTAACAAATGATGATGATAAAGATACATTCCAACGATCCATAATGTCACAAAACAATGGCGTAGTACCAATGCATACTTCAAAATGGTCGATTCCGGATTGTGGGTCTTCAAATCCAATCCAAGTGGCATGTAGTGATGAGCTTAAATGATATCAAACATTTACTTTCTGTAATCGTAAAATATGAAAAATGTGCTTTTAGATAATCGACAAAAAAAGTTTCACCTGAAATATTTGAACGATATATGTGTAAGATGTCGAGTACAGTATTTCTTCACAATTATAGGTCACCGTACGACCTTCAAAAATGAGAAAACCCCATGACGCATTTTCAGCTATTTGTTTGTTTGTCGTTAACCTTTCTTTTGTCTTTATTTTGCGGTCTCTCGCTGAATGATATATTTTTTTTCTAATTCTTATTTCATACAGTCAGGACATTCAGAACCTGACATATGGTATCAACACTTGTAAATTAAATGCTCACTAAATTTGTTTTACGACAATATGTTGCACTAATACTTACTTATCAGACTGGTACCTTGAGTGAAATCCTGCTGCTCCAACAACTACTAAGCCAGGAATGGGATCAGAGTTGTCAATTAATACACCATTGGATGAACCATAACTACAAATACCTGCTCCATTACATGCTTTCAATATACAGTAATGTCTAACTCCTTGTACAAAGTTTGATGACCATGTCTTCACTGAAAATCGAAGTGATATTAAAATTAAAAGACGTGGTAAAATTGCAAATGAGACATCTCTCAATCAGATACCAATTTACACAGATATAGAATATAAAGATCAACATCATCAATGAGCAAATTCCATACCGCATAGTCAGTTATACAAGGTAAAATATATGTTTATACTATTATAACTTTATTTCAGTATTATTGATATCTAACATGACGAACATAGATATAGGAAGATGTGGTGTGAGAGCCAATGAGACAACTCTCCATACAAATAACAATTTAAAAAGTAAACCATTATAGGTTAAAGTACGGCCTTCAACACGGAGCCTTGGCTCACACCGAACAACAAGCTATAAAGGGCCCCAAAATTACCAGTGTAAAACCATTCAAACGGGAAAACCAACGGTCTAATCTATATAAACAAAACGAGAAACGAGAAACACGTATATATTACATAAACAAACGACAACTACTGTACATCAGATTCCTGACTTAGGACATATTCACTTTTTTAAATTAATTATAATTCAATAATGCCAGAATTAAACTTCAAATAAATACAAAATAAATATCCGCTGTAAAGTGATTTGTTGTTGAAGATAAAATGAGTTAAATCAGTTCTTACCAGTTTTTAAACCAACGTTTGTCAGTGTTTCTATATCGTCATTTCCAGCTGTTAAACCAAGTCCAACATAATAACTGTCAATCTGTGAATGTGGATCATGAAATCCTCTCCACTTACAGGATATACTTGTTGTATTCCTATGGTAGTCTATATCCGTCTACAATGTATTTTAAATTACTCTGTTGATATATCAAATAGTACCTCTACACTCTTAAAAACAATAGAAACAAAGGCTGGTCTAACCGCATGCAAAAGTTTAAACAAAAAATGTCGAATTGAAAAAATAAATCTAAAAGGTAATATTTAGAGGAATATATATATGTCTTATTCAATTAGTGTTTTGAGTAATTCAGTATTTAATAACTGTATATGATTTAATTTTGGATGTAACGCGTTTTCTGATTGGCTGACGTTATTTTGTGATGAGCCCATAGACATAATTTAGTCATGTGACCGTGACGTCATCAACGTTTTTTTTCATGGTTTTCTACGGAGTAAAATAGAATTTAGAATTAAATTATAAGAAATGACTGTAATATTTTTTCTGTCTATTCGAAATAACATTAAAAATGTGGTGCACACTGTTAAATAACCCGCTCCGCGCGTTATTCAGTGTGCACCAAATTTTTAATGTTATTTCTTCATAGACAGAAAAAATATTACAGTCATTCCTTAAATATCAAATGTAAACAACACAAATTAATCATTAATTTATAAACTAAAATCTAGAATGATAAATGATAACGTTAAAGGATGGCAACAATTACATCGAATAGAATACCGCTTAACTTAATTTTAGAGATCTGTGTGAGGTCGCCTAGGAAGGCATGCTTTCAATTTATGTGGTATTAGACTTTTATTACGATTGATATATATTGATATTGATTGGTGATTGTTATTTCAGAATATTTGTTAGTAGCAATGATATCTATAAATTTTGTAGACTTACAACATCTGTTTCAACTTGCATGTTAGAAAGAGAAATATCCATAATGTGGCCAATCACTGGAGCTGTACTATCAACTATAAACGGCGTCGATACAGAAAATGAGGAAAGACCAGCTCCGTTGGTTGCCTAATGAAAAATAGGAATTATTTTAACGGTGCAAAACTTTTGTTTTTCATCATGTATTACTAATATTATTGAATATCAAGAAAAGAATGCTCTTAATCTGTAGATATTAATGTATCAAAAAACAAGAATGTGTCCCCAGTACACGGATGCCCCATAAGTTCTATCATTTTTTATGTTCAGTGGACGTGAAATCGGGATAAAAACTCTAATTTGGCATTAAAACCAGAAAGATCATGTCATAGGGGATATGTGTACTAAGTTTGAAGTTGATGGGACTTCAACTTCATCAAAACTACCTTGACCAAAAACTTTAACCTGAATTTGGACAGACGGACGAACGAACGAACGTACAAACGACCGAACGGACGAACGGAAGCACAGAACAGAACAAATATTGCCCTTCTACTGTCGTAGTTGGGGCATAAAAAAGACAAAACGACTCTATGGAATGAATATATATGCAGAGAGATTGCTTATTTATAAACATTTATGAAAAAGGAATATTCATAGCTCATATGTCAAAACTTATTGACAATGTCAAGGCCAAAAAATCAAAGATAAACTCTGACAAACAAAAGTATAAAAAAACACAAAGAGATCACTAATGATTGGGAAAAAAATAAACTAACAAAATCTGTGGTTAGGTGCACGTGAAGGGTTTGATTATAACATTAACGGTACCAATTTTCCTGCACCAGATGCGAATTTCGGAAATACATGTCTCTTCAGTGATGCTCGTGGCTTAAATATTTGAAAAACCAAAGCTTATATAAAAGATGAAGAGCTATAATCCAAAAGGTCCAAAAAGTATAGCCAAATCCGTGAAAGGAATCAGAGTTTTGCATGAGGGACATACAATCCTTAATTTATAATAATTTCTATCATTTTGTAACAGCAAATTTTAATAACACACAACATCCGTATTTTCATGCCAGTACCGAAGTACTGGCTTATGGCTTATTTGTACCCTCGGCGACTAACAGTCTACCAGCAGAGGCACATGTCGTGGTTTACAAATGTTATTACAAATGAAGTGATGCGTATTATTCGGTTTTTTTCAAGGAATATCAAACAAAATATGTATCCTATCAACTGACTAATTTCTATGTCATTCGACTCTTTTGACAGTTGTTTGATTATCATACCACAAATACTGACTTTTGAATTGAGTGAGTTATACATAATTATGATTTACATATAGTTTTCAGTCTTTCATCAAATAATATACCTTAACGATAGCATAATACTGATGTCCATCAGTTAATCGACTACCTCCATTTATTTCTGCAAACATTTCAGTATTTTGGAAAAGCACAATATCTGCAGAGTTGTTTGTAGAACCTATTCCAATTTCAAACTGTACTATGCCGCTCTCTTTGTCTTCAATTCCAAACCACTGGACCGAAATGTGATGATTTTTTACGAAATGACCAATTCCTCTTTCAACTTGTGTTGTACCAGTTGAAGGTGGAGTGTTGTCATAAATAACGCCTTCTGAGTGTCTTTCAACAGATCGATTCAAATAGTCAAAGGCTACAATTGTTTTTAAAAATTCTGAAAAGGCTCAAATACATTTACACTTTGAAAACAGAACTTCATCAAAATAACTGTTTGTTTTGCTCATATGAATTTATCTGATGTATTGCTGATTCTTGATACAACCAAGTTGTGTGTAAGGTTCTTCAAAAATATATTTATTTGTTGACTTCAGGTATTGCATCCAGAGTCATTCTTCTAACGTAATATAAAAAGTGTTAACTTTGCTATATATCTAGTTTGTAAACAGATATTACCTAACCTATAAAATGTAATACCAAGAACTTGTTGTAAGCTACATGAAATGTCAAATACAACCATATGTGAACAAACTTGAATACACTCTGACAAAATATATGTTTAAACTCTGTATTTGTCAAACCATTGGTGGTCAATTTCATCATGTTATAAAATATAGTAAGCATCTAACACTCAGTGATGATCATACTGATGTTTGATAGTATATAATGGTCCTTTTATTCAATGGGCTCTTCCAACGTCCGTATAAGAGATTTGATTTTCAAAAAGTGTGGCCTCGAGCATCAATGCAAATATATAGATTATCGAAATGCGCATATGGTGCAATCCAATTGGTATCGTTTATATCATTATGGTAAATTTTAATGTTTATTTGTTGCATATTTGACACTATTCAAAATAATCTTAGTTGT
The DNA here is from genome assembly GCF_963676685.1 of Mytilus edulis. Lineage (NCBI taxonomy): Eukaryota > Metazoa > Mollusca > Bivalvia > Mytilida > Mytilidae > Mytilus > Mytilus edulis. Next base: position 87,949,978 of record NC_092349.1, on the reverse strand, counting down.
TACCTCGTACAGTAGCATGATATACTTGTCCTGGTTGTAAGTGCAAGTCTGTAACAACAACAAAGTCTGTCAAACCAGCTAGTGTAAAGGGTACAACATCAGTTCCATCTATACTGGTACCTGTGTGTTAACATAACCACACATTTATTTATGAATATTCACAAAATGATAATTGACATTCAATACTTAGATGATAAGGCGTGTCGCCAGGGTTCATCTACCTGTTTTTATATAATTAATATTTTTGAAGATGTTTAACATTTCATAGATTGCGTAGGTAAAGTGTAACCTTTTTCCATATTATTCGGATTCGTGAAATCGAAAACATATCACCTCTGCTCGGGTTGTAGATTTCTAATGTAATGTTTACTTATGGCGAGACGTTCGACTTGGAATATAACTTGTATAACTTGTAATGGGAACTTTTACATATATTTTTGATACTTTTCACATATTTTCAAGATGAAAAGGTGACCTATTCCAGCGCCACGTCCTATCATCTTGTATATGGAAAGAGGTCCCCAGTGATTACAACTATGATCATGATTACAATACCTATTGTTATTCTTTAACAAATTATTTATTTGTTCCTATTTTTCTATTTTTCTATTTCTATCTTTATTTTAAAATTTCGTTTCATTCTAATATGCATTTTAGGAGGTACAGAACGTTTTGTATGTTCAGCTTTTATCAAATTACGTCCCTCGTAACGATATCTTTAAATTTAATAATCATGTTCTTACCTATTGCGTATTGATAAAATGATACTGCATCTTGGTATCCCATGTCGACTGCTTTCACATTTCCAGTAAAACCTGACCACTGAATTTTCATAGCTGAGCCTTCAATTATATAACCATTTCTCGATGGTATATAAACATTGCCACCCTTAGGAACGCCATCATCAACAAGGAATCCATCACTACAACCTTGAAAATCACCACTCAAAGCGCAAATATACAACATTCCATTTTCGGTAAGATACGGATTATTAAAATTAACAAACCCGTTTGTTGTATGCTTTGTAAATAAGCAAGAAAAATCAAGTGAACAGTCTGTTATTGGAATATTGTTATGTTTCGTAAGAAACCATTTTACTGAAACGTCGGATTTTCCGAGGAGAAAACCTCCAATCTTTATATTTCGTTCAGCAAAATCTATTTCGTTGTCATGAAGAAGAGACATATACTTTCCAATGTGAGCACTGTATTTCAATTCTTTTATCTGCCTCATAACAGGCTTCTGAAGATTTAAATCATAAATTACCATTTTATCAAATGTATTTGGGTCATCTATCACATCTGATTTGGTGCAATCACGTTTGATATTCCCCGAGGGACAAAATGCTTCTATACAAAGGTACATAGTATGATGCAGGTATACTGGAATCTTTAGACAGCTAGAGTCCTGTAATGTATTAAAACATGTCAGTTACGAAATATCGTCAGGAAAGATAGAAATTCTTTAAATTAAGCATTCTTCTGATTAGACAGTTATTTGAAAAAATAGAATAAAGCCAGGACGATATTAATGTAGAATAAAGTAAAATCACAAAAATACTGAACTCAGAGGAAAATCTAATCGGAAAGTCCATAATCACATGGCCAAAATAATGTGTCATATAATAAAGAAGATGTGGTATGATTGCCAATGAGACATAAGTGCATACCGCATATTCAGCTATAAAAGGCCCCGAAATGACAATGTAAAACAATTCAAACGAGAAAACTAACGGCCTTATTTATATTAAAAAAATGAATCATAATTCGTTTAAATTGATTCATGGGTTAAATATATGTATTGAATAGTAAAGGAATGTATTTAAAACATTCATGCATTTTGTTTTAGCACTAATTACACTTTTGAAGTATCATTATATCAAATATCAGGTTTTGAGACATCTGCATTCACTTCGACACTATTTTATTTGGTGTTATGTCTGTTAAGCCATGATCACAATCATTGTGGAATGAAAATAGCAGTATATCTTATGAAATAATATATGGCTTACTAGAAAAGAAATAATGGGATAACTTAACTTATAAGATTCACATCTAATGTTTCGCTAATCATATTTGTATTAATATTGAAACCTTCAAGACGTGATTATTCCTTCAGAATGTCCATCAGTAAAAGAATAAGGGATTTTTACGTGCATTTTTGTATTTAAATTTCAAAAAAGCACATTAAAGTCATTCATATAATTTCCTCATTACAAGCACTAAATGAAAGTTAATCTTACCGTATAAGTTTGTGTTGTTTCATTGACTTCATTTACTGTAACCATTTTCCAATCTGTAATCCTTGTATTTCCTTCGTCTTTAAACAAGGACCACCTATACCCTAATGGGAAAGTTTCGATATAGTCTTTGGTGCAGTATGATTTCTGCCATCTTACGGTTGTCTTTGTGCAATGGTCAGCAAACTGAATTGAAGCCTGAACTTTCATATCCATTGATTTTACTTGTTGAACTATAATGAGATTCGAAACGGACGGCAATAGGCATTTCAACCCCACACAAGCCTTCACAAACACCGTATAAGCTCCCTCCTTAAAATTACCATGAAAATACTTAGAGTTCTCTGTCCCAACAGATTCATACAGTACTTTATTTTGACAAGTATTATTGTTTGACATTTGACATAATCCTATCTTATAATTTGATATATATTGTACGTATTTGTCATCAATTGACCAGTACACAGGTAATAATGATGTTGAAGATTGTATTCCCATATCTGGATCGCACTGATGGAGATGTAATGTTATATTGGGAGAGAGATGCGAATGGTTACTTTGTACATCGATGAAAATGCTTGAGACGGAAACTATTGGCTTGAATGTTACTATCAGCTGATCGGAATGTTTTCTTTGATATTTAATAAGCACATTAGTATTTGTAATTACAAACGAGGCAGAATCTGCTAGTAAAGAATAAGTGACACCATGTTGAAGAGATTTAAAAAGTGAAAGTACTGACTTCTTGGACAAAACATTCCAGCTTCCCAGTTCGTTTTCTTTGCCACAACGAACACCATGATTAATCTTCATAGAGGAGGTTACAGTGGTACTGTTTAAAAATATAAACCCATCGGTGGATACCGTGTAGATTTCCTGACTTTTGTAAGATGCCCTGATATTCACATAATATTGTTTCTCTGTTTTAAGTTTGCCTATAGATTCGCACATTATTTCTTCATCGGTTGGGTTAAACACGTGGAAAGCTATTGCATCATCGGACTTGTTAATGGTACCAACGCCTACTTCGAATTGCATCTCCTCATTTGTAAAACCTTTCATTATAAAACAGTAAACCTTCGCGTCGTATATAGCGTCTACATCTTGATAAGGTCGTGTAGTTCCAGGGTCAACATCTAAAACTATCCCATGTCTAGGTGGAACTATATTTGGTAGTTTGAACGAAGGTGTATCTAAACTGCAATAATGTCCGGCATAGTTATACACGTGCATTTGAATATGAAAGTCTAAACTTTTCACGGAATCATACACTTGTAACGTTTTAACTGGGTATTTGATGCACTGGTGATGTAGACCACACTGCCCACCGTGTGATTTGATATTCCACTCTAGAAAGGGTGTGATGTACGTATTGCCGATGCCTGCAATTATAGTAAACAATTTATGAATTTAAGAATTGAATGCTTCTTAACTTCATTCGGGTGTAAAAGCGTTGACCGAAGTACATTTTGTATGAAGCGCAGAAGCGCTTCATTCTAAAAATGTGCGCATGGTCAACGGTTTTACATCCCTATGAAGTTACAAAAAGAAGCATTCAATACTTATTACATTTTTTAGTTTGGATCATGAAAATACGAATTTTTTCACCTGTGCACTTTATTATGGGACCTCGTATATGATAAATTTTATTGAGTAATGCAATTGCGTAAGGAATAACACGTGATGTGCAATTTACCAATCAGAATAACGTATTATAATGAAACATACATCTAATTTGTGTTGTTTATTCTTTAGTTTTCTATGTTGTGTTATGTGTACTATTGTTTGTCTGTTTATCTTTTTCATTTCTAGCCATGGCGTTGTCAGTTTGTTTATGAGTTTGTATGTCCCTTTGGTATCTTTCGTCCCTCTTTTCTAATGTAATTATCTACCAGAATAAAACATTCTGACCATAGCACTTTGAAATAATAATACAAAATACTTATAAAAACCTTTTTTCATCTTTTAAATGGACGAAATGTTACACTTAATTTGATTAACAACTAGCCATTGAGTCTTCTGCATAAATTGCTTTTGACAATATTTGATTACAAGTGTTTGCATTTATTAAATTTCTTCAAAATGATATTTTACTCTCTAAAACTCTACTTTTAAGGTTAATTGTACTGCACTGCTGGAGAGTTTCAGTAATTATTAATTTTTTTTCTGACTCTTTGATGATTAAACATATAATAATATAAAATCGTCTTTTTTTTTTTAAATTAAATACGTTATTCTTCCTTGACGTAATCATATTCGTTTGTTTGATTCAAAACATACTTTCGTCTTTTTCGACTTACAATTATGAAACATAACGGAATTCATTTCGACTGATTGTATGTTATCAGGGATTTTATGCATTACCGACTTACCCATACGAAACATTACTGATCCTATTTCTTCTGTTTGTTCAGTGTCATAAAAGTCTCCTTTGTCCCACTTAGCAATCACATAACCATTATCAATAACAGGCTTTGGAATATCCTGACAGACGGGTGGTGTTTCATCGGCTAATATTGGTCCAAACCAAATCTTCTGGTCTAGGCCAGCTCTGTTTTGTACTTTGATGAATATGTATATTTGTTCTTCCCCTATAAAACCTGGGTGATGCTGGATGTAGCTTGTTAGATGGTGCGTTTTGGTATAACCCATTAAGTCCGGACTATCAATTTCAGATATATCTCTACCAAACCCTACATAGGCATGGGCAATCTGACTATGATCTTCACGAATGTCCCATGTGATCTGAAAGAGATCCGTTGGAGTGTAGATAAAGTTCAGTTTATAATGTCTTAGTGTGCGGCACATGAATTTTGATACGGCATTATCTGTGTTTATAGTTTCTAATGTTATCGGCAGAAAAGAAAATATGTCGTCGTTGCTCTTGTTTGCACATGTTTTACTACATTCCTTCCCAGATAATATAACTCTCGATAGATTTTGTTTCATGAGCCATGGAACGCCGTCATAACAACCAATAGATTCTACTGTCTGTGCTTGTTTAATGCTAACGTTTACTATTTCAGGAACACTTTCATCATATGTTATTCCGTCAGAACAAGCGATCTTTGAGGGACTCATTGCGTTATTAAATGCTATAACAGTCACGTGATATTTGCCATAACCATCTGGAAACACCATTTTGGTAGATACATGAGTGGTTTCTTGTACATTAGAACCGTTTATATTACCGGTCGTCATGTCTTTCAAATTCTTGATACAGCCTCTACCGATGGCTACTCTATAAAACTTAATACCACTCTCATGATCAATAAATCCATGCCAGTGTACAGTGAATTCATTTATACTTGCGTAGTCTATATCTGGACTGCCTACTGGACCTTCGAAAACCACGCCTACTTCCGGAGGAGACTCATCAACTAATATATCAATATGGTCGTATGCGACAAGAAAGGCGTTGTTTGTTGCTGTCACGGTAAAGAAGTATCTTCTATTGTGATTGCCATTGTGTCGATTTAACGATTTTAGTTTTTTTAGTTCTGCCACGAATGTGGTAGAAGCACATGCACCAACTATTGGACAATAACAAGACGTTGTATTAACGCATGAATCCTAAAAAAAACACCATATGAATCAATTATATATTATAAAAATGCACAACCGCCGCTGAATATTGAGTTCATATATCTCAGCTGGTATAATATTCAAAAACAGCTCTACAATATTTTATTAAAATGTCCTGTACAAAGTCAGGAAAAAGGCCATTATTATATTATAGTACGTTTCTGTGTGTATTACATTTTAATGTTGTGTTTCTGTTGTGTCATAGTCATGATAGTTCTCCTCTTATATTTGATGCGTTTCTCTCAGTTTTTGTTTGTAACCCGGGTTTGTTTTTTCTCAATCGATTTATGAATTTCGAACAGTGGTATACTACTGTTGCCTTTATTTATCATCATTTTTGCAAAATTCCTTTTTTTTAAATTCTTGTCCGGAAAAAAAGAATTATAACGGAACTTACAAAAGGAATTAAAAAATGTCAACCGCGTTTGTTTTGCAAATATAGTTTTTAATTCATAGGCCTATAAAAATTATATATTTATGAATAATTGATTTTTTTTTGTCAATGAACATGTCTATGGAAAAATTCTTTCTGACTTCTTCTATCAATTTTGATAAAGCATTCCTCGAACACGTATTGAAGTTCAAAATCGATTACAAAAGAAAAAAACAAAACATGGATATATGTAGAAATTTTAAATCTAAATTTTAATTGATGCGATCACATTTCACTTATTTTGCGTTAACCTACATTGCAGTTGATTACTAAATTAATGTATCATTGCTGAGCAGCTATTTCCCCGGATTTTCAAAACACTTTATGCATCACCGTTATTTACGAATTTTGATGCTGATAGAAATATCAATATCGATGCATTAGCTTCATGCATGTTTTCTGGTATATATTTTAAGAACAAAATTGCTAAAAGATTTATTATGATAAAAGTTGAATTGATTGATAACACATATGTTTGTTCCAAAGGTCAACTAATACCTACCGATTTGTTAGTTTCCTTCACTCCCAACGCCTTCTGTATTAATACTGTTTTATTTTCGTTCGTACCAAAGGACCATTTGATTTCCCGAACTCCACTGTGAACGTCAATAGCCTTAAACTCTAAATACATGGTTGAAAGATCTGCACTGTTGTGTACATAGAGCTGTTTGTGAGCTTTCCGCACTAACCATATATCTGATATTTCTGGTACTGAGCGATCGATGTGAACTTGGACGCTATCGTTTAGAGTGTTGCTCATTATATCTCGAGACTGGAGATGAAAATCAAATGTGTCCCCATCTTGCATAGGTGTTATTAAACAGAGCGACTGAGAGGTAAAATTTTCAACTTTTCCAGATAAAACATTATGTTTATTGCGTGATAACGAATAGAAAAACTCGGTCAAACCGTTGATATTTGTCGTCCCAGTTACAGGTAGTATTCCATATGTCTGGTCATAAATTCCTTGAATTAACTTATATGAGTCTGTCTTGATTGGACGGAGGGGATTGCTATCAACGTATTCAGATTTCAAAAATCTATTTTTCCAAGAATAGCAAATACTGCCGTGATTTATTTGCCATTTGGTATTGTTTGATGCAGAATCAACTCTAAATGGAATGCGATCATTTATTGTAATAACTGATGAATTGTCATATAAAACGAATCGCCTGGCATGTCGAACATTATCAGCCTTGTCTTTCACTTCAAGTAAAATTGCATATAACATCGGATTTTTTTCTGGTAATACTATATTTATACTCCTTTGATCTTTTGTGGCTTTATACGGTCCAGCTTTCAGACTATTATCTCTCATCAAAATTTCTGGTGTATTATCCGTAACTTCATAAATGCTTAACTCGTATGAATCAATTCCAGATGCAAGGAACATTGTACCGTGTTCTGGGTGTGGGTCATACCAGTCGGGAAATGATATTTCTAAATACCGCGATTTAGTGAGTCGACTTGCCAGATGCAAAGGTTCTTCTGCACAGCTTCCTTTCACACGACAGAACGAGGGCGGTTTTGCATCGTGAATAAAACACAATTTCTTGGAATTATGTGTTTTCTCATACGGAATTCTTTGTCTTCGTTGATTTTCAATATTTTCAGATACGAGATAACCTCCAGCTGACACATGAATTGAAAGACATAAACTGCAAAATAATATGAGTATCTTGTAATATGTTTTTTTTTTCAAAACCCAAAAGCACATGCAGTTATTTACGAAAACTATTCAGGTCAAAAAATATTTTAATCATTCATTTCGTAAAAACAAGCAACTTTGAGTGATTAAAAAGCTATTGTTAGTACGTGGTTTCTATTTAACACGCTCTAGACAGTCAAAATAATATTTATCTAATCCTAACATTTTGAAAAGACTATTAAAAAACAATTACAATGTGATGTCCTTTATAAAATGTATCTCGTTTTATAATAGGGAAGCTAAAACGGGGAATGTCACAAAATATGACAAAACAGAACACTCAAATTCAGACCGAGATCTAAGGCGTTTATCGATTTGAAATTGATGCTTTGTATTTTATATAAAACATATGATAATAATAAAAGGACTTGACAGATATTTCTCATTGGCGGATCCAGGGGGAGGCGGTAGTTGGAACCCCTTTTTTTGGACGATCAATGAATTTGAATGGGAGCATATAGTTGAACCCTTTACTCTGGGTTAGGAACCCCCTTTATAAAATGACTGGATCCGCCCCTGTTTTTTTAATGATTTTTGTCAACAGTAATATCTGCTGTTGGTTTGAGAGGAAGTGGTGATGAAAAACTTGTTAAAGATATTATGAATAGAAATTTAAATTATGGACGTCAAGTTGGTTACCTATTCCCTATTCCCTATTCGTTACCTATTCCCTATTCCCTATTCGTTACCTATTCGTTACCTATTCCCTATTCCCTATTCGTTACCTATTCGTTACCTATTCCCTATTCCCTATTCGTTACCTATTCGTTACCTATTCCCTATTCCCTATTCGTTACCTATTCGTTACCTATTCCCTATTCCCTATTCGTTACCTATTCGAACAAAGTTTGGAGACCTATTGTTTTTGCTCAGTTCTTATTATTTTTATTATTCTTCTTCTTCCTCTTCGTCCTCTTCTTCCTCTTCTTCTTCCGCCACTTTAAAAATGAACTTGTCCGCAGCATTTCTCCAAAACTACTGGTCAGATTTACTTAGGGTTTCATAAAATGTTAGACTAATATGTCTAGGTGAGCCATCAATCGTTCATTTGTGCATTGGGGTCTATTAAGGGGTATTTTGAGGGGCATAAAGAAGGGAGGGGTTTACTATAGAACCCTATGGGATTTTATTTTCTAAAATTTTCAAATGAATATAACTTGAAAACTGTAAGTGATAGATACATGCAGTCTTCAGAATTGATTAAAGGACAATAAAACATATCACATGAAATATAGGGGAGTCCCTGGGGGTCATCCCTACCCCTTCCAATTCGAGAATATGCTTTTAACTTGTAAACGGTCCAGATCCCCACCCCTAAACCATATATATTCTTGTATGGGACAATAAAACTAATCAAATGAAATTAAATAAAAGTTCCTGGGGGTCACCCCCACCCTGTTCAATTTGAGAATGTACTATTATCTTGTAAACGGTTCAGATCCCCACCCCTAAACCATATATATTCTTGAAAAGGACGATAGAATAAATCAAATGAAATTAAATGGAAGTCCCTGGGGGTCATCCCCACCCCGTTCAATTTTAGAATGTGCTATTATCTTGTTAACGGTCCAGATCCCCACCCCTAAACCATATATATTCTTGTAGGGGACAATAAAAATAATCAAATGAAATTAAATGGAAGTTCCTGGGGTCACCCCCACCCCGTTCAATTTGAGAATGTACTTTTATCTTGTAAATGGTCCAGATCCCCACCCCTTAACCATATATTGTCTTGTAGGGGACAATAAAACAAATGAAATGAAATAAAAGGAAAGTCCCTAGGGGGTCACCCCACCCCCTCTTGTTTGAAAACTTATAAACGGTCAACATCCCCACCTCTAAACTATACATATTCTTGTAAGGGACAATAAAACTAATCAAATGAAATTAAATGGAAGTTCCTGGGGGTCATCCCACCCCGTTCAATTTGAGAATGTACTATTATCTTGTAAATGGTCCAGATCCCCACCCCTAAACCATATATATTCTTGTAGGCGACAATAAAACAAATTAAATGAAATAAAAGGAAAGTCCCTATGGGGTCACCCCACCCCCTCTTGTTTGAAAACTTGAAAACGGTCAACATCCCCACCCCTAAACTATATATATTCTTGTAAGGGACAATAAAACTAATCAAATGAAATTAAATGGAAGTTGCTTGGGGTCAACCCCACCCCGTTCAATTTGAGAATGTACTATTATCTTGTAAATGGTCCAGATCCCCACCCCTCAACCATATATGTTCTTGTAGGGGACAATAAAACAAATAAAATGAGATAAAAGGGAAGTCCTGAGGCCCCTCTTGTTTGAAAACTTGTAAACGGTCAACATCCCCACCCCTAAACCATATATATTCTTGTAGGGGACAATAAAACAAATAAAATGAAATGTAGGTAAAGTCCCTGGGGGTCACCACCACCCCCTCCTGTTTGAATACTTGTAAATGGTGGAGATCCCCACCAGTAAGCCATATATATTCTTGTATGGGACAAAAAATCAAATCAAATGAACATGGGACCATATGAATAGCGAGTTATGGGAGCTTTATTTGGAAGACTTCGTAACAGCATCCTGTTACAATTATACTTCTTGTTGTTTATACTCTTATATCTGGTAATAGTTCTAAATTTGTTGAGGTAAAATGATCTGTTTATGACCTATTTATATGTTTTTGTGCTCAACCGATCCTTTTACTTTATGTTCGATACTCATTTGTTCCTTATTTGATTTTTATACGTTCTACCTTTTAACTGCTTGATGTCCGTATGTTTGAAGATGGATCTTGGTTCGAAGGGATGAAATCACCGTGTTAGCGCTTGCATAAAAAAAAAGATGTGGTATGATTGCCAATGAGACAACAACCCACAATAGACCAAAATGACACAGAAACTATCAACTATAGGTCAATGTACGGCCTTCAACAATGAGCATAGCCCAAACCGTGTAGCCACCTATAAAAGGCCCAGATATGACAATTTCAAACAATTCAAACAACAAAACTAACGGCCGTATTTCATTATTCAAAAATATAAACGGAAAACAAATATGTAACACAAAAACAAACGAAAACTACTTAATTTCAGGCTCTTGTCTAGGGACAGGCACATACTAACATAATGTGATGGGGTTAAACATGTTAGCAGGGTGTACATCGTTTCGGAGCATGCTATTACCTTGTTTAATTCGTTCCATCACTCGCTTATAATTCGCTTATAATACGTGTATCATACGTTGCACCTTTTAAAACATGATTTTCAATTGTTTTGTTGTCTCTGGTGGTAGATTTGGGATCTTAGAGGTGATATAACTCTATAAGCGCATATGTACCCGTTCCAGCGCTCGGATAATACCCTGTTAAATATTCGTTACTTAATTATTCGCTTTTAATACGTTTGTTGTACGTTGCACCTTTTAGAAAAGGATTTTCAATTGTGTTCATATCTCTGGTGGTAATAATGTGTTCTTATAGATGAAATATCCCTATTAGCGCGTATGTACCCGTCCCAGCGCGCGGGTAATACCCTGTTACTTATTCGTTCCTTATTCGCTTTTAATGCGCGGGGTAAGTATACGTTGCACCTTGAAATAAACCTTTTTTTAATTGTGTTCATGTCTCTGGTGGTAACAATGTGTTCTTAGAGAAGAAATGACCCTATTAGAGCGCATGTACCCGTTCCAGAGCTCGGTTAATACCCTGTTACCTATTCGTTACCTATTCGTTACCTATTCACTTATAATACGTTTGTTGTACGTTGCACCTTTTAGAAAAGGATTTTCACTTGTGTTCATGTCTCTGGTGGTAACAAGGTATAATTAGAGATGAAATGACCTTATTATCGTGCATGTACCCGTTCCAGCGCTCGGTTAATACCCTGTTACCTATTCGTTACTTATTCGCTTTTAATACGTTTGTTGTACGTTGCACCTTTAAGAAACGGATTTTCAATTGTGTTCATATCTCTTGTGGTCATAATGTGTTCTTATAGATGAAATACCTCTATTAGCGCATATTACCCAATCCAGCGCTGTGATAATACCCGGTTACTTATTCGTTCCTTATTCGCTTTTAATGCGCAGGGTATACGTTGCACCTTGAAATAAATCGTTTTTTTAAATGTGTCCATGTCTCTGGTGGTAACAATGTCTTCTTAGAGATGAAATGACCCTATTAGCGCGCGTGTACCCGTTCCAGCGCTCGGGTAATACCCTGTTACCTATTCGTTACCTATTCGTTACCTATTCACTTATAATACGTTTGTTGTACGTTGCACCTTTTAGAAAAGGGTTTTCAATTGTGTCCATGTCTCTGGTGGTAACAATGTTTTCTTAGAGATGAAATGACCCTATTAGCGCATATGTACCCGTTCCAGCCCTCGGTTAATACCCTGTTACCTATTCATTGCCTATTCGTTACTTATTCGCTTTAAATACGTTTGTTGAACGTTGTACCTTTAAGAAAAGGATTTTCACTTGTGTTCATGTCTATGGTGGTAACAATGTGTAATTAGAGATGAAATGACCCTATTAGCGCGCATGTACTCGTTCCAGCGCTCGGTTAATATCCTGTTACCTATTCGTTACCTATTCGTTACTTATTCACTTATTATACGTTTGTTGTACGTTGCACCTTTTAGAAAAGGATTTTCAATTGTGTTCATATCTCTGGTAGTAACAATGTGTAATTAGAGATGAAATGACCCTATTAGCGTGCATGTACCCGTTACAGCGCTCGGTTAATACCCTGCTACCTATTCGTTACCTATTCACTTATAATACGTTTGTTGTACGTTGCACCTTTTAGAAAAGGATTTTCAATTGTGTTCATGTCTCTGGTGGTAACAATGTGTTTTTAGAGAAGAAATGACCCTATTAGAGCGCATGTACCCGTTCCAGACCTCAGTTAATACCCTGTTACCTATTCGTTACCTATTCGTTACCTATTCACTTATAATACGTTTGTTGTACGTTGCACCTTTTAGAAAAGGATTTTCACTTGTGTTCATGTCTCTGGTGATAACAATGTGTACTTAGAGATGGAATGACCCTATTAGAGTGCATGTACCCGTTCCAGCGCTCGGTTAATACCCTGTTACCTATTCGTTACCTTTTCGTTACCTATTCACTTATAATAGTTTGTTGTACGTTGCACCTTTTAGAAAAGGATTTTCACTTGTGTTCATGTCTCTGGTGGTAACAAGGTGTAATTAGAGATGAAACGACCTTATTATCGTGCATGTACCCGTTCCAGCGCTCGGTTAATACCCTGTTACCTATTCGTTACTTATTCGCTTTTAATACGTTTGTTGTACTTTGCACCTTTTAGAAACGGATTTTCAATTGTGTTCATATCTCTTGTGGTAATAATGTGTTCTTATAGATGAAATACCTCTATTAGCGCATATTACCCGTTCCAGCGCTGTGATAATACCCGGTTACTTATTCGTTCCTTATTCGCTTTTAATGCGCAGGGTATACGTTGCACCTTGAAATAAATCGTTTTTTTAATTGTGTCCATGTCTCTGGTGGTAACAATGTCTTCTTAGAGATGAAATGACCCTATTAGCGCGCGTGTACCCGTTTTAGCGCTCGGTTAATACCCTGTTACCTATTCGTTACCTATTCGTTACCTATTCGTTACCTATTCACTTATAATACGTTTGTTGTACGTTGCACCTTTTAGAAAAGGATTTTCAATTGTGTCCATGTCTCTGGTGGTAACAATGTTTTCTTAGAGATGAAATGACCCTATTAGCGCATATGTACCCGTTCCAGCGTACGTTGCACCTTTAAGAAAAGGTTTTTCACTTGTGTTCATGTCTCTGGTGGTAACAATGTGTAATTAGAGATGAAATGACCCTATTAGCGCGCATGTACTCGTTCCAGCGCTCGGTTAATACCCTGTTTCTTATTCGTTACCTATTCGTTACCTATTCACTTATAATACGTTTGTTGTACGTTGCACCTTTTAGAAAAGGATTTTCAATTGTGTTCATGTCTCTGGTAGTAACAATGTGTAATTAGAGATGAAATGACCATATTAGCGTGCATGTACCCGTTCCAGCGCTCGGTTAATACCCTGTTACCTATTCGTTACCTATTCACTTATAATACGTTTGTTGTACGTTGCACATTTTAGAAAAGGATTTTCAATTGTGTCCATGTCTCTGGTGGTAACAATGTGTTCTTAGAGAAGAAATGACCCTATTAGAGCGCATGTACCCGTTCCAGAGCTCAGTTAATACCCTGTTACCTATTCGTTACCTATTCGTTACCTATTCACTTATAATACGTTTGTTGTACGTTGCACCTTTTAGAAAAGGATTTTCACTTGTGTTCATGTCTCTGGTGATAACAATGTGTACTTAGAGATGGAAGGACCCTATTAGAGTGCATGTACCCGTTCCAGCGCTCGGTTAATACCCTGTTACCTATTCGTTACCTATTCGTTACCTATTCACTTATAATAGTTTCTTGTACGTTGCACCTTTTAGAAAAGGATTTTCACTTGTGTTCATGTCTCTGGTGGTAACAAGGTGTAATTAGAGATGAAACGACCTTATTATCGTGCATGTACCCGTTCCAGCGCTCGGTTAATACCCTGTTACCTATTCGTTACTTATTCGCTTTTAATACGTTTGTTGTACGTTGCACCTTTAAGAAACGGATTTTCAATTGTGTTCATATCTCTTGTGGTAATAATGTGTTCTTATAGATGAAATACCTCTATTAGCGCATATTACCCGTTCCAGCGCTGTGATAATACCCGGTTACTTATTCGTTCCTTATTCGCTTTTAATGCGCAGGGTATACGTTGCACCTTGAAATAAATCGTTTTTTTAATTGTGTCCATGTCTCTGGTGGTAACAATGTCTTCTTAGAGATGAAATGACCCTATTTGCGCGCGTGTACCCGTTTTAGCGCTCGGTTAATACCCTGTTACCTATTCGTTACCTATTCGTTACCTATTCGTTACCTATTCACTTATAACACGTTTGTTGTACGTTGCACCTTTTAGAAAAGGGTTTTCAATTGTGTCCATGTCTCTGGTGGTAACAATGTTTTCTTAGAGATGAAATGACCCTATTAGCGCATATGTACCCGTTCCAGCGTACGTTGCACCTTTAAGAAAAGGTTTTTCACTTGTGTTCATGTCTCTGGTGGTAACAATGTGTAATTAGAGATGAAATGACCCTATTAGCGCGCATGTACTCGTTCCAGCGCTCGGTTAATACCCTGTTTCTTATTCGTTACCTATTCGTTACCTATTCACTTATAATACGTTTGTTGTACGTTGCACCTTTTAGAAAAGGATTTTCAATTGTGTTCATGTCTCTGGTAGTAACAATGTGTAATTAGAGATGAAATGACCCTATTAGCGTGCATGTACCCGTTCCAGCGCTCGGTTAATACCCTGTTACCTATTCGTTACCTATTCACTTATAATACGTTTGTTGTACGTTGCACCTTTTAGAAAAGGATTTTCAATTGTGTCCATGTCTCTGGTGGTAACAATGTGTTCTTAGAGAAGAAATGACCCTATTAGAGCGCATGTACCCGTTCCACAGCTCAGTTAATACCCTGTTACCTATTCGTTACCTATTCGTTACCTATTCACTTATAATACGTTTGTTGTACGTTGCACCTTTTAGAAAAGGATTTTCACTTGTGGTCATGTCTCTGGTGATAACAATGTGTACTTAGAGATGAAATGACCCTATTAGAGTGCATGTACCCGTTCCAGCGCTCGGTTAATACCCTGTTACCTATTCGTTACCTATTCGTTACCTATTCACTTATAATAGTTTGTTGTACGTTGCACCTTTTAGAAAAGGATTTTCACTTGTGTTCATGTCTCTGGTGGTAACAAGGTGTAATTAGAGATGAAATGACCTTATTATCGTGCATGTACCCGTTCCAGCGCTCGGTTAATACCCTGTTACCTATTCATTGCCTATTCGTTACTTATTCGCTTTAAATACGTTTGTTGTACGTTACACCTTTAAGAAAAGGATTTTCACTTGTGTTCATGTCTCTGGTGGTAACAAGGTGTAATTAGAGATGAAATGACCTTATTATCGTGCATGTACCCGTTCCAGCGCTCGGTTAATACCCTGTTACCTATTCGTTACTTATTCGCTTTTAATACGTTTGTTGTACGTTGCACCTTTAAGAAACGGATTTTCAATTGTGTTCATATCTCTTGTGGTAATAATGTGTTCTTATAGATGAAATACCTCTATTAGCGCATCTTACCCGTTCCAGCGCTGTGATAATACCCGGTTACTTATTCGTTCCTTATTCGCTTTTAATGCGCAGGGTATACGTTGCACCTTGAAATAAATCGTTTTTTTAATTGTGTCCATGTCTCTGGTGGTAACAATGTCTTCTTAGAGATGAAATGACCCTATTAGCGCGCGTGTACCCGTTCCAGCGCTCGGTTAATACCCTGTTACCTATTCGTTACCTATTCGCTTTAAATACGTTTGTTGTACGTTACACCTTTAAGAAAAGGATTTTCACTTGTGTTCATGTCTCTGGTGGTAACAATGTGTAATTAGAGATGAAATGACCCTATTAGCGCGCATGTACTCGTTCCAGCGCTCGGTTAATACCCTGTTACCTATTCGTTACCTATTCGTTACCTATTCACTTATAATACGTTTGTTGTACGTTGCACCTTTTAGAAAAGGATTTTCAATTGTGTTCATGTCTCTGGTAGTAACAATGTGTAATTAGAGATGAAATGACCCTATTAGCGTGCATGTACCCGTTCCAGCGTTCGGTTAATACCCTGTTACCTATTCGTTACCTATTCACTTATAATACGTTTGTTGTACGTTGCACCTTTTAGAAAAGGATTTTCAATTGTGTTCATGTCTCTGGTGGTAACAATGTGTTCTTAGAGATGAAATGACCCTATTAGCGCATATGTACCCGTTCCAACGCTCGGTTAATACCCTGTTACCTATTCGTTACCTATTCGTTACTTATTCGCTTTAAATACGTTTGTTGTACGTTGCACCTTTAAGAAAAGGATTTTCAATTGTGTTCATGTCTCTGGTAGTAACAATGTGTAATTAGAGATGAAATGACCCTATTAGCGTGCATGTACCCGTTCCAGCGCTCGGTTAATACCCTGTTACCTATTCGTTACCTATTCACGTATAATACGTTTGTTGTACGTTGCACCTTTTAGAAAAGGATTTTCAATTGTGTCCATGTTACCTGTAAGGTCCTCATGCCCGTCAGACAGTTTTCACTTAACCTCGACCTCATTTCATGGATCAGTGAACAAGGTTAGGTTTTGGTGGTCAAGTCCATATCTCAGATACTATAAGCAAAAGGGCAAGTATATTCGGTGTATGGAAGGACTGTAAGGTGTCCATGTCCAACTGGCAGGTGTCATCTGACCTTGATCTTATTTTCACGGTTCAGTGGTTATAGTTAAGTTTTTGTGTTTTGGTCTCTTTTTCTCATACTTTACATAATAGATCTACTATATTTGTTGTATGGAATGATTGTGAGGTGTACAAGTCTAGCGTGCAGAAGTCATCTGACCTTGACCTCATTTTCATGGTTGGGTGGTCAAAGTTAAGTTTTTGAGTTTTGGTCTTTTTATCTGATACTATATGCTATAAGTCAACTATATTTGGTGTATGGAAATATTATATGATCTGTATGTCAGTCGCGCAGGTTTTATTTGACCTCGACCTCATTTTCACGGTTCATTGCTCAGTGTTAAGTTTTTGTGTTTGGTCTTTTTTTCTTAAACTATAAGTAAGAGGTCAACTATATTTGTTGTATGAAAGCAACATTAGCTCTACATGTCTGTCTGGCATGTTTCATCTGACCTTAACCTCATTTTCATGGTTCATTCAATTTGGTTTTTGTTATCTTGGTTAATGTTAAGTTATGTGACAGTTGTTATAAAGCTTTATACTTAAGACTATCAACATAATATCAATGATTAGTAAAGAAGGCGAGACATTTCAGCGTGTGCACTCTTGTTTATATTCTTATCTCTTGTTATAGATCTAAATTTGTTGAGGTAAAATGACCTTCTTATGACCTATTTATATGTGTTTGTGCTCAACCGATCCTGTTGCTTTATGTTAGATACTTATTTGTTTATTATTTGATTTTTATACGTTCTACCTTTTAAATGTTTTATATTCGTATGTTTGAAGATCTGGTTCTTGGTTCGAAGAGGTGAGCGCTTGTATAAAAATGAACATTTTAGGTAATGATTTTCAATTGTGTTCTTGTCTCTGTCGGTAACTATTTGTTCTTGGATATGAAATAACCCTATTAGCATGTATGTACCCGTTCCAGCGGTCGGTTTATACCCTGTAACTCATTCGTTCCTTAATCGCTTTCAATACGCGTAGTATACGTTGCACCTTGAAATAAAACGATTATCGATTGCTTTCATGTCTCTGGTGGTAATCATGTGTTCTCTGAGTTGAAAAAACCTATTAGCGCATATGTACTCATTTCACCGTTACACTGATACCCTGTTACTTATTCGTTCCTTATTCGCTTTTAAAACGTGTGTTATGCGTTGCACTTTGGAAAGAAATACTTTTGGGTCTCTGGTGGTAACTGTCGGTTCTAAGAGGTGAAATAACCCTAATAGAACATATGTACCCGTTTCAGCGCTCGACTGATTACCTGTTACTTAATCGTTCCTTATTCGCTTTTAATACGCGTGGTATACGTTGCACCTTGGAATAAATCGATTATCTATTGCTTTTATGTCTCTGGCGGTAATTGTGTGTTCTCTGAAGTGAAAAAAACATATTAGCGCATATGTACCCGTTTCAGCGCAACACTGATACCCTGTTACTTATTCGTTTCGTATTCGCTTATAAAACGTGTTGTAGCGGTTAGTGCATCGGACTACTAACACAATGGTTCCTGGTTCGATTCCCGTTGGGGATGAAAATTGCAGGAACTCAATTTTCGGCTCTCCCTTGACACCATTTGCGACTATGGTCTTCAGGAAACGCTGATAGTCCGTCGGAAGGGGACGATAAATGGCTGACCCGTGTTAAGAGAGAGCCGTATCTCTTGCACGTTGAAGACACCCTTGTAGATTTCGAAAAAGAGTAGGCAGATGCCGCTACAAGGCAGCACTCGCACCCGAAAAGTGGAAAGGGGTAAATATAAGTTGCAAAACTTGTTTCCCAATCCACTATAAATAAATATGTTTAAATTAAAAAATAAAATGTGTGCTATGCGTTGCACTTTACAAAAAAGAAATCTGTTTGTGTCTTTGGTGGTAACTGTCGGTTTTTAGAGGTGAAATAACCCTAATAGAACATATGTACCCGTTTCAGCGCTCGACTGATACCCTGTTACTTATTCGTTTCTTATTCGCTTTAAATACGCGTTGTATACGTTGCACCTTGAAATAAATTATTATTATTATAGATTATCGATTGCTTTCACGTCTCTGGTGGTAATTATGTGTTCTCTGATCTGAGTTGAAAAAACCCTATTAGCGCATATCTACCCATTTCACCGCTCAGTGATACCCTGTTACTTATTCGTTCCTTATTCGCTTTTAAAACGTGTGTAATGCGTTGCACTTTAAAAAGAAATATTTTTGTGTCTCTGGTGGTAACTGTCGGTTCTTAGAGGTGAAATAACCTTAATCGAACATATGTACCCGTTTCAGCGCTCGACTGATACCCTGTTACTTATTCGCTTTAAATACGCGTGCTATGCGTTGCACCTTGAAATAAGAAGTAACGAATAGGTAACAAGGTATTAGCCGAGCGCTGGAACGGGTACATTTGCGCTAAAAGGGTTATTTCATCTTTAAAAACACATTGTTACCACCAGAGACATGAACACAAATAAAAATCTTTTTCTAAATGGTGCAACGTACAACAAACGTATTATCAGCGAATAAGTAACGAATAGGTAACGAATAGGTAACAGGGTATTAACCGAGCGCTGGAACGGGTACATGCACTCTCATAGGGTAATTTCATCTCTAAGTACACATTGTTATCACCAGAGACATGAACACAATTGAAAATCCTTTTCTAAAAGGTGCAACGTACAACAAACGTATTATAAGTGAATAGGTAACGAATAGGTAACGAATAGGTAACAGGGTATTAACCGAGCGCTGGAACGCGTACATGCGCTCTAATAGGGTCATTTCTTCTCTAAGAACACATTGTTACCACCAGAGACATGGACACAATTGAAAATCCTTTTCTAAAAGGTGCAACGTACAACAAACGTATTATAAGTGAATAGGTAACGAATAGGTAAATAAAGGCAACAGTAGTATACCGCTGTTCAAAACTCATAAATCCATGGACAAAAAACAAAATCGGGGTAACAAACCAAAACCGAGCGAAACGCATTAAATATAAGAGGAGAACAACGACACAACACCGAAACGCAACACACACAGAAACAGACCAATCATCAGACAAAACACCACGAGAATAACAAATGTAACATGAAAACCAAATACATGAATTTGGGATAGACAAGTACCGTGCCACGTCTTATCTCAATATCTCAAAAATAAGAGAAAACACAAACGACTCAACGTTAAAATGCAACACAAAGAGAAACGAACAATATTATAACAATGACCATCTTCCTGACTTGGTACAGGACACTTTTAAAGGGGAATAAAAGTGGTGGGTTGAACCTGGTTTTAAGGCATGCCAAACCTCGCACTTTAATGGCAAAGTTAAATACAACACCGAAACGACAACACAACACCACAGGACCACAACACAAACAAACAGGAGAACATATTAGACACAGAAAAACATGATTAATAGATAACAAAAAGCATCAGGTCCAAAATTCAATACGCCAAAAACGCGCCTTGCCCACACAAGACTCACCAGTGACGCCCAGATATAAAAGATCGAACGTGAAAAAAGTACAAAGTTGTACAGCACTGAAGATCAAAAGTTGAAAAGGTTTCGCAAAATACGGCATTGTTTTTATGCCCGGGATAAGAACATTCTTATTATATAGAACAATTCATGCTATTGCAAACAGTAAATTTTATCAAATGAATATGAAAGAGATATACACAAAGAAACTAAAGTATTAACTAATTACAGAAAACTAAACCTGAATACATAACGCCTAGATATAAAAGATCGAACGTGAAAAAGGTACAAAGTTGTACAGCACTGAAGATTAAAAGTTGAAAAGGTTTTGACAAATACGGCATTGTTTTTATGCACGGGATAAGAACATCCTTATTATATAGAATACTTAATGCTATTGCAAACAGTAAATGTTAACAAATGAATATGAAAGAGATATATATAATGAAACTGAAATATTAACTAATTACAGAAAACTAAACCCAAGTTTATCACAAAATAGACACACATCCGAATCAGTCCAAGCGTCAACGTAATTAAAAAAAATTGTGACGTCACATACGATGGCGAAAAGGCAGAAACGTTATGCCACATTTGAATTTATGAAATTTAGAAACAGCATGACGTCATGTATGAAAAACTATCATTCAAAAATGAGATAGAATTAGGATTGATTTAGAACTAAATACTGATAATTCATTTAAACAAAATGCATATTGCAATACTTATTAATAGCAATTAACTGTAATATATATATGTCCAGTTTGTTATGAATCCAACTTCAAACGTAAATAATCGTACAAAATTTAATATAATTATTAAAGAGGAGGTGGTTAATTTTTCTATACGTCATACCTAAATATATAATAAGAAGACGTCAACACATTTGACAAAATCTGATGAGAATTACAAATATAACATTAAACATGTAAACTAAATACATGAATTTGGGATAAACAACAGGGTATTAACCGAGCGCTGGAACGGGTACATGCACGCTAATAGGGTCATTTCATCTCTAATTACACATTGTTACTACCAGAGACATGAACACAATTGAAAATCCTTTTCTAAAAGGTGCAACGTACAACAAACGTATTATAAGTGAATAGGTAACGAATAGGTAACAGGATATTAACCGAGCGCTAGAACGGGTACATGCACGCTAATAGGGTCATTTCATCTCTAATTACACATTGTTACCACCAGAGACATGAACACAATTGAAAATCCTTTTCTAAAAGGTGCAACGTACAACAAACGTATTATAAGTGAATAGGTAGCGAATAGGTAACAGGGTATTAACCGAGCGCTGGAACGAGTACATGCGCGCTAATAGGGTCATTTCATCTCTAATTACACATTGTTACCACCAGAGACATGAACACAAGTGAAAATCCTTTTCTTAAAGGTGCAACGTACAACAAACGTATTTAAAGCGAATAAGTAACGAATAGGTAATGAATAGGTAACAGGGTATTAACCGAGCGCTGGAACGGGTACATATGGGCTTATAGGGTCATTTTATCTCTAAGAACACATTGTTACCACCAGAGACATGAACACAATTGAAAATCCTTTTCTAAAAGGTGCAACGTACAACAAACGTATTATAAGTGAATAAGTAACGAATATGTAACGAATAGGTAACAGGGTATTAACCGAGCGCTGGAATGGGTACATGCGCGCTAAGAAGGTCATTTCATCTCTAAGAACACATTGTTACCACCAGAGACATGTACACAATTGAAAATCCTTTTCTAAAAGGTGCAACGTACAACAAACGTATTATAAGTGAATAGATAACGAATAGGTAACGAATAGGTAACAGGGTATTAACCGAGCGCTGGAACGGGTACATGCACGCTAATAGGGTCATTTCATCTCTAATTACACATTGTTACCACCAGAGACATGAACACAATTGAAAATCCTTTTCTTAAAGGTGCAACGTACAACAAACGTATTATAAGTGAATAGGTAACGAATAGGTAACGAATAGGTAACAGGGTATTAACCGAGCGCTGGAACGGGTACACGCGCGCTAATAGGGTCATTTCATCTCTAAGAAGACATTGTTACCACCAGAGACATGGACACAATTAAAAAAACGATTTATTTCAAGGTGCAACGTATACCCTGCGCATTAAAAGCGAATAAGGAACGAATAAGTAACCGGGTATAATCACAGCGCTGGAAGGGGTAATATGCGCTAATATAGGTATTTCATCTATAAGAACACATTATTACCACAAGAGATATGAACACAATTGAAAATCCGTTTCTTTAGGTGCAACGTACAACAAACGTATTAAAAGCGAATAAGTACCGAATAGGTAACAGGGTATTAACCGAGCGCTGGAACGGGTACATTTGCGCTAAAAGGGTTATTTCATCTTTAAAAACACATTGTTACCACCAGAGACATGAACACAAATAAAAATCTTTTTCTAAATGGTGCAACGTACAACAAACGTATTATAAGTGAATAGGTAACGAATAGGTAACGAATTGGTAACAGGGTATTAACCGAGCGCTGGAAAGCGTACATGCGCGCTAATAAGGTAATTTCATCTCTAAGAACACATTGTTACAACCAGAGACATGGACACAATTGAAAATCCTTTTCTAAAAGGTGCAACGTACAACAAACGTATTATAAGTGAATAGGTAACGAATAGGTAACAGGATATTAACCGACCGCCGGAACGGGTACATGCACGCTAATAGGGTCATTTCATCTCTAATTACACATTGTTACCACCAGAGACATGAACACAATTGAAAATCCTTTTCTAAAAGGTGCAACGTACAACAAACGTATTATAAGTGAATAGGTAACGAATAGGTAACAGGGTATTAACCGAGCGCTGGAACGGGTACAACCGCGCTAATAGGGTCATTTCATCTCTAAGAAGACATTGTTACCACCAGAGACATGGACACAATTAAAAAAACGATTTATTTCAAGGTGCAACGTATACCCTGCGCATTAAAAGCGAATAAGGAACGAATAAGTAACCGGGTATTATCACAGCGCTGGAAGGGGTAATATGCGCTAATAGAGGTATTTCATCTATAAGAACACATTATTACCACCAGAGACATGAACACAATTGAAAATCCTTTTCTGAAAGGTGCAACGTACAACAAACGTATTATAAGTGAATAGGTAACGAATAGGTAACAGGGTATTAACCGAGCGCTGGAACGGGTACACGCGCGCTAATAGGGTCATTTCATCTCTAAGAAGACATTGTTACCACAAGAGACATGGACACAATTAAAAAAACGATTTATTTCAAGGTGCAACGTATACCCTGCGCATTAAAAGCGAATAAGGAACGAATAAGTAACCGGGTATTATCACAGCGCTGGAAGGGGTAATATGCGCTAATAGAGGTACTTCATCTATAAGAACACATTATTACCACAAGAGATATGAACACAATTGAAAATCCGTTTCTTTAGGTGCAACGTACAACAAACGTATTAAAAGCGAATAAGTACCGAATAGGTAACAGGGTATTAACCGAGCGCTGGAACGGGTACATTTGCGCTAAAAGGGTTATTTCATCTCTAAAAACAAATTGTTACCACCAGAGACATGAACACAAATAAAAATCTTTTTCTAAATGGTGCAACGTACAACAAACGTATTATCAGCGAATAAGTAACGAATAGGTAACGAATAGGTAACAGGGTATTAACCGAGCGCTGGAACGGGTACATATGCGCTAATAGAGTCATTTCATCTGTAAGAACACATTGTTACCACCAGAGACAAAAGCACAATTGAAAATCCTTTTCTAAAAGGTGCAACGTACAACAAACGTATTATAAGTGAATAGGTAACGAATAGGTAACGAATTGGTAACAGGGTATTAACCGAGCGCTGGAACGCGTACATGCGCGCTAATAAGGTAATTTCATCTCTAAGAACACATTGTTACGATCAGAGACATGGACACAATTGAAAATCCTTTTCTAAAAGGTGCAACGTACAACAAACGTATTATAAGTGAATAGGTAACGAATAGGTAACAGGATATTAACCGAGCGCTGGAACGGGTACATGCACGCTAATAGGGTCATTTCATCTCTAATTACACATTGTTACCACCAGAGACATGAACACAATTGAAAATCCTTTTCTAAAAGGTGCAACGTACAACAAACGTATTATAAGTGAATAGGTAACGAATAGGTAACAGGGTATTAACCGAGCGCTGGAACGGGTACATGCACGCTAATAGGGTCATTTCATCTCTAATTACACATTGTTACTACCAGAGACATGAACACAATTGAAAATCCATTTCTAAAAGGTGCAACGTACAACAAACGTATTATAAGTGAATAGGTAACGAATAGGTAACGAATAGGTAACAGGGTATTAACCGAGCGCTGGAACGAGTACATGCGCGCTAATAGGGTCATTTCATCTCTAATTACACATTTTTACCACCAGAGACATGAACACAAGTGAAAATCCTTTTCTTAAAGGTGCAACGTACAACAAACGTATTTAAAGCGAATAAGTAACGAATAGGTAATGAATAGGTAACAGGGTATTAACCGAGCGCTGGAACGGGTACATATGCGCTTATAGGGTCATTCCATCTCTAAGAACACATTGTTACCACCAGAGACATGAACACAATTGAAAATCCTTTTCTAAAAGGTGCAACGTACAACAAACGTATTATAAGTGAATAAGTAACGAATATGTAACGAATAGGTAACAGGGTATTAACCGAGCGCTGGAACGGGTACATGCGCGCTAAGAAGGTCATTTCATCTCTAAGAACTTATTGTTACCACCAGAGACATGGACACAATTGAAAATCCTTTTTTAAAAGGTGCAACGTACAACAAACGTATTATAAGTGAATAGATAACGAATAGGTAACGAATAGGTAACAGGGTATTAACCGAGCGCTGGAACGGGTACATGCACGCTAATAGGGTCATTTCATCTCTAATTACACATTGTTACCACCAGAGACATGAACACAATTGAAAATCCTTTTCTTAAAGGTGCAACGTACAACAAACGTATTATAAGTGAATAGGTAACGAATAGGTAACGAATAGGTAACAGGGTATTAACCGAGCGCTGGAACGGGTACACGCGCGCTAATAGGGTCATTTCATTTCTAAGAAGACATTGTTACCACCAGAGACATAGACACAATTAAAAAAACGATTTATTTCAAGGTGCAACGTATACCCTGCGCATTAAAAGCGAATAAGGAACGAATAAGTAACCGGGTATTATCACAGCGCTGGAAGGGGTAATATGCGTTAATAGAGGTATTTCATCTATAAGAACGCATTATTACCACAAGAGATATGAACACAATTGAAAATCCGTTTCTTCAGGTGCAACGTACAACAAACGTATTAAAAGCGAATAAGTACCGAATAGGTAACAGGGTATTACCCGAGCGCTGGAACGGGTACATTTGCGCTAAAAGGGTTATTTCATCTCTAATTACACATTGTTACCACCAGAGACATGAACACAAATAAAAATCTTTTTCTAAATGGTGCAACGTACAACAAACGTATTATCAGCGAATAAGTAACGAATAGGTAACGAATAGGTAACAGGGTATTAACTGAGCTCTGGAACGGGTACATATGCGCTAATAGAGTCATTTCATCTCTAAGAACACATTGTTATTACCAGAGACATGAACACAATTGAAAATCCTTTTCTAAATGGTGCAACGTACAACAAACGTATTATAAGTGAATAGGTAACGAATATGTAACGAATTGGTAACAGGGTATTAACCGAGCGCTGGAACGCGTACATGCGCGCTAATAAGGTCATTTCATCTCTAAGAACACATTGTTACCACCAGAGACATGGACACAATTGAAAATCCTTTTCTAAAAGGTGCAACGTACAACAAACGTATTAAAAGCGAATAAGTAACGAATATTTAACAGGGTATTATCCGAGCGCTGGAACGGGTACATATGCGCTTATAGAGTTATATCACCTCTAAGAACCCAAATCTACCACCAGAGACAACAAAACAATTGAAAATCATGTTTTAAAAGGTGCAACGTATGATACACGTATTATAAGCGAATTATAAGCGAGTGATGGAACGAATTAAACAAGGTAATAGCATGCTCCGAAACGATGTACACCCTGCTAACATGTTTAACCCCACCACATTATGTTAGTATGTGCCTGTCCCTAGACAAGAGCCTGAAATTAAGTAGTTATTTTTTTTTTTTTTTGTTACATATTTGTTTTCCGTTTATTTTTTTGTATATGAAATACGGCCGTTAGTTTTGTTGTTTGAATTGTTTGAAATTGTCATATCTGGGCCGTTTATAGGTGACTACACGGTTTGGGCTATGCTCATTGTTGAAGGCCGTACATTGACCTATAGTTGATAGTTTCTGTGTCATTTTGGTCTATTGTGGGTTGTTGTCTCATTGGCAATCATACCACATCTTTTTTTTATGCAAGCGCTAACACGGTGATTTCATCCCTTCGAACCAAGATCCATCTTCAAACATACGGACATAAAGCAGTTAAAAGGTAGACCGTATAAAAATCAAATAAGGAACAAATGAGTATCGAACATAAAGTAAAAGGATCGGTTGAGCACAAACACATATAAATAGGTCATAAAAAGATCATTTTACCTCAACAAATTTATAACTATTACCAGATATAAGAGTATAAACAACAAGAAGTAATTGTAACAGGATGCTGTTACGAAGTCTCCCAAATAAAGCTCCCATAACTCGCTATTCATATGGTCCCATGTTCATTTGATTTGATTTTTTGTCCCATACAAGAATATATATGGCTTACTGGTGGGGATCTCCACCATTTACAAGTATTCAAACAGGAGGGGGTGGTGGTGACCCCCAGGGACTTTACCTACATTTCATTTTATTTGTTTTATTGTCCACTACAAGAATATATATGGTTTAGGGGTGGGGATGTTGACCGTTTACAAGTTTTGAAACAAGAGGGGGTGGGGTGACCTCATAGGGACTTTCCTTTTATTTCATTTCATTTGTTATATTGTCCCCTACAAGAATATATATGGTTTATGGGTGTGGATCTGGACCATTTACAAGATAATAACTACATTCTCAAATTGAACGGGGTGGGGGATGACCCCCAGGAACTTCCATTTAATTTCATTTGATTAGTTTTAATGTCCCTTACAAGAATATATATAGTTTAGGGGTGGGGATGTTGACCGTTTATAAGTTTTCAAACAAGAGGGGGTGGGGTGACCCCCTAGGGACTTTCCTTTTATTTCATTTCATTTGTTTTATTGTCCCCTACAAGCTAATATATGGTTTAGGGGTGGGGATCTGAACCATTTACAAGATCATAGTACATTCTCAAATTGAACGGGGTGGGGGTGACCCCCAGGAACTTCCATTTAATTTCATTTGATTATTTTTATTGTCCCCTACAAGAATATATATGGTTTATGGGTGGAGATCTGGACCGTTTACAAGATAATAGCACATTCTAAAATTGAACGGGGTGGGGATGACCCCCAGGGACTTCCATTTAATTTCATTTGATTTGTTTTATCGTTCTTTTCAAGAATATATATGGTTTAGGGGTGGGGATCTGAACCGTTTACAAGATAATAGTACATTCTCAAATTGAACGGGGTGGGGTGACCCCCAGGAACTTTAATTTAATTTTATTTGATTAGTTTTATTGTCCCATACAAGAATATATATGGTTTAGGGGTGGGGATCTGGACCGTTTACATGTTAAAAGCATATTCTCGAATTGAAGGGGGTAGGGATGACCCCCAGGGACTCCCCTATATTTCATGTGATTTGTTTTATTGTCCTTTAATCATTTCTGAAGACTGTATGTATCTATCACTTACAGTTTTCAAGTTATATTCATTTGAAAATTTTAGAAAATAAAATCCCATAGGGTTCTATAGTAAACCCCTCCCTTCTTTATGACCCTCAAAATACCCCCTAATAGACCCCAATGCACAAATGAACGATTGATGGCTCACCTAGACATATTAGTCTAACATTTTATGAAATCCAAGTAAATCTGACAATTAAGTAGTTTTGGAGAAATGCTGCGGACAAGTTCATTTTTAAAGTGGCGGAAGAAGAAGAGGAAGAAGAGGACGAAGAGGAAGAAGAAGAATAATAAAAATAATAAGAACTGAGCAAAAACAATAAGTCTCCAAACTTTGTTCGAATAGGTAACGAATAGGGAATAGGGAATAGGTAACGAATAGGTAACGAATAGGGAATAGGGAATAGGTAACGAATAGGTAACGAATAGGGAATAGGGAATAGGTAACGAATAGGTAACGAATAGGGAATAGGGAATAGGTAACGAATAGGCAACGAATAGGGAATAGGGAATAGGTAACGAATAGGTAACGAATAGGGAATAGGGAATAGGTAACGAATAGGTAACGAATAGGGAATAGGGAATAGGTAACGAATAGGTAACGAATAGGTAACGAATAGGGAATAGGGAATAGGTAACGAATAGGTAACGAATAGGGAATAGGGAATAGGTAACGAATAGGTAACGAATAGGGAATAGGGAATAGGTAACGAATAGGTAACGAATATGGAATAGGGAATAGGTAACGAATAGGGAATAGGGAATAGGTAACCAACTTGACGTCCATTAGAAAATTTGATGTGACTAAATTGGTTGAGCAAAAAAATTGTTTTGAGAGCAAAACATAAGTAAAGTTACAGAAATATAAAATTCTCAAAATCACCAAATTTTGTATCACAAACAATTTTTTTTACCAGTTTTGCACTAAAAAATCAAAGGATATCAGTTTCTCAAAATAAAAAGCCGTGTGGTACAACTTAGTGAAGATCTGGTTGGTATGTATAAGATAATATGTGTAAACCTTACAATTTTAACAGTTACCGATTTCTTTTGAAAATATACCATATGTTTTATAAATCTGTCACTAGCTTTCTAAATAGATCCTCAATATCTTTATCATTTGCTTCTTTAAAGGAGTTCTTACGACACAAAAATCAGATAAATCAAAAAGCCACAGAATTAGATAGTAGATATATGGCCTATGTTCTAGAATAACCCTAAAAAATACCATCTCAAAAGTGCCTTCCGATATTTTTCTTAGCTTGAAATTGATTTTGTTTTTCAATTGTCAATGTGTAACATATTTATAAAACACTAAAATATACTGTTATTAACTTAGAACCCCAACTTCCATGAAAGCAACTATCATTTGAATCAGGTTTGTCCTTCTGACGAATAACAATGGGGATACTGACGAATATAGAAAAAGACATAAGAATCACAAAACAAGCTTAAGGCGTATTTGTTTTTAAACCAGATTATAAATTATATACACTAACGTTTTTTTTTTAAATGCATTACCTTTCACCATTATCTAGTTCTCGTCTCAATCTTGTGGTCACATTATTGGCCGCATAATCCGTAATCGGTACCGATGATTCGGCCTTCAATACTTGGTTACCAATATATATTCGGTGTCCTAAAAGAAATATAGTTAGGCAGTACTGATAGGCGTCAACTGAAATGTATTTTCAGTCTATTGTGTAAGTCTGTAGTGCTAAAGAAAACAGATATTTCATCCAGTATCATATATGAAGCGTTGGTGTCGCTTGATGTTTATATTATTCATCAATAAATTGTTATTGTCAACTGCAGTTTACTCATTATAACATAACATATGTGTGGCTTTCAAATTTCAAGTTGCCACCATCAATCTATCACATAAAAAATGTATTTTAGTTTTTAACTATAAACATGTTAAAGAACGCCATTCGTTTCCTCATTTGACTATACGGTTAGGTTTATTGTTGAATACCGTATGCTTACGGTCCCTATAATTGTAAACTTATATGTCATTTGGTTTCGAGTGGGGAGTTGTCTGATTGGCAATCATACCACATCTCCTTATCTTTATATATACAATTGGTTCTTACGTAAATTAGAAATCTGATTTGAATGTCATATTGTTGTAAATGACGGGTCAAATTTTGTATTTTTTCTCACCTGTAACCGAAACTTTATGCATTTCTAGATATACGCCGACTACACCAAACAGCTCTTCAGGGACAAACTTTGGTCGTCTAGATCTTATATAGTCATATATGGTCACTTTGAAATGAGATGTCAAATCAATTTGCATGCGGTCGACTTGGAATTTACCGTAAAAGTCATTCTGGAGTGAACATTCAGATGTGATTGACGTTCCTGACAATGACATGGCTTGTTTTCCGTGTAATGAAATCGCTCTTGTAAGGCAACTGTCTATTTTGGGTCTGTTTGAAAGACTGACTAAAACAATATTTAATGATACATAAGCAAAACCCAGTACTTGACAAAATTGCAATTGTTGTTTAATGTTTTTGCTTGTACAATATAAAAAACTGTAACAAGGTAAGCGTCGTATAAGTTTTCTATGCATGCAACATCCGTCTGTAGAATATTTTCACGGTGTTTGTCTGTTTTGCTTGAGATGCATGTTGTTAAATTAGCACATTGCAGGCGTGTTTACTCTTAGGATAAGAGTCTCTTAAGTCATATGAAACAAGGGACCGGTGAAAAATTATGTTAATCCGTTTCTTGAAAATGCATACATATATCATAAATGAAGTCTTCTGTGCACGATTTTATCATTGTTTTTTGCATATGTTTCGTATAATCGTTAAAAAAAATCAATCGGTCAGGGTGATTGTAAAAAAAAATGGCAGCTAATTAATGGTCTTCTTTTGAAACCGAAGTCAATATCATCCGTTTGTAAACAATCAACAAAGAAACATGGGTATTCAGGTAAGCACTTGTATAACAGGTACAATATGATATAGTTTATCTTGATGACGGAGCGATGATTACGTTCGGTTTTCCATTCGCACTTGCGTATTGCGATTACCGGATTTTTACGAGAAAGGTCATACTGCCTACGGAAAACTTATCGGCGAATTGTTTGCTTGAAGCAAGCAATTAAAAACAAAAGTAAAGTTATTTTAATTTTGACAAATTATAGAATTTTCTCGAGAAAAAAAGTATATGTACATAAGTTTTATAATAAAACAAGCCATTTAGTTATAAAAAAAATATGCATACATGTTTTTTAATTTGAAGTTTAAATGACCTAAAAACACGGCATATTGTATATCTTTCGTTTTGTTCGTTATTTTTTTCTAAATAATAGTGCTTTATTTCTTGATACAATCCAGAAGTTAAGTCTTTAAATTACAAGTTGAAGTGCAATTGTCATGAAAGAATTATGTTCAAAGTGGTGAAGTGGAAATCTTCAAGCTTGCAGTTAGGTCAAAGGAATAAGTTCGTTAAGACCCTAAAATGTCTCCCATTTTTCGCTTAAATTTCAAATTATGATTTATTGACCAATATTACAACGGATCATAGTTATTACATTTACCAGACAGGAAAAAGTAAAATCACAAAAATACTGAACCTAGAGGAAAATCTAATCGGAAAGTCCATAATCACATGGCAAAATCAAATAACTAAACTCATCAAACACGAATGGAAAAGAACTGTCATATTCCCGACTTGGAACAGGCATTTTCAAATGTAGAAAATGGTGGATTAAACCTGGTTTTATAGCGCTTATCCTCTCACTTTGATGACAGTATCATCAAATTCCGTTATATTTACAATGATGCGTGAACTAAACAGGCATAATAAATAAAATAGTCAAAGTATGGGTACAGCAGTCATCATCGTGTAACAATTTTAAAAGGTAAAATAATTTATCATTTCAACGCGTTGGTTGTCAAAACTAGCGCCTTGATTCATAATTAATTCGGTATAAAGAAAAAAACAACTCCAATTCTTTATCGCATGTTTTGCATTCTATACCGTAATTTTTTTCATGCAATACCATAAATTTTTAACTCCATACCGTAGTTTTGCTATTTGTCAACCAATCACAAACATTCATAAAATGTATTATCTAAATATGAGATACACTATTGACAGGACCGATGCCAAGACGGTTTCTCAAATGAATTATCTAAATTTTGTTGATAATAGAATTCATCATTTTATACATTAAAATAAATCAACGAAAAATTATAAAAGCATGCATCAATGTGGTCTGACCAACATTAACAATGACCTGACTGATGCAATGTCCTAATTTCTTTGTTATTTGTTTTGTTTTAAATCAAATTGTTTAAACTTGTTTATTCATAATAAACAAGATCTAACTAAAAAACTTAGAAAACATATAATTGACTGTGTCCTGACGTTATCATGACCATAACAATGACTATATACCGAATTATATGCAATATAGTGTGTCGCAAAGTAATAGAAACATTAAGATTAAATCATTCATTTTATCAATTGAAAAAAAAATAGAAAAAAAACTTGAACTTACCAGTGTATCAAATGTTCAACTGGTCAAGACTTATCTAATTTATATAAGATTACTGGCTACACCATTCCAATTATGATTAATTGAAATCTAGTAGAGAATACAGTCCAAAGTAGAATTTAATTCAAATATCATATTGTGTATAACCTAATATTGATTCTGTGACATAATTCAAGATTTAAATGCATTGATCACAATGAAATAAACAGCATCACCATGAGAATCGTCCGTGTACATTAACGCCAAACATTTTTCATTTTGAAATGAAAAATAAATTTTCAAATTGCTCTGCAAATCTTAAAGGAAGTTGGTTTGAAAAATGTAACAAAAACCTATAGAAATCACTTTCGAAAAACCATTTTCTCTATGAGATTTGAAATTTGTTATTTTCATGAAATTATATTTTTGATTTAACGAAGATATTGAAACAAATAACAATAACTTTCTGTTAAAAATGATTTTATTTTGTCAAAAGTTTAAAATTATTAAAACATTTGTATTTGTTTGCTTTAGAAAACAAAACATATTTCCATCTCATTCTCAAAAGCAAATATTGAAAATACTGACCTTTAGCATTTTTCAATTTAGTTTACAATATTGACAAATGGAAAATGATCTAACGTGGAGCATTTTTCAATTTGACATACAATATTGAAAAATGAAAAATGCTCAAGCGTGGAGCATTTTTCAATTTGTCTTCAAATATTGAAAAATGAAAAATGCTCCAACGTGGAGCATTTTTCAATTTGACGTTTAGTATTGAAAAATGAAAAATGCTCCAATTTTTCAATTTTCATTTTACTGTGCAATATTCAAATTTGAAAAATGTTCATTATTTAAATGTCTAATAATGGGAACGAAATGTAATTTGTTTCAATGTAGGCGTTTTAAATGTTTAAATTGCTGTCCCTTTTTATTAAATGTTTTTCTATTTCCGTTTTTTTTTTTTGTCTTGTTTTAAGCGCAATATGTCTTGAAGATCTTTTTAAGGTGTGTTTGTGTGTATGTGTGAACTATGTGTGGTATCAACAAATTCCGA
This sequence comes from Mytilus edulis, assembly GCF_963676685.1. Lineage (NCBI taxonomy): Eukaryota > Metazoa > Mollusca > Bivalvia > Mytilida > Mytilidae > Mytilus > Mytilus edulis. The sequence goes on along the minus strand of NC_092349.1, from coordinate 87,915,692 downwards.
ACAAGAATGGTACACTGACAAGTACGATAATGACCACAAAGAATCATTCTTTCTTTTTATCTATATACAATGTATATAGCTGTCTTTGTAGCTACGTGTTTATATCTATCTTTCGATCTATCAATATGTCATTCATTGTATATATCTTGCTATCTGTCTATCTATCTGACTTGTTTTTCTTTGTCTTTTCTTTCCGTAAGTCGTTTTTGTTCTGAAAATGGAATAACTAGGCGATGCGGAGTAGACGAAGTTGCATTGAACCATATCGTGGCTGAATGTGTCAAACATGTTAGAAAAGAAGAGAAAATATTAGAATATTAGATATTGCCCATGTCAGTTTCTGTACATGCTCAAGGAGCAGGGTTCGCGATTCGAAAGGGATGGGGAGGGATGTTCTACATTGTACAGCGTTTCCTAATTTTGAATATGTTTAATACAAACTTGTTTTTCCCAAGCTTATGATAATCACAATTTCATTCGCAGAATTTCAAATAAGCAATCATCTTATAAAAGAAAATATGAAATTAACTTGCATGCATGTATGTGTGGTAAATGTATATTTCGAAGAATGAAAGACTTCTTATATTTGCTTTTACCGAAAACAAAATGTAGCAAAGAATATATAATAATTATGTGAATAGTATTTCAACAAACATGAAACAGTTCCCCCGAGGTTCTGTACGTATTATGTACATTCTATTATCATGTCTTTAATATGATTTTACATCTTCAATATGTGAAAGCAAAACGAGTATTATAGGACAAATATGTCGACACAAAAAAGGGGTCTCAGTCAGTGACAATTTTCTTTTGAAATACAAAAAGGAAAAAATAACAGATCGACACAGATCGACACAAATGATCGAATTTCAAACCGTATGCTTCATGTACATGGAACAAATACTAGTAGTTACATTTATCAAGCAAAGGAATCAACGTGTGTGAAGCTAGAGTTGATAAAGCATTAGCGATAGTTAACCCTCGCTACCATCATTTACGACAGCAGCAGTGATTGATCCAGAACTTTTCATAAGGGGTGGCACTGACTGACCTTAAGGGGGTCCAGTCATGCTTCGGTGATTTCCTATATAATCAACCAAATTTTCCCCACAAAAGGGTGGGGGAACCAACGGAAATACATAGTGTTTCAACTTCTGCAATGATGACAGCGTATAATGCACATGGTCGACGCTTCCACAAAGCCAAAGTAAGGGACAACATCAAAAGTTCAATGTAGGATAATAAAAAAATACTTAATTTACATAGTTTTTTCACTGATTCCTTATTCTTAACTTAATTTGTGAAATATTGATTGTAAAAAACGGACATATTTAAAATCGATTTTGGATAAACAAAACTCGCAGCAATTTCACACTCCTCCCCCTCTATCACAAACATCGAGCACGCTTGTATCTGTACTATATGTTTACCATTTTTTATAACTTGTTTCTTTGTTTGTATACGCCCGTCTAAAACGGGACATATTATGGTATACCGTTGTCCGTCCGTCGTCCACACTTCGGACAATAAATAAAAAACGCTTCCACCAACTTTTATGGAACTTTATCGAATTGTTTATATCTATTGACGTAAGCTCCCTTTCGATTTTTATAAAAATCAAATTTTTCGTTTCCATGTTATGAATTTTTTTTCCTTAAAAAGGGGGGAGTTTTCCAGTTTTCGGAGACTAATTCTAAAATCCTTCCATCAACTTAATGAGACTTTGGTGAATTGTTTAAATCTATTGACGTATGCTCTGATTTTTATAAATTTCAGATTTTACGTTTCCGTGTCATGAATTTTTATGCTTAAAAAAGGGGGGATTTTCCAGTTTTCGGACAATCACTCATAAACACTTAAACAAAATTTTATGACAGTTTAGTGAACTGTTTAAATCTGTTGACTTAAGCTACCTTTCAATTTTTTTTTAAATTTCAGATTTTACGTTTTTTAGTTATGAATTTTTATATTGAAAAAAGGGGATTTTTCCAGTTTTTTTGGACAATAACTCAAACACGCTTTTACCAACTTTTATGAAACATTTACATTTTTGGAGTTTTGGAGTTTTTATTCATAAAAAAATGAGGCTTTTTTCCAGTTTTTCGGATAATAAATCACAAATGCTTTCAGCATTTAATGATTAGACTATGGTGACTAGTTAATATATCTAATAATTAAACTAAGTACCCTTTTGATTTTTATATAATTTCTGATTTGATGTTGTACAGTTTTGGGGATTTTTTCTTCTGACAAAATGTCGGAAACGGTCAAGGAAATTTTGCATGACGAAATTGAAAAAATGGTGATAGACACAAAAGAGAGTACTGACAGTATAACATGGAAAGACGGAACAAGAATTATGGAGCTTTTAAGTCTGGTACTGAATAACTGCAGACGCTGCACGGCCCAGCGGAATCTGCTCAACGTAGAGAAAGAAATAGTTCAAGGAATTGGGATCTATCTTACTATTCGTTGCTTAAACTGTAACATGCTGAAAAACAAAATTCGGAACAAAACGACCTGCAATAGCTAATTATGAGTATTGGTAGCTGCTTAACGTACAGCGGCAAATATTTTTTGCACATTTATGACATCCAAATGTTATTTTAATGAAACTTAAAGAAATGAGAAAACGTATGAACCCGTAATTAATGAGAAAAATTTAACAAAATCTATGGCGCGTAGGGTAGCCGAATCTGGTCTAGTGTTGAAATCCATACACAAAAGTCATTACTACGGCGTGTTGTACAGCTGTGCAATATTTTTCATGCATGACGAGAACAGTTATTTTCATTTATTGATAATGAATTCGAAGTAAATAATACTATCTTGAATTCTTTTCTTGTTTAGCATTTGGCAGCCTCCAAATTTTACGGAGAATTGTCATTGTAAGGCCAAATTTAACATACTATCAATGAAATAACAAAACCGACTGCATGTGCATGACCCTCATTGGTGGACAAGGTCGTATAACACCTCTATTCGTAAATAGGATAATAAGTAAAGAGAGTGTCTCATCCTATTCTGGACTTGAAATTGGTACATAAAAAAGCCGATTTTAATTGATATTTTAAAAACATATAATATTGTATGTGTATGAAGAAAAACTGTCAATAAAAATCCGTTAAAAAGATTTCAAAAAATATATTGGTGACGTTTTTGGTTTGGATTTAAGCAAAATATTACCAATAGATGCAGCATTGTCACACGTTAGTTTGTTTAATTGGTTGTACATGTATTCTTTTTGTAAATGAAACTGGATGTAATAGACCAAAACAAGAAAACGCCCGTTCACATGCTGTTAAAAGGGCTTGTAATTAACGGTGTCTTTTGCTATTGTTCATCATATTTGTATTTTGTTCATTGTTTTGTACTTAAATCAGGCCGTAAGTTTGAGTTTTTTTTTGCATTTGTCATGTAGGTGCCTTTCATAGCTTACTATGCGGTATGGGTTTTACTCTTTGTTGAAGGCCGTCCGATGTCCTATAGTCGTTTAGTCATTTGTCTTCTTATTTGTATAAGCATGTCCCTATTGTACATTTTTTACTTCAATGTATTGAGAGATAAAAATTGAAGTATCGACAAATGTACACTAACTGCAGACAGACAGATCAGAAAGTGTACACACATTAAAACTCGTCGTATAGTTAGACGATCAGACAGACGAACAAAGTGTTTTCACTATAGCTCTTCTTCTAGACAAACAAGTATGCAAATATTCATACGTATACGCCGTAAAAAAATGTTATGTAACTTATCTATTGATAAAGACATCGTTCAATATCATTCTCTTATACCGGCTGCAGTACTTCCTATGAAATATTATATTACAACTTCATTTTCGGTCGATTGATGCAATAATGGCATGAGTTAAATTGCACAAAACAGCTCTTATTATAAAACAAGAAGTACTGCTCATAATTTAAATTTGAAAGATAATTATCTTTTGAGTGTAAAAAAAAATAAAATCAAAGTACGTCGGGACCTTTTAAAGTTGACGATACGGTATCGGTTTTGTCATTGTTGACGGTTATATGGTATGATCGCCTCACTTAATTTATAGTTGGTTCATATTTTGTTATGTCAATAATGTTGTCTATCATCCTACAGTAAATCACGCAATTTAGAACTAATGTCGGACGGAGATGCACCTTTATACTTCTAGCAGATCTACATCTGACAAAGCAATTTGCTAGAATCCTTCATTTATATTAAGTATCAACGCTTTGAAAAACACCTGCATAAACTTGACAGCGAACTCGTGTACGGCGGGAATGATTACACGACGTTGTTGCGATTAAAACTTAATTTAACGTAATTTAGCGCCATACTGACAGACGTCGTAAAAAATAAAGATGTATGACTTTTATTGAAAAAACAAGCACATGGACCCCAATTGTTTTCTTTTGCAATCAATCAAGTACTGTTTCAAGAACACTCCACCAAAATTTCAGGAAAAAAAATAACGATCAAATTTTTTCTGCACTTCCGAAAAGACGCAAAAGTATGGTCAATTTTTTTATTTCGGATATAGCAATCTAAATCCGGAACATGATGATTTGGTTTAACCTTAAACTTGTTTCAGTATGTTGATGTCATGGATCAAGGGAATATTTTACAAAAACCCGGTTAAGTTATGACTTTTCGTTCAAAAGTATTGTTACTTTCTTTAAAAGTCATAATTTATTAAGTTTCAGGGATTTTCTTCCAAATATGCAAATTTCGAACCAAATTATCTCTAAAAGTAGGTAATGAAGGTACTTTTTTCTTTGCATATTTAAAAAGTACACATTGAAATTGACCTTCTATCAAAATTTTAAGAAAAAATCAACGAGGGATCTCTACTGTATCGTATGCCCTTAAAGCATAAAGACAAGAGAAGTACCATGCGCTTACAGCGGAGCTCTTTATTTATTTATTTATTTGAAAAGTTTTTTCAAAAGAGGGACGAAAGATACCAAAGGGACAGTAAAACTCATAAATCTAAAAAAAAAAACTGACAACGCCATGGCTAAAAATGAAGAAAACAAACAAACAAACAATAGTACACATGGCACAACATAGAAAACTAAAGAATAAACAACACGAACCCCACCAAAAACTAGGGTTGATCTCAGGTGCTTCGAAAGGGTAAGCAGATCCTACTTCACATGTGGCTACCGTTGTGTTGCCAATGTGATAACAAATCCGGTAAATAAGTCTAATTCGGTAGGTCACATTCATGAAAGGGAAGGGGATTGTAGTTACGACGTAAGGAACATATCCGATATCATTTGTGAAACGATTCAACTGTTTTTATAATATGCTTTTTATCACTGTTCAATGTTAAGGTGATGGTTGTGCACATAAAACGAGTTTAATCACTAAGAGTCCTATATATGCGCCGTAAAACTATTTTTTCTCGAATGAATTGAATTGTTTTTAAATTTTTCTTTTTGGATTCTCTTATAGATTGTTGTGCGGTAATGGTTTTCATCAATGTTGAAGACTGTACTATGAATTATACTTGTTCACTTCATCATCATTTAATGTCTGGTGGAAAAAATTGTTTCTCTCGCAATCATACCACATCTTTTTTTTTGTGAAATTATGAATAAAAAAAAGTTTATCCCTAGTATTAGTCAGTTTAGTTACAGAGCATTCCATTCACGAATTGAGTAAATGAATACATGGAGAGCGCAGCGTTATTTATTTTCATGTGTCATACATGCTATACATATATGAATTTTTATAAATGTACATGTATCAATTGGTGATGTTTTTTGAACTTGCTACCTGGGAAACTAAGAAAAAATAAGATAGCACAGTTTCTTCGGTATTGATTATGTTTATTGATTACGTTACGAACAATAACAATAATAACAACAGTTGAAATTACTGAACAATAAGTGATATATATTTCACGATTATTAAAAAATGTATTCTGACACGATGAAAGCATGCAGGAAACGTACGGTATCAACAATTCAAGACAAGAACCAGTTGCTCATTTTGATCAGTAGGAAAGGTAGAGAAACAAGGAGCATGTTTTATGCCCAAGTCACACTAGACCACTATTGCACCACGCTCACCGCGATCTAAAAGGTGAGGTCCCGGTACGTGCAGGTTGAAAGTTTGAATTTTCACTGTTTTCACGATGCTACTACGATCCCGCTACGGGTCACGTTCTCATCTCGCCTATTCTGAGTCTTCAATACGATAATCACGATTTATTACGCTAATCACGTTTTCATAACGACAATACATGCACGATTTATTCGATTGCAACACGATCTTAACACACTTTTTCTGCGATTATAGACCGCTCTTACATCGACCGGTCTAAGTCCTTTCCACTTTCAAAACGTAATCTGACTACGCTCTCGTCATTATCATCAACATCATATTGCATATGCATACTGTTTATAAATACTGTTCCCTTTAATTCTTCTAATTGTCATTTAAAATACGTAGAATTCTCGCAAACAACACAGACATACCACCAAAATATACCAGAACTAGTGGGCGTGATGGTAGAGATAAGGTAGAATCAGAGGAGCCTCTGATACGAATTCTGATCCAGTAGACATATATGCATGTCAGATCAACCAATCCAACCTGAGTCACAACGCGATGCTGATCCATCGAGATCAAATGACGATATGTTATTGAACAATAGAGGAAATGATATAGATGTGCCAAGCATGGTTGTGCTTATCAAACCTTGACCAACGTTAAGTTTTTGATATTTGGTCTTTTTTTCTAACACTATATGCAATATGAAATCTTTGTTTGGTGTATGGAAATATTTAATGATGTGCATGTCAGGCTGGCAGGTTTTATTTGGCCTTGACCTCATTTTCACTGTTCATTGCACAGTATTCAGTTTTTTAGTTTTGTTCTGATTTTCTTAAACTATAAGAAATAGGTTAACTTTACTTACTGTATGGAATTGTAAGTTGTACACTTCTGCCTGCCATGGTTCAGATCCTTGACCTTAGTTTCGTGGTTCATGTGTTTAGTTTTCTCGGTTAAGTCTGTTTCTTAGAAACTATTAGCACGGGTCATTTATACTTAATGATTTATTGTAAGGTGTACATGTATTTCTTGTTTTGTTTATATGACCTTGTCCTAATTTTCTTTGACCATGTTAAGTTTATGTGATAGTTGTAGTAAAGCTTTATATTTAGGACTATCAACATAGAGGGTGGGCAGGACCTTTTTCAGGACGTCAGGATCGGGTGTTTTTAAGCTTGTGATTTCGGGATTAACCCTTTTGGGACCCGGGATTTTTTTTTTCATTCAGGACCTCGGGATTTCATGTTTTTAAGTCCAGGATTTTGGATCAACATAATATCAATGATTAGTAAAGAAGGCGAGACATTTCAGCGTGTGCACTCTTTTCGTAATTTGAGAAATTTTAAATAATTTGAACATTTATCGAAATTGCCTCTTTGTTGATACTATTATATTTTTTGTAGCTCGTCCGCTCCCCTTTTATATTCGTTATGTAAACAGAAAGTCACAACTGTTTTGCTTTTTTACAGGGATCACGAAACTTTAATCCTGATCCATATCAGGCTGATAATTCTGAGCATACAATCCATCTTGATCAAAATGAATTTTGCAAGTAGCCCCAGAAGTGGGATATAGAGAGGGGGTGCTATTGAGGTTACAAAAAGGGATGGTCGGATATAGGATTATTAAAATGTGGGTAATGAAATCAAGGATACACCAAAGGTGGGATCTGGAGAACAAACAAAAAAGATGAATTTAGGAAAAGGCGCACACCGAGTCACTCCAACCTCATTCACGTGAATGAAATGAAATCCATTCTGTAATGTCAGAATAAGATTTTAGTGTTGTTTAATTTTTTTAGGGGGAGGACGGGCGGGCATCATAGGAAGATCTCCCATCTCTGACTCAAAATATGGATAATTTTATGTCAAGGGTTTTATGATTCTCCCTGAAAGCTTCAGACATAATAATAATGTATCTTCTATTTTTTTAAATAGACAATTCAATTGAGAATGGAAATGGGGAATGTGTCAAAGAGATAATAACCCGACCATATATATAGAACAGACAACAGAAGGTCACCAATAGGTCTTTAATGCAGCGAGAAACTGCCGCACCCAGAGGCGTCCTTTAGCTTGCCCCTAAACACATATATATATACATGTACTAGTTCAGTGATAATGGACGCCATACTAAACAAATTAAAAACTAAAAACCTAATTTAAAAATAATACAAGACTAACAGAGGCCAGAGGCTCCTGACTTGGAACAGGCGCAAAATAAGTGGGGTTAAACATGTTTAGAAGATTTCAACCCTCCCCTGATACCTCTGACCAATGTAGAAAAGTAAACACATAACCATACACCCAGTAAAATTCTGTTCAAAAGAAGTCGAGTCCGATGTCAGAAGAGGTAACAAAAAAAATTTAACAAAATGATAATTACACATAAATAACAACAGACTACTGGAAGTTACTGACATGTCAGCTCCAGACCTTAATTAAACTGATTTTAAGATTACGTCTTCATTATAGGAATATCAGGCAACTCCCGTTAGGGGTTCAGTATTATACAAATTATAAAATATTTAAGAGAAGAACATAACCCGTGTCATGCCAACAACTGGTTTTTAAAAAATATGTTTAATCCCGATGTAAAGACCCTATAAGTGAAACAATATTAAAACCAAAATATGCAAACTTTAATAATCTGACAACCACAACAGAATCGTTTTTTTTATCTTCTATAATGTTCCTTGTTGTCGTTAGTTGATGTGATTCATAAGTGTTTCTCGTTCTGTATATAGATTATATCGTTGTTTTTCCCGCTTGAATCGTTTTACACTAGTCATTCTGGGAACAATTTATAGCTTATTGTTTTATGTGAACCATGACTCTGTGTTGAAGACCGTACTTTGACCTATAATGGTTTTTATTTTAAAAATTGTGACTTAGAAGGCTAACTGTCTCATTGGCACTCATACCACATCTTCTTATATCTAGAGAAATGTAAACTAGCTTCACATTTGAAGTTAATTTTTAGCTAAAATGCCACCGCACATTCATTCCAAATAAAAGAAAATCTGTCTCAAAATGAACAAACTTTAAGTAATCAGCAATATCAGTCTTGACAACATCAAACATATTTTGACTATACATTGACACAAAATGTACCAAATAAACCATACTATAAAAATAAAAGACCACAGGAACAATTATACATGCACCTACATTTTCAAAACTTGTCTCCTAAAGACAGTCGTATCTAATTCCACCGAGCACTGACTCAAATGTCTGCTTCATTTCTGATTAGTTTTCCCAAAATAATGTATTTCAGTTAAAAACAGAAAAATCGCTGTAAAATTCAACATCAACCTCGCGGGACCAACATTTAGCATTAGTAATTCTGATTGAGATTCGGAGATGAAAACCACAGCTTGTTCTAGTTGTAAACAGAGACGATGGATGCCAAATGTTAAAGCACTATTGGTATTAAAATAGCTAAGTAATACTAACCCCCCCAAAAAAAAACCAGTGAACAAATTATTTAATTCATTTTATCTAGTTAAGAAAGGGAGCATTCAATGACTTCCAAAATGAGCTGTTTTTAGAAGGAAAATGTCGTATTAATCAACCTTATACAGAGAGACTGGGAACAGAACAGCTTTCCTAGGTGTTGTTTTTATCTTTACATATTTTCTAGGTTGTCAACGAGGGTATCACCAAATCCGCAGTAATTGCATGAAAGTACGAAATCTTATGTTACAATAATTTTCATTTACTATTTATTGATGAATAGCTCTCAGCTTTGGTGAAGCTATTCTGTCGTTGAGGGTTTTATAGGGCATATTGTAATTGCTTTCCGCTATGCTAAATCCTTTAATGGCATTAACCGAACCGTATTGTTACGAGCAGAGGTATATATGCCTTGATCTAAGCGTGACCGTATTGCTCAGATGTTATCTTAAATGTATATTAACTTTTTAAAGAAGTTTACAAATGTTTTGCAACGGTGCAAATACTAAACTTTGGAGTAAAAATAAATATCTCTATCAATGAATTAAACAAACCAATATCCATTTGATTTAACAGATATAAAGAGAATATGTAGTTAACCTGAATGTGAATAACAAAATAAGGAAATATAAAGTTAAGGGTTTTAAGCAAGGGAAATAACAATAATTTTTTGCATAATAATCCTGCGCCACATCACAAAATTTTGCTGGTGCGTTGTTGTTCTCCTATCTTTTCGGGGTAAGGTAATAAATGTGTATACACGGGTTCACACATACACATATGTGTATTATATTTAAAGCATAAAAACAAAACTTTGATTAAACAAATTGAAAAATCCTCAACACAAAAAAAAAAAACATTTTCATTTTTGAGAAAAAAAAAAATTAAAGATGAAAATTCAACATTTTTCATTTTTCAATATTTCAAAGCAAATTGAAAAATGCTCCACCTTGGAGCATTTTTCATTTTTCAATTTTTAAAGGCAAATTGAAAAATGCTCCACGTTGGAGCATTTTTCATTTTTCGATTTTTGAAGGCAAATTGAAAAATGCTCCACGTTGGAGCATTTTTCATTTTTCAATTTTTAAAGGCAAATTGAAAATTGCTCCACGTTTTAGCATTTTTCATTTTTCAATATTTTATGGCAAATTAAAAAATGCTTAAGGTTAGCAATTTCAATATTTTGTCCTTAAGAAGGAGATTGAAATTTGTTCCTTTTCTAAAACAATCAAATTCAAATGTTTTAATTTATTCAAACTGTTGATAAGATGAAATCTTTTTAAGACAAAATTATCATTACTTTTAATATTATCCTCGTGAAATTAAATAATGTAATGTCATGAAAATTACAAATTTCAATTCTCATAACGAAAATGATTTTTCAGAAGTGACTTCAACAGATGTTTGTTACATTTATCAAACCAATTAATTTTAAAATTTGTAGGGTATTTTCAAAATCTATTTGTTCAGCTTAAAATGAAAAATGTTTGGCGTAAATATACACGGTCTGCGAATATGATATATCTTTAAGAGAATAAAGTTCATTCAATAACTTCTCAATTTCATATCAGAAATTTCTGAAAAACTAAAAGTAGGTTATCTTAAAGATAAAAACTAGTCACCAAAGTTTCGTGCAAATTGGTGAAAGTGTTTTGATTTATATCCGGAAACTGGAAAATCACCCTTTTAATGAATACAAAAACTCGGAAAAGCAAAATCCTAAATTTATAAGAAAAACAAAAAAACAGAGGGAGCTTACTTCAATAGATATTAACAATTCATTAAAGTTTCATGCAAACTTGTTAATCTTTTTTAAGTTATTGTCGGATATGTTGACAAAGGACGTACAGACGGACGGAAGTACGAACGGACAGACGACGAACAGAAGAAGGGACAACGGTATACCATTAAACGGCCCGTATAAACACTACGTAATTTTCTTTAAATTATAAGAAAGCACAATTATGTTATAGATATTATTATACCAAGTATAAGAATAGCTGACAGATAATGCATGTAACATGTGTAAACCATCATTCAACAAATTGATTAACTTGCGGGATTATTTCAAAATGAGAAAGATATGCTGCACAAGGCTCGTTCATATCTCAAGTAGTCAGCGAAAATGTTATTCATTTGAATTACAGACCACGTTTTTGCAAGCGTTTATTATTTTTTTATCATATCCTTTTCTTATATTTATTTATTGAATGATAAAATCGTATCATATTTCAAATTTGAAAAAAACTCCTTTGAGAAATAAAAATAAACACTTCTCATTTGTTCGTTATTGTCTTGTGATCGGTCATGTCTTAAGATTAACCCATATTTAGATAAAACTCTTGTTAGAAAGTTTTGGATTGATTGGTTGATAAAAGAACAAAAAACAACGCATTGGAAGTAAACACCAACGCGATGAAAGTGAAAACCAACGCGTTGAAAATAAAAAAAACAACGCGTTGGAAAATTCATACGGTATGTTTATACAGCTAATGACACGAACAGCCATTCATAGTCTTCACTTTTATGAGAACAAAAACCGTTTAGGACAGGAAGGTTCTTCAATCAAACATAGTGATGTTTCTTTTGCCTTCTGTTTTTTCGAGTGAGTTTATTGATTTTGCATCATAAACCGATAAATTATATGGAGTCTTTTTAATTTCATTTGAGAATGAACACTTTGATCTATACATGCTATAGTTTAGCAAATTGGTACGAGCTACCGCAAAAACTTTGATGGGAAGTTCATATACAAAAAGAGTGATTATAGTTTTGTAGGATATTTTATTTATATTTTTATATTTTTATGTTTTTCCTTGTTACATAAATCAGTTGAAAATAAAAGACAAAAATAGGAATTCAACAAAGAAGAAAAAGAAAAAGAAAAAAAAACCGAAAAACTATTTATATAAGAAACAACAATAGACATGTAGATAATGAGTTTGAGGGAATAATAAAGGTTGTATTCACTAGGGTCCATTCACTAGGCTCCTATAGACATAAGTTAAACTTACGCTGACACCTAGCAGTTTCAGTTTTGCGAAATCCATACATACATGAGCAGTATGTAGCAAATCCACTTCCACAGCGTCCAGGCCAACACCAACGATTTAACCAGGAACATTTGTCTATTCAAATATTGAAACATTTATCAACATTGCCCTATATGTCTATTCAAATATTGAAACATTTATTAACATTGCCTTATATATAAAGCCTGTTCGGTTTTAACCAACCGTTAAGTTCTTTTTACAGTGTGAACTCATTGGTTATTTTTTATATATGCTTTCATATCCAAACACTTTCGTGTAACTTTTGGTAAAAAATACAAGTCATAGATACCTAATTAAATAATTTATTTTATTAGAAACAATTTGAATTTTAATTATGACAATATCAATTCTTATGCATGACAACACAGACGTGCTCGGTGCATTACATTTGCGCGCATTACCATTACATTTGCGCGCAAAAATCATTACGATTGCGCGCAGCTTTTTATTACATTTGCGCGCATTATTTTGACAGGTAAACTCAGGTAAAATACAGACACTAAAACTTATTTATTTATTGATTCGTTCAATTATTTACAAGTATAAGAACCCCTTCGTTAGTCTAAGTCTCTTGCTCCCCAACGAGGAGGTGGAAGTGGGATTTCGAGCAACGGGTCTGGCAGTTATGTCTTCTGTTGCTTTTTTCTTAACCACTACGCGGATAATCTGCCTCTCGCCATTTCTAGCATTGGACTCGTGTTTATGTTCACAGTTACCATTAAAATGACTGTTGAATGTTCGTCAGTTTTTATTCTGCCTTTGCAATCCTTAACAGTGTATCTCCAAGATATATCCATAGACTACAGTGTTCTATCAATATGAAAAATCATTATATATAATAATTTGAATTAAAAAATATTTTCAAAATTAACAATTGATAGTCATATTTATTTTTGAAATAAACGAAAATGTAGTAAATTATGATTAAATTTAATTCTTATTTATATTTTGACCTGAGTTTACCTGTAAAATAAATGCGCGCAAATGTAATCAAAAGCTGCGCGCAAACGTAACATATTTTAATCCCCAAATGCGCGCAAACGTAGTGCGCCCGACGTGCTGACTATTTTAATGACAATTTAGAACAGGTAAAAGACACAACCACAATACAATGATAATAAAATAGTTTGGTACAAGTTAATCTACTATTGTTTTTACACAATCTTAGTCAGGTTTAAAAATTAAGAGCATTATTTTTTTGATTCAGGATACAACATATTGTTTACCAGTATATCTCAAAGCGTTAATTGATTTTTTTTCTATAGATATGAATACGCATATTTACCTTTACATGCATATGTTACATTTGCTATTGATGTGACCTCTCTGATAGACGGTACATGACATAATCCACCTTGGACAAGAAGTCGGCAGGATTCCTTATCATTACAGTGGTTTCGTAGATTATGATAAACTTGAGTAGCACACTTTCCTCTGAGGTCTTCGTCTAGAGATCCACTCATGTATACCCATACATCTTGAACGTCAATGACAGACTGTTTCGGACAATTGAAATTTAAATAACTGCCTTTTGAAGTTTTATGTATTGTTTTCGCAGCTAAAATATTAAATACCATGATTACAAAAATCTGTTTATGCATTTTCCATCGTTATTCAAAGCAAAATGATTATCTAAGATACCATTTAGAATATCTTTTGTTTACATATTGTTCCTTGATCTCATTAATCCGATGTAAGCCTTTGAGTTCAAGTTCAATTTACTAAAAGATAATCGTGCATGACTAATTAGAAACGCCCTCTTATAATTGAGGGGGGGTCCAAAAATAGGATTAGAAATACCATCAAATGAAACATCATATTTTTTTTAATTTCAGAGAATCACTCTCCGTTTGGTTGATTTATTATCTCCAATCAAAAATCAAACGGTATTTTAGTGGAAACATGTACGAAACCGGGAAATGATAGGAATACATTTACAAAATATGTATCTCATTTACTTATAGTGGACGTTATTGGTTGGAAATTCGTGTAATTGTGTTTGTTAGGTTCGCCTACCGTGGAAACGCTTTATCTTAAAGTGTTGCTTTAAATTGTTATCATGTGTTTTAGGTTAATCCACTCTACATCTTGTCGAGAATATCCATGATACTTGACACAAAACAAAACCGTAATTATTCATTACTATTTAGGGGTGTATAATCATTTATCTTCAGTTCATAATTATATAAGTAGTTTTCAAATATTGATACTTTTGATTTTTTTTTCAATTTAGTTGTTTTTAAGCATCAATTTTAGCATTTCTTTCCTCATTTTTCTTTTTGCATCTAATCTTTTTTTCAACATTAATTAACGTTGTGCATATTGGATCATATTCCTCCAAATTAGCTAGGAGGAATGAAGTAGAACAGAAACAAAGTGTTAATGACTCAAATACTGATTCGCACAACGACGGCTGTGTACAGGTGTAGTCTAGGTGGCAAAGTTTTGCGATCCAAACTTTATAGAGCTTAATTATTGTACATGGATTCTAAAGCACTTTCAGGATAAGTTTTATCTAAATGTTATGAAATAGTTTTGAAGCATAACAACGTGCTTCAGTATTTATCTGTGCGTGTTAAATAATTGAGCAGGATCTGCTTACCCTGAGGCCTTCCCGAGCATCGGAGATCACCACCTTTTGTTGCATAATGTAAAATATAATTCACAAGGAACTAAACACTGGCATAATTATTTTCTGAGAGTATTATTTCTGTTCTTTTGAACGGTTGAAAGAATTCTTGTAAGAGGAACTGAATAGGAAAACAAGTTGCAAACTTAAGCAAACAAATAGTTATGAACGTTTTTGTCTAATTAAAATTATTGTATTGTTTCATGCATTTCTTTAAAGTAAACACCAGCCATGAGCTAATAAATTAAACGACGCAAAACTTACCGACTGGAAATATGTTTACAAGTATCAGCAGCCCGAAACACCATGTATATTGCTGTAAAATATAGACATAGCATATAAAAGTAAGAAAAAAATGTAAAATGAAATTGGACACACAGTCGTCAACTGAGCTAAAGTTACTAATGCTTACGCAAGTAAGAATATCGCCAAGAGCGAAATAATGTGATCAACTGCCTAGGTCACAAAGTTGTGCACGTTCCTAAAAATGAATTTACAAACATACTGAACAGCTACAGTTGGTACGCATCATATCGTGCATAAAACAAAAGATACAGTTAATATAAAAAAAAGAAGATGTGGTATGATTTCCAATGAGACAACTCTCCACAAGAGACCGACAGGACACAGATATTAACAACTTTAGGTCACGGTACGGCCCTCAACAATGAGCAAAGCCCATACCGCATAGTCAGCCCTAAAAGGCCCCGAAATGACAATGTACAACAATTCAAACTAGAAAATTAACGGCCTTATTAATGTACACCAAAATGAACGAAAAACAAATATGCAACACATAAACGAACGACAACCACTGAATTACAGGCACCTGACTTGGGAAAGGCACATACATCAAGAATGTGGCGGTGTTAACATGGAAGCGGGATCCGAACCCTCCTCCCTACCTGGGATAGTGGTATAACAGTACAATATAAGAACAAACTATACAAATAAGTTGAAAAAGGCTTTATTTATCAGATGGACAAAATAAGTCTGCCTCAGATATTGACTTACATCTAAAAATGACAATGAGGGACGGTTAAAAACAAAGATTTATGACAAAAGAGAAGATTTCAGCTTCCCAATTGTGAATGTTCCATTTCTATGTAGCAATTTCCAACAACGCCTGTATATGAAGTATACATTTTCAAATTGATATGATATTTCTCGGCTTGTAGTTCCTATCATAATTTTCTTGATAGGGGGTTGCTGCTCAAAAGTAAGTTATTACAGCACGAGTTTTTGGATAGCTGAGTTCTAAAATAACCTTCGTATTGGGTTTTTATGAACATCTAGGTTATGTAATGTATGTCTGTGTTTGTATGACAGTCCGTATTTGCATGTCCATACCCAAACATTTGTGCGGCAATTATTGTAAAATAAATTTCTGTCGCACGAACTTTGTGATTAGATTTTATGAAAAAAAAGACACCCATTTTTTATTTCATCATTAGGAAGATTAATGTCAACAGGTTCTACAAAGATATCACTCAAAGACATTGAAATTCTAGTTTGATCAAAATTTATGGGGGATATATTCACCCCGCTTTTTGCAATATTGTATGGTAAATAAATGCAGAATGTTGTCATGGATACACATAAAAGGAACTATTTTTCATCCTCTAAACTTTTGAAAATCAGATCTATGGAAGATACTGATTACATACATATGCACATGTACAACACAAACAGTAGGGTTAATGTATTACAAATCCAGGAATAGGAGATGATAAAACATTTTGTGGCTCATATTTAATTTTATTTTCTAACTGTTGAGTGCTAACAAACTCATTATAGATACCAGGATTAAATTGTGTTTTTACGTCAGACGCGCGTTTCGTCTACACAAGACTCATCAGTGACGCTCGAATCCAAAACAGTTTAAAAAGGCAGATAAAGTACGACGTTGAAAAGCATTGGGGAAAAAAATTACACACTAATAGTTTTGCCAAATACAGCTAAGGTAATCTATTCCTGAGGTGGAAAAGCCCTAGTATTTCAAAATTTAAAGAGTTGTAAACAGTTAATTTATAAATATAACCATATCAATGATAATTCGGGTCAGCAGAGAAATGCTGACTACTGGGCTGATGATACCCTCCGGGAATTAAAACTCCACCAGCAGTTTCATCGATTAAGTAGTTGTAAATAAACTCATCATATATAGGTACCAGGATTAAATTTTGTTTTTACGACAAACGCGCGTTTCGTTTACAAAAGACTCATAAGTTACGCTCAAATCCAAAACAGTGTAAAAGGCCAAATACAGTTCGACTTTGAAGATCATTGAGGACCAAAATTCACAAAAGTTTTGCCAATTACAGCTAAGGTAATCTATTTCTGAGGTAGAAAAGCCTTAGTGTTTCAAAAATTTAAAAGTTAAACAGTTAATTTATAAATATGACAATATCAATGATAATTTATGTCAGCACAGAAGTGCTGACTACTGGTCTGGTGATACCCTTGGGGAATTAAAACTCCACCAGCAAAACTTCAATACCGTTCCTTTTTCAGGAACGTCATATGCCGAATTAGACCATGTAGCCGGTTTGTGGAGCACTTGGGATCACCCTCAGTTTTCATGTGTTCGTGTTGCTTTGTCTTTAGTTTTCTATGTTGAGTCTTGTGTACTATTTTTTGTCTGCTTGTCGTTTTCCTTTTTAGCCCTGGCGTACACAGTTTTTTGAATTTCATGGACTCCATTAGTGCAGTTTGTGTTGGACGATGACATGTTCGAAATAGAAAATCTAATCAGAGCAAATTATTATTAGAGTATTGTTGAAGATTACATAATAAGAGGTCAAAGTGCAACTGTCGTTGAATCCAAGCTTCAATACCTGCTATCAGGACCCGCAATGGCAAGTACATCAGCTACAAGTAAGAACTTTATTAAGTCTTTCCACTTTTCTGTGGAAAGACTTATTGTTTTTGTTCTGATTATTATTATTATTATTATTATTATTTTTTTCTTCCGCCAAATTTTGTTCTTGCGCAAAATGTTTGTTTCGCAATATGTCGCTTAGATATTTCTCATATGGTATCGTATAGTTTATGCGCTTTTAAATTTCACCCTGCTAAGGCGAACCATTTTCTATGTAAGAGTTATCTCCCTTTTCACTGTTTATCCTCTGTGTGCATCTCCTTCGTAACAAAATAAGAAAGCGACAAAATTCTTTTTACAAACTGTTCGTTACATCTTCAGTAATTTTTGGCGTATTTGGATCGAAGCGATTTGATGAAATTTTATAGGAGTTATCTAACTTTACGGAATAAATTTGTCGGTATGTTTTCTAAACTCCTAAACCGTTAACCGTATAACCCTGGAATGTTTTTATTTGAGTCCCCTGGGTCCTAACTTAGAAAATTAGGTCAAGGTCAAAGGTCAAGGTCATATTTTAGATTTTTATAAGTTTTTCATTTCCCTATAATTCTTGAACGGTTATAGATACAAAAAAATTAAGCAGTGAAAAATGCTTGGTACTTTAAGGGGCAACTTTTTTACATTATGACTATATTGATTTTACCATCATATAAGGGACATAACTCCCATCGATGGTTTTTAAAAAGCCATTTTTAGGCAAAACTCTTAAACAAAAGGTCCTTGACCCATGGGGTCTTTTGCAATGACCTTGTGGAGCAATGACCTTGACGAAGGTCACAAGGTCAAAGGTCAAGGTCATCAAATTATGTGGTTTTGGCACTATTTAAACAGTTTTATGAGTGTTTGAATTTCAACCAACCAACCAACCAACCAACCAATCAATCAATCAATCAATCAATCAATCAATCAATCAATAAATCAATCAATCAATCAATCAATCAATCAATCAATCAATCAACCAATCAATCAATCAATCAATCAATCAATCAATGTTTCCGTTTCATGTGTTTGATACGGGATTCAAGGTTTCTTTTTTTCCGCTTGTTTTAATTGAGCCTATCAAACGTGTTTAACCAACATGTTTAACCAACATGTTTAACCAACGTGTTTAACCAACCAACCAACCAACCAACCAACCAATCAATCAATCAATGCATGTTTCCGTTTCATGTGTAAATACGGGATCCAAGATGGTTTTTTTTCGCTTGTTTAAATTGAGCCTATCTAACGTGTTTAACCAGCCAACGTGTTTAACCAACGTGTTTAACCAACATGTTTAACCAACGTGTTTAACCAACCAACCAACCAACTAACCAACCAACCAACCAACCAACCAACCAACCAACCAACCAACCAATCAATCAATCAATACATGTTTCCGTTTCATGTGTTAAATACGGGATCCAAGATGTTTTTTTTTCGCTTGTTTAAATTGAGCCTATCTAACATGTTTAACCAGCCAACGTGTTTAACCAACGTGTTTAACCAACATGTTTAACCAACCAACCAACCAACCAACCAATCAACCAATCAATGCATGTTTCCGTTTCATGTGTTAAATACGGGATCCAAGATGTTTTTTTTTTCGCTTGTTTAAATTGAGCCTATCTAACGTGTTTAACCAGCCAACGTGTTTAACCAACGTGTTTAACCAACATGTTTAATCAACGTGTTTAACCAACCAACCAACCAACCAACCAACCAACCAACCAACCAATCAATCAATCAATCAATACATGTTTCCGTTTCATGTGTTAAATACGGGATCCAAGATGGTTTTTTTTCGCTTGTTAAAATTGAGCCTATCAAACGTGTTGAAAGTACGTGTTTAAACTACGTGTTTAACCAGCATGTTTAACCAACGTGTTTAATCAACCAACCAACCAACCAACCAACCAATAAATCAATGCATGTTTCCGTTTCATGTGTTAAATACGGGATCCAAGATGTTTTTTTTTTTCGCTTGTTTAAATTGAGCCTATCTAACGTGTTTAACCAGCCAACGTGTTTAACCAACGTGTTTAACCAACATGTTTAACCAACCAACCAACCAATCAACCAATCAATGCATGTTTCCGTTTCATGTGTTAAATACGGGATCCAAGATGTTTTTTTTTTCGCTTGTTTAAATTGAGCCTATCTAACGTGTTTAACCAGCCAACGTGTTTAACCAACGTGTTTAACCAACATGTTTAACCAACCAACCAACCAACCAATCAACCAACCAACCAACCAATCAACCAATCAATGCATGTTTCCGTTTAATGTGTTAAATACGGGATCCAAGATGGTTTTTTTTCGCTTGTTAAAATTGAGCCTATCAAACGTGTTGAAAGTACGTGTTTAAACTACGTGTTTAACCAGCATGTTTAACCAACGTGTTTAATCAACCAACCAACCAACCAACCAACCAATAAATCAATGCATGTTTCCGTTTCATGTGTTAAATACGGGATCCAAGATGTTTTTTTTTCGCTTGTTTAAATTGAGCCTATCAAACGTGTTTAACCAGCCAACGTGTTTAACCAACGTGTTTAACCAACATGTTTAACCAACGTGTTTAACCAACCAACCAACCAACCAACCAACCAACCAACCAACCAACCAATGCATGTTTCCGTTTCATTTGTTAAATACGGGATCCAAGATGATTTTTTTTCGCTTGTTTAAATTGAGCCTTTCCAACGTGTTTAACCAGTCAACGTGTTTAACCAACGTGTTCAACCAACATGTTTAACTAACGTGTTTAACCAACCAACCAACCAATCAATCACTTAATGTATGTTTCCGTGTCATGCGTTTAATACGGGATGCAAGGTCTCTTGAGGTTTTTTTTCCCTTGTTCTAAGTGACCCTATCAAACGTGTTTAATCAATCAACCAACCAACCAACCAACCAACCAATCAATCAACCAACTAATCAATCAATCAATATGTATGACTGTTTATTTATGACAGTATATTGAAGGAACAAACTCTCAATTATTCAAGAAAATTTTTATTTTATTATTGTTCTTACGTCTCTTCTGAAAAAAAATCCACATATTCTCTGAAACTACAAGTCCAATCGACCTGAACATTTGCAGTCAGCAGGGCATACATGTATTGAAGGTTCATAAAAAAACTGTTTGCAGATATCTCTCAAGACTTTTCCTAGAAAAAACAAATGGCAATGCCGTAAAAATCGCTTGCTAGGTCCGTAAATCTCAGTAAAAACCTACAATAAAATGTCCGCTCCGAGATTGAAATACTAATCTGTGTTACAAACAGGTGCTGAAAAATGTACATTATCAGAAAATAATCAATAAATGTGTTTTAAAGTTACACCGATTCAATTAAATCCAAAACATGCACTGCTTGTGAACTTTCATCAAAATGTCAATTTCCTACAATGACAAAAGAAATTACATTGTGTGCATTCCATCTCTATACATGTTGTCTGTTTAACGTCCCGACCTAAAGAGAAATAAAAAGACTAAGTTTTTCTTAATATAAACCCGCGTCACGTGATGTCTCCTCAATCTTGCGCTGTATCTAAAATAAAAGAAAACCTTTCCAAACTAAAGATGAAACTTCTCCGGTAACTAAATAATATAGACCCTTTACAAAAACAAACAAACAAACAAATACCCCCCTCCCCCCTTTTTCTTTTTCCAAATCAATAAATCAAAAAAATCAATTGTCCATTCATCAGAGGGGAAAGACTGCCTAACAATTGTTTTCAAAACAATTGCTTTATATTTCTTATTGTTATCGTATCAGTAAGAGAGAGGATTTAAACATGGAGAAATTCTGGAAGATTGAATCGAGTTGACCAAAAAAGACCCCAAAAAAATACTGAAAACGACGAATTTTAGAAAATATATATTTAGCAATAGCTACCGTTACAGTTCTTTTTTTTTAAATATCCTGTTGAAAACATTATCATGTCATTAAGTAATAAAACACCGCAAGTTTGTATTGAAAATAGTGTATCACAAAATATATAATTTATTAGTTTACAAGGGATTATTGTTTGCTATTTTGTCCTTTTGAATTTTTCCACTGTAGTATATGCCACATTTCCAACTTGTAGATAATCAATTAAACACTTTTTCTTGTTGTGACAAGGTGCAAAAACTTTACTCATTTATTAACTTAATTTGTATATCAGGAAGTCTAGACATCTCACGACTGACTAGTTATATATACAATATCAAAAAGTAAATAAAAGGGAATCAATTTATGTTTGTGTTGTTTATCACAAACATTGCATAATTTCACTAGCTTTTTTACACATTGATAAAATATTTCAATGTGCATAGTTAAAAAAGCCTGTCGACACAGCAACGAATTATTTTGATGACATATGAATAATGAACTACGACTCTTGAAAATATCCCTCATTTCAGTTTAAGAATTTATCTAGTTAACCAAAGTCTATACACGCATGCTAAATGAAACGTGTGATACGAGTCTTTACAGTGTCAAGATGTTGAATGGAATTGTAACCTGTATAGAAATTGTAAGCGCAATCTCTCATGTTTAACAGTGCATTTCTTTTATTTTTGGTACATTTTTAATAATGTGTTGTTGAATTGAAATCAGGGAATGAAATGATCATTTTTTATACCTATTTTCACTAAATCTTTACCTGAGAACAATATTTGTCTTTTATATATTATCACAGTATCTCATCATCAATTCAGCTTAACATATTATATGAGAGAAAGGCAAAAGATATCACACGGACCTCAGAAACTTACAAAACCTTTGAATAGACTTATTAAGAGGGGATATAATTACGATACTGTTGTCAAGTCATTAAAGATTGCATATTTTGGCGTTAATATTGCGTCACTGATAAGGTCTTTGCATCGGAACTAAACACATTTATTCTAAAAACAGTTGTTGGCATGACACGGGTTATGTTCTTCTCATATATGTTATGATGGTATGATACTAAACCCCTAACGGGAAGGATTGTGCCTGATGTTCATATGATGAAATCATAATCTTTCAGTCAGTTTAATTGAAGTCTGGAGCTGGCATGTCAGTTAACTGCTAGTCTGTTGTTATTAATGTATTATTGTCATTTTGTTTATTTTCTTTGGTTACATCTTCTGACATCAGACTCGGACTTCTCTTGAACTGAATTTTAATGTGCGTATTGTTATGCGTTTACTTTTCTACATTGGTTAGAGGTATAGGGGGAGGGTTGAGATCTCACAAACATGTTTAATCCCGCCGCATTTTTGCGCCTGTCCCAAGTCAGGAGCCTCTGGCCTTTGTTAGTCTTGTATCATTTTAATTTTAGTTTCTTGTGTATAATTTGGAAATTAGTATGGCGTTCATTATCACTGGACTAGTATATATTTGTTTAGGGGCCAGCTGAAGGACGCTTCCGGGTGCGGGAATTTCTCGCTACATTGAAGACCTGTTGGTGACCTTCTGCTGTTGTATTTTATTTGGTCGGGTTGTTGTCTCTTTGACACATTCCCCATTTCCATTCTCAATTTTAAAATCATATTTCTAAGCGACAAACAATTGTACACAAAACACAACAGAGCAAATTTAAGACTGAGCAACATGAAACTCCATAAAAAAATGTGGGGAATCTCGGGTGGTGCTCCTAACGGGTAAGAAGATCACGTTCCACATGTGGCACCTGTCGTGTTACTCAATCATGCTATTAAAAACCCGGTAATTAGTCTACCAGAGGGACGTTCAAACTCATAGATCAAAATTAAACTGACAACGCCATAGCTAAAAAAGTAAAAGACAAAACGACAAAAAATGTACACAAGATAAAACACAGTAAACTAAAGAAAAGCAACACGAACCCCACCAAAAACTAAGGTATTCTCAGGTGCTTTGGAAGGGTAAGCAGATCCTTCTCCACATTTGGCACACATCTTTGTGCTCCATGTATTAAAAACTCGATAAATAGTCTAATACGATATATCACATTCATGGAAAGGGAACAGGATTGTAGTTATGACACTAGGAACATATCCGATATCATCTGTGAACCGGTCAACCTGCTCGTGATAGCGTCCGTAAAATTTACGAAGGGATTATTTCAAAATCATAATTTGGTTTAGTAGCATCCTTGTAAGCAGCAACTCTCTCTAAAAAAATGATAGGCAATACAAGAACGGGAATATCGTATCAATTTGGAGATGTTCAGTCTTTATACAGGCGCTTAAAAGGGACTGTTACAATATTTTCTTAACTCTAAGTTATTTCGTGACTTGTAAGGATGAGCTTTTCTTCCCAATGCACGGATTTTTATATCTTCTAAGAGCATGTCTTGCTCCTGTAAAATTATCTGTCTAGGGTATCCACCTTTTAAATCAATTGCATGTGTGATCCTCGTTTTAGATTGTTTTCTATCGTTTAAATCATAGTATCAGACATAAACTGTGGGATTTTCTATTACTTTTATGTACCATGTCTGAGCTTGACGTTACTGTGGAGATTTGCATGGTCTGTCGTCTTTTAACAGTTGACAATCAATGTTGTTTGCTATTAATGTTATAGTAATGAACATTTGTAATTTGCTATTCATTTTTACAGGACAGATAGACAGGTTGTCCTAATTTACTATTTCCAGAGGGAATAACGAGTTTACAAGGACACTATTTGTAGCTTTTTTCACTTTACTAGTCTGACTATCAAAGTCAAAGACGGTGATTACTTTCTATCAGCAATAAAACCATCTGGCGATTCATTTATAACATATAGCAATATAATTACGTGATTCATTAAAACATGACTCAAACTGGGATAAACGCTACACTTGATCATAGAATTAATTTCTTTTTACGCAGTCAAATTTTAAAGTAACTATTATATATAAGTTTACATACCATTTTTATCTTTTTTACTGTTTTATTTCATGTCCATTTTTTTTAAAATCGTATTCAATAGATTGTCAATAATATCCGTCCTTTCAAATAAACATTGTATTTTACGTTCTCCAAATGTATTGAAAAAATCGATGTTTTGCGATGATAGTTATCAACATTTATATGATATCTTATATATGCTGACTAGTCGCCGATAAACCAATGATAAAACGAAGTGGTACCTTTAACCTTTTTTTTGAAACTAGATTTAAATCAGGAAGATTGTTGTTCAGTTATTTAGTGAAATAGTAATTATTGAAAGGTTAGAGATTTGGTATAAGAGGTATAAAAAAAAGGTTTCGAAACTTCAAAGTCATTAAAGACCTAAATTGAATAAAAATAGGTACTCAACCTTTCTCCTACTATTATACGGGACCCAATTTGCTCACAAATGTTTTTGTATGTGTTTGATTATTTGCCTTTATTCTGTAGTCATTCTTGAAATATTTTAGAGAAAAAGTAAGATTTATTGATTTTCACCTACTCTGTTTTATTTCAAAATAACGGTCAGACTATTGTTTTCAATAAATGGCTGGCTCTTAAAAGAGACAACACAATGTTTTTTTACAAGAAGGTGCAGCTTTGAATGAATAAGTTTACTTCTTCTAACTTTTCACTATTTGAATGTCAGCTCCAGCTATCAGTGGTCAATATCATAAAAGTTTAATAGAGACGTATATACCTATTTGGAGTTATTTTTGTTCAGAACGATAGGTCATTGTTTCAATGAATCAACCCACAAGATATCATATGTTAATAAAATATGCCGATAGGTATAAAATAATGATCTGTGTAAAAATGCAAACTATGAAATAGGCATGCTACATGTACCATAAAGATTACAATACAATACAATAAATCGAGATTAAAAGTAATTACATTTAAATGAATATTAGTAATAAAGGAAACACAAAGGCTCTCATGTTTAAATCAATATGGAAAATGTTATCAATACCTGTCTCCGTAATTTTGATTGTAAATCACATTGTAGATAGCTGTGTAAATAGAAAAAGGAACAACATAGCTTCGGAGCCATGTACGCGTACATCCTGGTTTAGATCGTGAGATACGCACTGGATAACGTATTCCAATTCGTGTTCGTTGTTTAAATATGGATTGGATTAATGTTTGTACCAAGTCAGGAATATGACAGGTGCATTTCAGTTGTTCCGTTGGTTGATACATTCTAACGTTGGATTTTCTCAGATTTATAAACTGTCAAGCTGTCACTTTCTAATCTACCTTTAAATTCGATATTTTTTTGTGAAACTTTGTTACTTACAAATCTTATCATTTATAAAATAATCTTTACAATTTTACAATTATATCAAATCGGGATTTTGCAACGCATACCGATAACATTCCAAATGGTCAATTGAATGATCGCTTACACCGTCCCATTCCAGAAAGTCTATTTTTGCACGAAATAAACCCGTAGATACAAATTCCTTGTTCAAGGTCAATCATGAAAGTTCATCCTAAATAAAGTACACTGATTCAAAGAACGACATCTGAAAGAGGACGGTGTCATATAAATTCTGGCCTTTTCAATGGACAACATATTCGCTTAGTATAAATATTTAAAAACAAAAACAGTCGGAAATCCAATATTACTGATAGTACATCAAAACTGGACAACTTGTTTTGATACTCATGAAGCAGATTTATACATATCTGTTCAAAGATGAAAAAAAGGATCTTGCAAAGTTTTTTTACTTTTACTTCAATATAAATGGCTAATGTTCAGTTACTTACAAACCTTTATTGTATTGACTGCTTGAATCTCTAATATCCCACGGAATTTGAATAAAGGATACTATCGTATAGAGAGGGTCCTCTGCTTCATATCTAGATATTTTCTTCATATTGACGACTTCAAACTAGCATCAACGACAAATATGATAATTGCAAATAAATTAATTCCAATTTCGAAGTGGAAACAATGTTCTGGTGTTTACATATCTCAATTAATATTGTAGGCTGGTGGATCTTAGTATTACGATTAACTAAGTGTTAATAAGCAAATTAATGTTCAGTAGCAATGTTTGTTTAAACTAAGTCGGTGTCCCTTCTAGACGAATTTTTATTCCCCGAGGGTATTACCAGCCCAGTAGTCAGCTTTTCTGTGTTGACATGAGTTATCATTGATATGGTCATAATTTTTAATTTAAACTGTATACAAAACTTTGAATTCTTGAAATACTAAGGCTTTTCTTCCTCAGGAATAGATTACCTTTGTTGTATTTGACAAAACCTTTAGGATTTGTCTTCAATGTTCTTAAACTTCGTACTTTATTTGACCTTTTTATTGTTTTTTTTTTTTGGATTCGAGTGTCACTAATGAGTCTTTTGTAGACGAAACGCGCGTCCGGCGAAAATGCAAAATTTAATCCTGATATCTATAATGAGTTTATTGTACACACAATTTCAATCCTGGTCACTATGATGAGTTTATCATATAGTAATGTGGCAAAGGATTTGAGATTTGTTTTAACTAAATTTGTATTTATGTTTCAAAGACTTCATGTGATGTTTGTTTGTCCTGTTATTTGGAATTAAAATTTAAATACACAATATTGGAATGAAAAACAAAAAGCATGGACATTAAAACTTAGTTACTCTCTACTATTGTTTAAGGGTTTTGAACAAGTAATGTAATTCTCGCATTTTCACTTTCTATACTATGGATAAGTTCAATTTCAACAGAGGCGGATTAAGGGAGCAGAGAACCTGGTCTCCCATTTTGTGGAAAACATTAGGTTGATATATTTAGGAAATCAATGAGGCACGACTGGAGCGAGTCCCCTCTTAGGCAGTCAGTAGGGCTTCCTTGGGAAACTTTCTGGAACCGCCATTGCAGTTCAATCAATGATTTTGCAGGTCAATGACAATAAGACTGATTCCAATTTGTTATCAAAACCTTTTAAACTTTCAATTTATACATAGATCAACAACGCAAGGTCATGTTAGGAACTTCATGCCGGACTTTTGTGTGATTCAAAAGCGTGAGATTTCGTACTAAACAGAAAAATTTTCAAAATTCAATACTCATAAATTAAGATACACGAAACTTAGGTTCAAACTCCTCAAGGCAACGTTTACCTTAGATGATTTCGACCATTCCGTTCAGGTTCCTTAAGATCATATATAACGACAGGTTTACAAAAGATTTTGGATAAAGAAATAAATGTACATCATCTAAACGGTATCAATAAGAAATATAAGCAGTTTTATTTTACACTCATTTTGGGATGTACATATACACAGTCACGTATATTGGAGTATCGATTTTAATTTAATATTATGATGTTAAAATTTTGGATTTTATCAATAGAACACTACTTACATGAGGGGGGGGGGGGGGGGGGGGGGGCAAGGGGTTTAACTGTTATGCTGTTATGGTGCAATTTAATTCTTTGTTATCTGTTATTCTGAAAATATATTTGCTGTTATATCTGTTATTGTGATAATATATTTGCTGTTAACTGTTATTGAACATTGGAATGTTAGCATTTTTTTTTTGACAGCCCATATTCGGTAGAAATTGAAGATTATTGGACATTGGGGTCTACCACTAGTAATATGGTGGTCCCGTATTCGGTGAAGGATTTCATTAATATATACCCATCACAGATCATAACATAACATATTAATATCAGTGAGATCCAGGACAATTCCAGTATATCTTATGATTATCCTTTGTAATAAAATCCATTTTTTTTTTGAACATGTATCTTGCTGTTCGGTGTGAGCCACGGCTCTTTGTTGAAGGCTGTATTTAGAATTATTTTTTTTGTACGGGGATAATGTTCCTTGTTTCCTATACATACATATTTAATTCCAGCATTTCTTAATATGCAAAAAGGAAAATATATGGCCAGGGATATCTGATGAAGATCTCAATTAAGAACTACATGTAGGTCTTTACTACCAGTTAACATTTTATATAATAAAGTACACAGACTCAAATCTGTGATTCTTTTCAAAGCAGAACCAAATACATTGTACAATGAAAGTTCAAACCATGTACTGGGTTCCGAAGCTGCACATAACCCATTACAAACAAAGATTTATTTCGTCTTTAAGCCATTGTTCCACTACTAAACTATGTATTCTACTTACTTGTACACTTGGTACACTCAAAAACCTGATAATAAGTTGTTCAAATAAGGCCTTTGAAAATAGTGGAATAATTGGAATGTCAAAATTATTTTGAAGTACTTGATAAATTGCATGCTTATAATTTGTGCTTTTGATTTTTCTACCCTATATACCACTGTGCCTCGTAGTCTCGTAGTCTTATTAAGAAAAAAATCACACACTTCATGCATTGAACATGCATTTAAAAAAAAATCAGAATGCAAATATATATATTCAAACTCTTTCAGGTCATTTTTTAGTAATAACAAACAAAAGAACTATGTCAATTGGACCTGCTTTGATACCATAACTACCCTTAAATTTTTACTAGATATCATTTTTGTCTGCTATAGAGTTTACGTATATTGTCAAGCTATCGGAATTCCAATGGGGACTACCTGTGCACCACTTATTGCGGACCTGTTTCTGTGTTGTTATGAGTTACAATTAATGAAAAAATTCAGCAACGGAAGGGATTGTGCTTGATTTTCATATGATGGAGACATAATCTTTCAATCAGTCCAGGACCTGACTTATTTTAATTTTTCATTTACTGTTATCTGTTTTTGTCCATTTTAATTCCTTGTTATCTGTTATAAGCCAAATCAATTTGCTGTTATGCTGTTATTGGGACTCCCCTTGCCCCCCCTCTTAAATGTATTATACTGAGCTATTTTACACACACAATAAGTATTGCATACACTGTCGAAGCCTATATATATATAATTTAAAGATATGCACAACGGTATACAATATATATATATATATACAACTCGTCTAAACATCAACCCAACAATGTTAGATCTGTAAATTTGCTTTCGCAAATTTTTGGTTCTTCCCTCGCCGGGATTCGAACCCATGGATTCGAACCCATATCTCAGTAGCATGTATTCGAATCACAGCAAGGGAAGAACAAAACATGTGCTTCCGCAAATTAATAGATATAACATTGATAGACTGATATTTAGACGAGTACATACAATATAAATATACCATTATACAATAATATATCCTTAAAGAAGAAAACTTTCGGTCAATATTCTTATGCGAACACTTTTGTGGGGGAAAGGGGAAAGGCTTTATTGCTTGTTGTTCGGTGTGAGCCAATGCTTCGTGTTGAAGACCGTACTTTGACCTATAATGATTTACTTTTATAAATTGTTACTTGAATGGAGAGTGTCCCATAGGCACTCATACCACATCTTCTTATATCTATTGTTTACTTCATTCATTTTTTTATTAATCATCTTCACTTTTGTCTTAAAACAGAGGAGAAAGATACTAAATTGATATTCCAACTCATAAGTCCAAAAACAAACTAACAATTAATGTCACAGCAAAACTAGAGGCTCTCAATTGACACTAACCTGTAGTTTTGAAAATCATGTAAAATACGGTTAAAATCATAATGAATAGAATAAGATACCCCGATAATGATTGAAACTAAGTTTAATTTCATTTGACCCAGTAGTTAAATTAAACGCAGCTCGTCCATGTTAAGCGTTACATTAGTTACTGAAGACCCCATATCATTATTTATATAAGGGTTCAAGTTGTGACCATTTGAAATTGTTTAACAAGTTCCCCATAGACGTCTATATAGTAAACACCTTTGTTCTTTTTTTATTAAGCCTTAGCAGGAAAGTTGGTTGAATTTTCACAAAATACCCTTCCGAAAATTGTGGCCAAGTTAAGTTTTATTTGGCCAAGGAGATTAAGTGGAGAAGATTTTTGAGAAAAAATTAAACACACTTACAACAAAAAATTGTAAATAATTGACTATAAAGGGAAATAACTCTTAAAGGGATCAATTGAATTTTTTGGCCAAGCTGACTTATTTGTAGATCTTGTATGTATAGATCTTACTTTGATGAACATTATTGCTGTTTACAGTGTATCTGTATCTATACACCTGGACAAAAATATTGCCACACTTCAATTGAGTACAATGTAAAATGACATGATTGTAGAATGTGTCTAATTTGGGTTTTATCAAATACTCTTAGTCCGTTTACGTTTTAAAATTGAAGTCATGCTATTGACTTTCTTTTCATTTTTTCTGTATCAGATGTTAAGTTTGCTGTAAAAATTACTTTTTATAAAATGTCGGTATAAAAAACAAGACAAAGCTTGAATAAAATTTTCAGTACAGCTCTAATCATGCGTCTCTGTAGTCTTAATTTTGCCTGAAAGGTAAGTTAATAAAACAAATTCCATTTTAAACCATATAGGGATTAAAAAGTATTTGGCAAAACGCAAATTGTACACATTCTACAATCATGTCATTTTACATTGTTTTCAATGGAAGTGTTGCAATACTTATTTTACAGGTGTATATAATTATATTCAAGATAATAACCCAAAACTTCAAAATTCCCTTAAAATTACAAATTCAGGGACATCAACCCAACAATGGATTGTCTGATCTGTCTGAAATTTACAGAGCAGATAAATCTTAACCATGTTAACCTGATGAACAGTTTGTTTTCAGATTTGCTTTAAATTCTTTATAGTCCAGTCAACCGAAGTTAGAACCTCAAACTCATTGCAACAGAAAATGTTGAAGTTCTAATCTATAATTAAGCCCCATATATACACAGAAAAAGTCCCATAAAATCTAACCTGAGGAAAACTAAAATTTTGCATGTTTAATTTTTTATGAAAAATGAGTCTTTATTTTGTATTTGTTTGTTGATTTCTTAAAACTGATGTAAAATATGAAACTGTGATGGGGTTATAAGTTCGTATTTGACTATATTATATAATCTCCTGCTCATGAAATGTACAAAACCGAAGTGTTATTGGTATTTTTTGTTTTTTTTGTACATTTTTCATTAAAAACATTGCAAATTTATGGCTATGTGAACATTTTGAAAAAATAATGTGAATATTGGTATTGTTTATATCTGTAAATTATATATGTTTAGTATCTACATTGTTTTAAGAAAAGTTAAACCACAAAAAGAAGAATTTATGCGTAATTAGATTCTTTACCTTGACATGCTAAAAAATCTAATAAATGGTCAACTAATGTTTACACATGGAAAAAGGTATTGCAAAACCAAATTCAAATTCAAAAAACACCCTCTATTGTTTTGTGATATAATTTATTGATATAGAACTAGTTAAACATTATTTAAATCTCACCTGAGTTTAATCAAGAAATAAGTTCTAATCTCCACATGCAGCTACTGTACCCGTAAACCATAAAAAAAAGATGTTTTTATCTTCATCGTTTTCAACACTTTAAATAAATAAGTTTGTAAAGTTATGTGATAAAGACCATATAATGGGTCCTCCGCAACTCTCAAAATGCAGCAAGATGACAGATTATCAGCATGAGAGAAGCCGGTATGTCCTGCGACAAATTACACATATTGTTGGTCATTACCATTCCACTATCAGTCGTTTTGTGAATAAAAATCAGGCAACAAATGATGTTGAAGACCTACCGAGATTAGGAAGACCCCCTTAAACATCGGCTAGGGAAAGCCAAGTCTAAGAGTAAGGGTAAGCCAAAAAGAGACCATTTGCAAACAGTACAATCCTAAAAAAGGAGTTGTTGTCATACAGGAGACTTTAAACAAGAACTGTTCGAAATCGATTCATAGCAACTGGTTATCGTGCGAAAAGACCATTTTGGAGACCCTTGCTTACAAACAGACATACAGTGACCCGTATCCAATGGTGCAGAACTCACCAACGTTGGAAATTAGCATCTTGGAGGAAGATTCATTGGTCCAATGAATGTCGGTTTATCTTCCCTGGCATAGTAGTGGTCCGGATTTTAACCATATTATGCATATATGGGTCATTATTCGACATTAAATGTGCCAAAGGACACTCCAGTTCACACGCTTCATGAAATAACAATGCCCGTCACCAGGAAAAGTTGCAATTACCTCAGCAACACATTTGTCGATTAGTGGCAGGCATGGTCTGAACAGGTTAAGAGACGGTTGTCCGTGTGAATGGAGGCTACACGAAGTATTGATTATTTGGCCTAAAACGACCAACCTTGATGTGAATAATCATCTTAAGTTTTATTTTGAAATGTCTGACATTCTATTGTTCGATTACAGTAAAATTTGTAAAATGCAATTGTTTGTACAAAAATTACTTCATCTTGGTATCAAAATTGTGGTTAATTAAAACATCTTTTTGAAACATTTTTTTAATTCGTTTTAGTGGAAATGTTATCATTAACAATGTTTCAATACTATTATACAAATATTTTATCATATGCTATCCAAAAAATTAATCTGATTTTTCAAGGTTTAAAAAATTCAGGTGTTGCAATACTTTTTTTCCATGTCTATATTATGAAATATAGGTATTAGCTTGATAAAAGATATGAAAAAGTAAAATCACAAAAATACTGAACTCAGAGGAAAATCAAATCGGAAAGTCCCTAATCACATGGCAAAATAAAATGAAAAAACACATAAAAACGAATGGACAAGAACTGTCATATTCCTAACTTGGTACAGGCATTTTCAGACACCTTTAGAGTTATACTCTGAAGACAGCTAAATATCAAGAATCAAAACATTCTGTTGAATAGAAGCGGTAAAGTTATACTTTTGTATCAATTTTTATTGATATTTCTGCCTTTTTTGCAGAGTAATCTCCCATATCAATGCAAATCTCCTTGGGATATTTTAAAATCATGATATTTTAATAGTTTTCCTCAAGTTAGACTGTTTTCGTTGTATATTTGGGGAATGATACTAAAGATTATAACTTAAAAATCTTCTGTTGCAATTATTTCAAGGTTATGGTTAAATTTATGCTAGATTGACTGGACTGATTAGTTTTAGAGATATAAGACACAAACTTCATTTACCCCTGTGTTCTATTTTTAGTAAATTTGGCCATGTTGGTTGGCAGGCAAGGTCATTGGACACATTTTTGATTGAGGCCAAGTTTTGTTAAATTTGGCCATAAAGTTTCAGGAGAAGATTTTGGTAATAGATGACAAAAAATTGTAAAAAATCTACTATAAAGAGCAACATTTCCATCAGGGGGCTCGTGGGTATATATTTTTTTTTAATATTGGAATTCGCTATATTTTATCATAAATGAACTTTATCATACCTCATCGTTCATTTAACCTCACAATCTGCCTCCGAAAGAAGCATACATTTTTTTTAATGTCCTTTTTTTTTCGGTTGAACTAAAAGGAGAAATACAGGTAATATCGAAATAAAAAAATAACCTAATTACAGAAAT
The DNA here is from genome assembly GCF_963676685.1 of Mytilus edulis. Classification (NCBI taxonomy): domain Eukaryota; kingdom Metazoa; phylum Mollusca; class Bivalvia; order Mytilida; family Mytilidae; genus Mytilus; species Mytilus edulis. The sequence continues at coordinate 87,881,356 of NC_092349.1, read as the reverse complement.
CGCTTAAATTTTACAATTATTTAGTTTATGTACAGCTTATTTGAAAACAATAATAAATCAAAGCGCTGTAAGAACTGTAGGCAGTTAACCAAACACCAAGGCAAACATAATTATGAAATGTGGCAATGTTGCTTCAATTTTCTTTTAAAGATTTAAAAGAACAAACATTAAACATTCATGTATAATTGTACATTTATGTTCATTTAATGAATTAATCATCAAGGCAAATAAGGCCAACCTTAAAAATATGTTTGTTTGCAGTTTTCCGACTGTACCTTCAGACTGAAGGGTCGGTTGGTAGGAAAAATATTTTATTTTATCAGCCAAAATACAGTTTAAACAAGCAGTTACACTAAACAAAAAAAAAAACATTTTAAAACAACAAACACTGGACATGCTGAAAACCAACATCAAATGAACAGGCATTTTCAGATAAAAAACTTTTTAACCAAAACTGAAACTTTAACATAGTGTCATTATCCAATTTATGACATAAAATATGGTATAATTATTAAATACTGGAACACTTATAAACAAGAAATGTCATTATGACTAGAACTGTTTTAAAGAAATATATTCAGACATGTATGCTTCTTGACTAGAATGTTTTCATGAGTAGAGTATTTTCATCAGAAAAATGTAGATATTAAAGATTTATAAGACAATGTATTAAAGAGTGTATTTTTAATATAAAAAAAAATAACCATTGAATCTTCCTCAATTGAAAAAAAAGGCAACTTGAAAAAAAAGTATTAAGACATTCGACTGTTTTCATATTTCATAAAAACAATATTTAATTATATGTGATAAGGTTATATTTTTGCCAGGCTTTAATGAAAACCAAAGAAATCTAAAGTTTGGGGTGAAATCCATAGCACCCCATTAAAAGTAAATGGTCTGTACTGAAATGTTTTTGATGCATAAAAAAAATTGAAAGCATAGCTTCTAAGGACATGTTTTAATTGAATTCACACAGGCGACACAGTTTGGGTATATTTAATATTGTAAGAAAGAGAATAATTGCAATGAGCGGGGCAGCCCACCTTATCCTAAAGGAGCATACTCATTGCAATCGAAGATAGATTTAATATAGAGAGAGTATATTTATTTTTAAAGCTAACCATTCATTTTCTCTACATCTTTGTGTAGTTAGGGTTGCTTCTTATTGATTTGGCATGATCTATATCCATTAACATTTCAAATGAGCCCTTCCTCCGTACAGGCGTGTTTACAGATATCCATGAAGATTTAAGTCACAGAGGAGTGGTTTCATCTTTGTCGTCTTCACAACGATTTGTAGAAAATATGCCATACTTCAAGCTGCTGTCGAATTATTTAACCACTGAAATTGGTTCCATAAAGTCAGGCTCCACAGATTCTGTACCCGATATGTTTGAGACAGAATGGTTATCGTGTCAGTTATGAATATCCGCTGCATCATCGTCAATGATATTATCACACATCATTACATGTGCCTGAATCTGTATAAACAGTTTACTAATAAACTTTTTTGTTTGTTATTTGTCTTAAAATTGACACGAGACGACAGCGTAAAGTACTCCTCCGTGACTTCATGGATACCTGTAAACAATTTCCATGTGCTTTATCATTAAATGGTCACATGAACGCTTGACGGGAAGCTAATAAAAACCGAACCTGAAATGCATAATTGACCCAGACTTTAAATCATTTCCGGAAAGGACCCAAAGTTCCGGATCACGTCAATAGAAGTATTAAAAAAAAATTCTTCAAATTTAAAGCAATAAAATTTTCACAGTCGGGAGTATTTTCAAGGGTCGGTCGGTAAACTGCAAACAAACAATATTTTAATTTAAGCCCAATTCATATTTTATCAAGGTTTTCAATAGCAACGTATATATCAAGTATATTTTTTTTCCATGGTCATGAGTCTCGAGTCAGCAGTGGTACAAATTCGCAATGATTGCAATTCTTCTAGTTGATCGTAATTGTTCGTATTAGTTGACTGTTAGTATTTCAAGTTGACTTTAGTACGAGCTTGTAAAAGTATGAACGGTGTTATGTCTAGCAAAGTGATATGCATATGTGACGCCTATGAGATTGACCTTGTATGTCATTCAATCTATTTGAAATGACAAACAGGAATGAATATGGTTTAGCAGTTGGTATCTCAATCTTTTACAAGTTCTCAAAACACACACAAGAGGGTGTGAGTGACCCTAGGGACTACCCCTATTTTTCATTTGATTTTTTATATTGTCCCATACATGAATATATATGGTTTAGGGGTGGGGGACCCCAGTGACTTCCCCTATATTTCATTTGATTTGTTATATTGTCCAATACATGAATATATATGGTTGAGGGATGGGGATCTCATCTGTTTCCAAGTTATCAAACAGGATTGGGCAGGGTGACCCTTAGGACTCTCCCTATATTTCATTTGATTTATTCTTTTGTCCCATACATGAAAATATATGGTTTAATTTAAGGTTAGGATCTCGACTGTTTCTAAGTTCTCAAACAACAGGAGGGGTGGGGTGACCACAGGGACTTCCCCTGTATTTTATTTGATTTGCTATTTAGTCCCATACATGAGTATATATGGTTACGTGGTGAGGATCTCGACTGTTTCCAAGTTCTTAAACATGAGGGTGCAGTGACCCTACTGGCCTAGGAACTCCCCCTATAATTCATTTGATTTTTTATACTGTCCAATACATGAATATATATGGTTTATTGAGGGGATCTCAACCGTTTTTAAATTCTCAAACAGGAAGGGGTAGAGTGGCCCCACGAACTCCACCTATATTTCATATGATTTGTTATATTGTCCCATACGTGAATATACATGGTTTAGGGGCGGGATCTCGACCGTTTCCAAGTTCTCAAACAGGAGGGGTGGGATGACCCACAGGGACTCCCCCTATATTTCATTTGATTTATTATATTGTCCCATACATGATTATATATGGTTTAGGGGTGGGGATCTCGACTGTTTCAAAGTTCCCAACCAGGAGCGGTGGGGTGACCCCAGGGACTCCCCCTGTATTTTATTTGATTAGGTATATAGTCCCATACATGAATGTATATGGTTGAGAGGTGGGGATCTCATCCGTTTCAAAGTTATCAAACAGGAGGGAGTAGAGTGCCCCAAAGGACTCTACATACATATAATTTGCTTACATTCAGGTATCATATAATCTAGTTGCACTATATGTGTAAAAATTGAGAAAAAAATACCCATTTGGTAATATGTTTACACTTTAAAAGCATCTTACTTGCTTTACCAACATTTATTACTGATAAAGAAAATTTATACTGTCACCAGGACCATATATATTGTAAGATATACTGTTCTCAGCTGTCACAAAGACTCACATTGTATTGGATTTTGACATTAAAATTTGTCAAAAAGTAAATTTGAGTTTCCTATGGATACCTATGGATACCTATGGATCTTCTGTTGCACCATTATATTCTGCTCTACTTCATCATCATTGTATTTAATTGTACGTTTCTCACATTTTCAGTACAAAATATTTCTGTTTTTTCATTCTTTTACATATATCTTTTGGTTTTCATTTCTAGTGTTTATATTTATTTACCATGTCCGATTTTTTTAAAAGTTCAAAGATTGCAAAACCCGGAATTACCCATATCCGCTTCCGGAATCGGATCCAATATTAGAATTTTCTTTTCATGTCAGCCATTTTGTTTTCAATGTTGTTTTTGTCAGATGGAAGTACACCACTAATTAATGACCCCATTGCTTTCTATGTTAAATTCCTCAATTTCGAGTGGTCACAGCTCTTTTATCTTAAGTTCAAATAAAGTGACAATCATTGCATGTCAAAGCAACACCTTCTGGTGTCCTGTACTAAAAAAAATCAACATACCTTACATTGCATATAAGAAAGAACTGGTTCCCGGAACTTCGGATGTACCAAAACAGGTACTTCCGATCTGACAAAAAGGCAAAATGTACCCTCCTTTTTAAATTTCATGCCATTTTTTTATTATTCAAATTTACCAGTCAAAAATGTTCTGCAATGATCATGTAACCATTGTAACCTGATTTCCCATGTATGTAACCATTGTAACCAGATTCCCCATGCATGTAACCAATGTAACCTGATTCTCCATGCATGTAACCATTGTAACTAGATTCTCCGTGCATGTAACCAGATTTCCCATGCATGTAACCATTGTAACCTGATTTCCCATGTATGTAACCATTGTAACCAGATTCCCCATGCATGTAACCATTGTAACCTGATTCTCCATGCATGTAACCATTGTAACCTGATTTCCCAGGTATGTAACCATTGTAACCTGATTTCCCACGTATGTAACCATTGTAACCTGATTTCCCATGTATGTAACCATTGTAACCAGATTTCCCATGTATGTAACCATTATAATCACATTGACCCCTGTTTCTCCATGTATGTAACCAAACCTGTTTTGTCATGCAAAGGGTTGTCATGGTAACGGGGATTGCATGGGTGTAACCAGTGTAACCAATGTAACCATTAGGTGAAGGAAAGTTACAAATAGACTGGGGAAATTATGAATGATTTATGATAGTTTGTATGGGTGTAACCAATGTAACCAATGTAACCATTATGTCAATGGGGGTTACAAAACAAGATACCTATATTCAGGTGCACATTTTGTGCCTTATATGTTCTGGCCGGGCCTGAATTAGTGGTGTTACACCAGATACGATTTTACGCGAATTTACACATTATTTGTCTGCGATTTTCTGTATAAAGCTAGCGGTTGAACAAAATGAACATCGCTGTGATGAATAATAATGCTAAAACAAGTTTTGAGATCGTTTATTAGGAGACTTTGGTAAAAAGGTTTGCAAAGTTATTTTTTTATTTCCTCTCAAGTCGTGCATGTTGAGCGTAGCTATTTACCAAGTCGAAAGTCCGACTGCAAAAGTGGAAGTTCGCAGACCTCGGACAACCGCTAATTGAACCCCTGCCTCCAAATTGAAAAGATACAAAATTTCGTCTTATAATTTAAAATTGCCGCCAACAGCATGAACAGTGGAACTTATTTTAAGAATACTGACGTAGTTGACTACGTATTGACGACAAACAACATTCCTACGACTTTTGCCATTTGGGGAATCTAAACTTCTTTTCGGCGATGAAACATTTCATACATTTGTTCTTTGACAGCTTAGCCAATAAGGGGATAAAAACTACATAAAGATTCCTAATGTGCCCTACTTCCTATGTGCAACTTCAAAACTTTTGGATAAATCGACGATCATTTAAGGTTTTTCTGATCATATTTTTTGTAATCAAGAATTAAAATTATGAAAAAACTGTCCAATTAGTTAATAATAACAATGGCACATATTTCAGCATTTATTGGGTAGAACACAAATCTAGGGTGCTCGCATAAGGCAGATTAACTGCCTAAAAATATAGGTCACCGATGTGTTAAAAAAGATATTTCAATTTTAATGCCAAAAAATGGCATTTTTTTCACCAAAGGGAGATAATTTGGAGATTTTTCAATGATATAAACATTTTAAAAGTCATCCGGGGCCAAACCGAATCGATTTTTTTGGTTGATTTTTGAACCAAATCATAGTGTAATAATTAAATTTGTAATGAAAAAAACAAATGTTTAATTTTTTGCCGACATTTTTGTACCCGCGAGGGCCAATATACAATTTTGGTCAAGTTGACTTATTTGTAGATGCTGGTTGGCAGGCAGGGTCTTCGGACATATTTCTTTTTAAAACTAGATATCTAGTGCTGATTGTCGCCAAGTTTGGTTAAATTTGTCTCAGGTGATCAGAAGACTTTTGTAAAAGATTACAAAAATTTAGGAAAAATTGTTAATTTGTGCTTTAAAGGGCAATAACTCCAGTTTGGTCATGATGACTTATTTGTAGATCTTACTTTGCTGAACATTATAGTTGTTTACAGTTTATCTTTATCTATAATAATATTTAAGTTAATAGCCCCAAACTGCAAAATTTCCTTAAAACTACCAATTCAGTGGCAGCAACCGAACAATGGCGTATCTGATTCGTCTGATAAACTGCTGGAAAGATAAATCATAACCTGATGAACATATATACTCATTGTCAAATTTGCTCCAAACACTTTGGTTTCAGAGATACATGTACAAGCCAAAATCTACATTTTATCCGCATGTTCAATTTTTGGTCAAGGTTGTCATCTTGGTCGGTTGGCCGGGTCATCGGTCACATTTTTTTAATTTAGATACCCAATGATTATTGTGGCCATGTTTGGTTAAATTTAGCCCAGTAGTTACAGAGGAGGAGATTTTTTGAAAAGTTAACGGGCAATGGACGACAGACTTTGCTGAACATTATAGTTGTTTACAGTTTATCTTTATCTATAATAATATTTAAATTAATAGCCCAAAACTGCAAAATTTCCTTAAAACTACCAATTCAGTGGCAGCAACCGAACAATGGCGTATCTGATTCGTCTGATGAACTGCTGGAAAGATAAATCATAACCTGATGAACATATATACTCATTGTCAAATTTGCTCCAAACACTTTGGTTTCAGAGATACATGTACAAGCCAAAATCTACATTTTATCCGCATGTTCTATTTTTGGTCAAGGTTGTCATCTTGGTTGGTTGGCCGGGTCATCGGTCACATTTTTTTAAATTTAGATACCCAATGATTATTGTAGCCATGTTTGGTTAAATTTAGCCCAGTAGTTACAGAGGAGGAGATTTTTTGAAAAGTTAACGGGCAATGGACGACAGACGACGACGATGGACGACAAGTAATGAGAATAGCTCGTATGGCCCATTGGACCAGGTGAGCTAAAAATGAAAAATGAAAGACAAAAACCAGTACACAAAACTAAAGAATGGGCAACTCGAACCCCATCAAAAACTGGGGATGATCTCAGGTGATCCAGGAGAATAAGCAGATCCTGATCCACATTGGCACCAGACGTGTTTATCATGCAAGAACAAGCCAATTTGCAATTTTAATTAAGTATGACGCAATTCCAGGACATTTTTTTTATATTTTAACGTCACAACTTCCTCGTTCAATATATAGCGTCCTTGTAAGCAGCAACCCTCTGTAAAAACATAATCGGAAATGCAAGCTCTGGAACAGGTTTTCAAAGGGGAGATATATATACTACATATGCAAATGCTGCAGGAATGTTGCTACTTAGAATTGAAAAATTCTCAATTAAGAGGCCAGTAACACATTTACCAATCTCATTAAAAACCAATGTTCTGATACGCTACATTTCCCTTTCAGATGTTAGGGGAGTGTAGCGAATCAGAACATCGGATTTTAATGAGATTGCACATATACATCTTACAATTATTCCATATATCGAACATAGTTGACCTATTGCCTATGGTATACAAGAAACAGACCAAACCTTACCTTAAAAACTTCGTGAAAATGAGGTTAAGATCAGCGTATACATGACAGACAGAAAGACATGTACACCTTACAACGATTTTATCATACAATAAACAAAATAAAGTTGACCTATTGCTTATTTTCTATACACAGTTTTAATTTAAAAGATACGTCGACATGGTTTGAAAATATAAATAATTACACCATTACAAACACAATTACATTTAAATAAATACATAAAAGGACAAACACCATTACAAACTAAATCCCTATTTCATATTCTAATTTTCGAATTTACCCATCAGTGAATTTCAGATAAAAATAAACGCATAAAAAAAGGTACATTCATGTGACACACAGTTTAAAATTTTATTGTGGTGTCGTTAATTAATGGTAGGTGTCAGTTGTTATTCTGTGGTTTACATGTTGTAATGTACATTTATATTATCTAATCAAAGATTCAAATAATTCAAGAAATACTGTGTGGTATACCATCGGCTACATGTGGTATGGGGTTTGCTCATTGTTAAAGGTTGTATAGTTACCCATGATTGCTTACACTGTGACCCACGTTCTTTGCACGGTTGAGTTGTATCATAGGCAATCAATCCACATCTCATAAATTTTGATATAAGATTGAAATAATTCAAGAAATACAAATCGCTAACATTTATAATATTGGCAAGTTGGTGTTCTTCTAGTAACAGAAGTAACAAAAGTTCCTCTAATGGAATTAGAGTGAAAGAGTAGAACGACCCCACGCTGACGCTATGCCATGACCTAAAAAACACTGCCCCGATATTCGGAGGATAAAATAATTCAAAGCGTTTACTGTTAATGAACCGGTCGGTGTGGTAAACAAGAGACAATTTATATAAAAAATTTGTAAGGGTTCCGCGGAACCCAGTGTCTCGCCTACTTTTGCTGTAAATCGCAGGCTCAACAAAAATGAGGAAAAAAAATCAATAAAAATATTCCTCTTGATACTATTGTAAGAAGCTTCTGTCCAAGTTTGGTAAAAATTTAGGATATTTAATGAATCTAATAAATGTTTTGAAAACTTTAACTGCAGACTATATGTAATGTTAACTGGAAGAAAATCTAAGTCCATTTAAAAGTATAATACAGAAAAAATGGAGTTATCTTTTTACAAAATTTATTTTTTGATACTATCTTATGATCATAAATAAGCTTCTGTCCAAGTTTGGTACAAACCCAGGATAGTTTAAGGAAGTTATTAAAATTTTAAAAACTTTAACCACAGAGTGAATGTTATGTTTCCCCGCAGAAAAACTAAGTCCATTTAAAAGTAAAATACGGAAAAAAATGATCTATTTTTTTACAAAATTTACTTCTGGATACTATCTTATGATCATAAACAAGCTTCTGTCCAAGTTTGGTACAAACAAAGGATAGTTTAGGAAAGTTATTAAAACTTTAAAAACTTTAACCACAGAGTGAATGTAATGTTTCCCCGCAGAAAAAAACTAAGTCAATTTATAAGTAAAATACGGAAAAAATGGAATTTTATTTTTACAAAATTTACATCTGGATACTATCTTATGATCATAAACAAGCTCCTGTCCAAATTTGGTAGAAATGCAGTATAGTTTAAGAAAGTTATTAAAATTTCTAAAACTTTAACCACAGAGTGAATATTTGTGGACGACGCCGCCGCCGCCGACGACGACGACACCGACGGAATGTAGGATCGCTTAGTCTCGCTTTTTCAACTAAAGTCGAAGGCTCGACAAAAACAATCGTTGCTGTGGTACCACAGGAAAATATTGTATTATATATGGTCGAACGTAGAATTATCCTGCCGAAATGAGTAGGTCTAAACACAGTCATCTCTAACAAAACGAGGTAGTTGTACTGACTCACAATAAAGCTGATCAATTAAAAAATACTACAAGATTTGTTTACTCTTAACTTAGACTTGAGCTCATTGTGCAAGAAAGCACCATTACCTTCGTCTGACAAATGAACATCATTCCTGAACAAATATTAGCCATGCACCTGATTATCTGCTAAGTGCAATTAGTTAAGGGGAAATGTCTCCAAAACTCAGGAGAAATTTGGTGAAACCTGACAGACTGACATGTACACCTTACAATCATAACATGCTTTAAATAAAGTTGACCTTTTACAGTTTCTAAGAGACAAACTAAACCAGCAAAACTGAAGATTGACCATTATGAACCATGACTGAAATGAAGTCACGGGCAGATGATAACTTCCTATCATGATTTTCTTGATAGAGGGTTGCTGCTCACAAGGAAGCTATTAAACCAAGAGTTCCAAATGGTGAAGTTGAAATCATCCCTTCGTAAATTTTACGGACGCCATCACGAGTTGGTTGACCGTTATGAAATAACCGTTTCACAAATGATATCGGATATGTTCCTTACATCGTAACTACAATCCCCTTCCCTTTCATGAATGTGACCTACCGAATTAGACTATTTACCGGATTTGTTATCACATAAGCAACACGACGGGTGCCGCATGTGGAGCAGGATCTGCTTACCCTTCCGGAGCACCTGAGATCACCCCTAGTTTTTTGGCGGGGTTCGTGTTGTTTATTCTTTAGTTTTCTATGTTGTGTCGTGTGTGCTGTTGTTTGTTTGTCTTTTTCATTTTTAGCCATGGCGTTGTCAGTTTGTTTTAGATTTATGAGTTTGACTGTCCCTTTGGTATCTTTCGTCCCTCTTTTTCCAGACAGACATACACACCTTACAATGACGCCATACACCAAATATAGTTCACCTTCTGATAAAAGTGTAAGGAAAACAGACCAAAAATCAATTAAAAATTAACAATAAGCAGTACATTGTAAAAATGAGATCAAGGTAAAAAATAAAACGCGCCAGACTTACAACTACAGAGACGTGCAAAAAGTATTCGGTCACAATGGCGTCATGTTTACATTTCAAAACGAAAGTTGTAAAGTTCATGCTTGCACTGTAAATAAATCAACCAATGAAATACAACAAAAATAAAAACTTACCTCTAATACTTTGTTAAGTGTCCTTTTAGCCTGATTACATTTAATATCCTTTTCGGAATCGACTTGTATAAGCACTGAATATAGGCAGGGGAATACTGACCCCAAATACGGTGGATTTCTTGGAATAATTCATTTTTAGATTTAATCATCCCAGTACGTGTTTGAAGTTTTCTTTTTACATGTAACCAAACGTTTTCGATTATATTTAAGTCAGGGGACTGTGCAGGCCAGCTCATACCGGTTATTCCGTTCCGAGCTACAAACTCTTGGGTGGACCGTGCACGATGGACAGGGGCGTTGTCATCCTGGAATAAATAATTTCCTCCCGGAAAATGCCGAGCTATCACTGGCCACAAATGTTCATCAAGTATTTCTTGATATTTGACAGCATTAATATTGCCTTCTACAGGAGTAAGTGTACCGACGCCATTCCAGCAAATACAACCCCAAATCATGACTTGATATTTAGTTTGTGAAGTCCGCGGTTGCACAAGGTCCGGTCTCCACCCCTCGTCTCTTTTTCGCCATACGTACACACGTTCATCATGTCCAATCATGATTTTACTTTCATCAGAGAAAATAACCTTTTTCCAGTTGTTATTAACTGTCCATCTCCTTTTTTCTCTGCACCATGCAAGTCTTTTTTTCCGATTGACTTCCCGGATCACGATTTTTTTCTTATTTACACACCTGTGATACCCATGTTTATGTAAATGGTGCTGGATGGTACGTTTAGACACGGGAACACAATTTTCCTCATTAAACTTGTTTGTTATGTCACATAAAGAGCTCCTCCGACTTGTCTTTACAATGCGTTCAAGCTTGCGGTAGTCGCGTGGTTTTACAAACAATGGTCGGCCACTTCTAGGTTTATTCTCCTCAGAACCCGTGTCTAAAAATTTTCGAACATTGTCAATAACTGTTGACTTGGGAATTCTAAGTATGTCAGCGATTTTTCGGCGAGAAAATCCATTCTGGAACATTTCCACAATCATGTTTTTGACATCTGTTGACAGTTCCTGACCTTTTCTACCCATCTTTGTTATTTTACTTGTTTTAACGAAACTACAATGGCAGACGACAACAAACGTCACATGACGGTAGCCCATGTGATGCACAACGCTAAAAGACTAGTACAGTAATACTCAGTGACGTGATTGACGTGGGGCAAGGCCATTTAAAAGTCGGTCACCTGTACAAACGTAAACACGACGCCATTGTGACCGAATACTTTTTGCACGTCTCTGTATATTGAAAAAGAATGTGTCCACAGTACATGGATGCCCCACTCGCACTATCATTTCCTATGATCAGTGGATCGTTAAATCGGGTTAAAATATTAGTTTGGCATGAAAATTAGAAAGATAAACCATAGGGAACATGTGTACTAAATTTAAAGTTGATTAGACTTCAACTTCATCAAAAACTACCTTGACCAAAAAAACTGTATCCTGAAGTTGGACAGACAGACGAACGAAAGGACGCACTGACCAGAAAACATAATGCTCCTCAACTATCGTCGGTGGGGTATACAGAATTTCATACACCAAATATAGTTAATCTATTGCATTTACTTTAACTGAACCACGAAAATGAGGTCAAATCAGCTGACACCTGCCAGATGGTCATGTTCAACTTACAATCATTCCATATACAAAATATAGTAGACCTATTTATTGCTTTTAGTATCAGAGATATGAACTTAACCACGAAAATTTAACCTTGTTCACTGCATGCTGATCCATGAAATGTGATCAAGGTCAAATGAAAACTGTCGGACAGGCACGATAACCTCGCATAATATGCACATACCAAATATAGTTATCAAATTACTCTTAATAAGAGAGAATTCTATTTATCTTATTTATCTTTATTGGCATGATGTTTTCTGTTCTGTGCGTCCATTCGTCTGTTTGTCCGTCCGTCTGTCCCGCTTTAGGTTAAAAGTTTATCGATGTAGTTTTTGATGAAGTTGAAGTCCAATCAACTTGAAACTTAGTAGTCATGTTCCCTATGATATGATCTTTCTAATTTAATGCCAAATAAGTGATTTTACCTTATTTTCAGAGTCCACTAAACATTAACTAGAGGCTCTAAAGAGCCTGTGTCGCTCACCTTGGTCTATGTGAATATCAAACAAAGGTCGCAGATAGATTCATGACAAAATTGTGTTTTGGTGATGGTGATGTGTTTGTACATCTTACTTTACAATTATCTATTTCTATAATGAACTTGGCCCAGTAGTTTCAGTGGAAATTGTAGGTATTTACAAATTTTATGAAAATTGTTAAAAATTGACTATAAAGGGAAAAAAATAACTCCTTAGGGGGTCAATTGACCGTTTTGGTCATGTTGACTTATTTTTATGTCTTACTTTGCTGTACATTATTGCTGTTTGTAGTTAAACTCCATCTATAATAATATTCAAGATAATAACAAAAAACTGCAAAATTTCCTTAAAATTACCAATTCAGGGGCAGCAACCTAACAACGGGTTGTCTGATCCATCTGAAAATTCCGGGCAGATAGATCTTGACCTGAAAAACAATTTAGCCGCAGTGAGATTTGATCTAAATGCTTTGGTTTTTGAGTTATAAGCCAAAAACTGCATGTTACCCCTATGTTCTATTTTTAGCCATGGAGGCCATCTTGCATGGTTGGCAGGGTCACCCGACACAATTTTTAACTAAATTCCCCAATAATGATTGTGGCCTAGTTTGGTTCAATTTGGTCCAGTAGTTTCAGAGAAGATCTTTGTAAAAGATAATTAAGATTGACGAAAAATGGTTTAAAATTGACTATAAAGGGCAATAACTCCTAAAGGGCTCAACTGACCATTTCGGTCATGTTGACTTATTTGTAAATCTTACTTTGTTTAACATTTTTGCTGTTTACAGTTTAATTCTATCTATAATAATATTCATGATAATAACAAAAAACAGCAAAATTTCCTTAAAATTACCAATTCAGGGACAGCAACCCAACAACAGGTTGTCAGATTCATCTGAAAATTTCAGGGCAAATAGATCTTGACCTGATAAACAGGTTTACCTCCATGTCAGATTTGCTCTAAATGCTTTGGTTTTTGAGTTATAATCCAAAAACTGCATTTTACCCCTATGTTCTATTTTTAGCCATGGCGGCCATCTTGGTTGGTTGGTCGGGTCACCGGACACATTTTTTAAACTAGATACCCTATTAATCATTTTGGCCATGTTTGTTTAAATTTGGCCAAGTACATGTAGTTTCAGAGGAGAAGATTTTTGTAAAAGTTTACAGACGACGGACGACAGACTCTGGACGCCGGACGCCAAGTGATGAGAAAAGCTCACTTGGTCATTTGGGCCAGGTGAGCTAAAAATTATAGTGCGGCTTGAGCACTTTCACGCTTCAGGTTAAGTTTTTGGTCGAGGTAGGTTTTGATGAAGTTGAAGTCCAATCAACTTGAAACTTATCACTCATGGTACCTATGATATGATCTTTCTAATTTTAATGCCAAATTAGAGATTATTCCTTATTTTGACGGTCCACTGAACATAGAATATGATAGTGAAGATGGGGCACTTGTTTACTTGGGAAACATTTTTGTTTAACAAGAAGTCACTTAACTATGAAAATGAGGTCAAGGACAATGGACATATGACAAATGGAAACTTTGAAACATAAGAAATCTATATACAAAATTAATATGTTGTGATGTTACACTATTGTTTCAGATAAGGGTGAAGGTTTGGTATCATTAAAACGTTGCATCTGTCCCAAGTCAGGAATCTGAAGTACAGTAGTTGCTTTTTGTTGATGATGTTATAAGTGTTTCTCGTTTCTCATTTTTAATATAGATTAGACCATTTGTTTTTCAGTTGGAATAGTTTCAAACCAGTAATTTTTTGGGGCCCTTTTTAGTTTACTGTTTGGTGCAAGCCTAGATTCAGTGTTGAAGACAATACCTTGAACTATAATGGTTTACTATTATAAATTGTGACTTGGATGGAGAATTGTCTCATTGGCACTCATGACACATGTCCCTATATCTATTGGAAAGATCCAGGCCTTCTACCTTCTGAAATATTAAGCTTTTAAGAAGTTAACCTAGCTAATGCTGCCGGCAGATCAGTATCCCTACATGTCCCTATATCTATTGGAAAGATCCAGGCCTTCTACCTTCTGAAATGTTAAGCTTTAAGAAGTTAACCTAGCTAATGCTGCCGGCAGATCAGTATCCCTACATGTCCCTATATCTATTGGAAAGATCCAGGCCTTCTACCTTCTGAAATATTAAGCTTTAAGAAGTTAACCTAGCTAATGCTGCCGGCAGATCAGTATCCCTATATATGTCAAAGGAATATCAACTATATGTTTCAATAAATGATATTCATATGAAATGCATCTTAATCTACTTTATTTCTTTATGAACATAATATAAATGTATTAGTGGGACAAATATTTAGAGTCGTTTGATTATTATGTATCTTTATCTTTCCTAGTTCAATATTATCAAGCAATATACAAGTCTTCAGTGGTTAGTTACCATCTGATGGTTTGTTTGCTCCCTTCCTGGAACTTATTTCTATAGCTTGGTCACCTTTGGTTGGCATATTTGAAGGAACTTTAAGAGGCGAGACCATCTCAATTTGCCCATATTCCTCATGACTGCTGTCAACGAGATATCTGGAGAAACCATAGTTTGGTTGTGTGTCCCTATCATTTTCACCATTCTTCATCATTAACGGCTTGTGGTGTGGAGCCTTTTCACCAATTTTTGAAGTCAAGGCAGAGACAGGTTCCAGTGTTTTAGTAAATCTGTCCATGGTTTTCTCAGACATCAACACAATTCTGTCTGCAGTTTCAGGGCTGTTATTTGTCTGGCCGTCTGCTTTCTCATCAATTGATTCACCAATGCCAACATTAATTTCTCGAGCAGCACTTTGTGGGATATGATCTCTACCAATGCAAACATTAATCTCTCGAGCGGTACATGGGGGAATAAGATCTTTTCCAAAGCCACCATTAATATCTTTGACAGTATGTGAGGGGACAAGGTCTTCAGTTGAACTTGCAGATGATGGTCTTATAAATCTCCCTTTCTTTTGACCAAGGACCTCACTACCAAAACTCCTGAAAATAAATTAGAATCATGAATAAACTGCAAAGTGATGTATCCCTTAGAAATTAAAAATACTCTGGTATAGAAACTAGAGGCTCTCAAGAGCCTGTATCACACACCTGACTCTACTTGGGTTTTTGAAATCATATAAAAACGGATAAAATTTGTCCTTCAGGCCAGGTGAGTTAAAAAGGAGATGGATGTGTGGCAACTAAAAGCTAAATGAACAGATTTAAACATTGTACATTTTCCTAGCCTATGCAATTGCTATCTTGACCTTTAATTTTAATACCTCATTCTTTTAAACATTTGAATGAACTTCAACTTCGTCTGGTATATTAAATTATAATCCTGGTACCTTTGATAACAAGTTATACCATTATCTACACTTGCTTCTGAATTGAACTTTAATTTTACTTTTCTCATATCTGAATGGATAATAAAACAATATTTATACAGATGAGAGAAAGGATGTGAGGTAGACCATGTTCCAAGCAATAAACATTTTCTAAAAATTGGTTAAAGTTTAAATGAAAAAAGGCCTGACTATTTAAAAAATATATGTTATCATATATTTAAAAAAAAGAGGCAATAAAATCAAAAACCAAAAATGTACTCCTCTGAGTAAAAGTGATTATAATTTTAGGGATGATTAGAAATTCCTCTCACAGCCACATTATTTTTGTCTCATGAAAATTACAATTATTATAACAGTTCTAACTCATGTGATGCCACAGTGATGGAACCTCATTTACCTGTCCCTTGGAACCTCCAGACCTAAACTCAATACCTCTTACCTACAGACTAAAACATACCATGTATTAGATCCAGGATCTATTTTGTTTGGTCGTTTCTTCTTGTAGTACCGTCTGATTAACATGAAACACATCACCAGAGTCAGTAAAACTGCAAAGGTCAACAAGATTGTCTTGACAACATTCAAGTTACATTTCTGGTACCCAATCAAATCCTCACAATCATAGAACACAGAACAGGGATTAGAATCACATTCATTTATATCTGTCTGACACCACTCATCAGTATAACCACGGTCACATTTACAGGAATATTTCTCAAAACTGGAAGCTCGTTCAATGTCATCACATTCTGTCGATGTTTTGTTCAGGCAGTTACCATGGACACAGGGTGCAATTAAGATGTAAACCTTGACCTCTAGGTTTTTGGTTGTGTATCTGGCTTGATCATATCCCCTGGCTGGAAAAACTGTTCTCCCATAGAATGTTTTGTCCACTGAAAAACTCAGTTTTAATTTCTTTTTAAGTATGCCATGAAACTGGACAGGTTCAAAGGTAAAGTTACTGAGTAAAGTATTGTTAATTCTCATTGTGTAGTTTATTTCATTAATAGAAGGATCGACAAAATCAACATCCAAGAAAGTCACATGTCCCAAATCATACTTTTTTGTAACATTTCCATCCAATAAAATTTGAACTGATTTCAAACCTTTGCCAGGAATTTCTATTTCTTCAAATTTTAAAGCTGATTCAAACGGCAAAAGCACTGGAGCATCATTTATAGGAGCAATGTTAATTGTTATATTTCTGGTAGCAGACAGTGGATGGAATGGGGGCAATAGTCCTGTTTCCACTACTTTAACAATGATAAAGTCAACTCCATTATAATTACTATCTGGAAGATAATAAATTGTCCCATCTGTTGTAATATTGGCTTGTCCATGGATTGGTTGCTGAAGAACTGTGAATTCTACATCATCTGATTCACTGTCTACATACTGTATAACCCCCTGTCCATTCTTATCCTGGAGGTCATCCATGTCTTCACTCACAAATAGTTCTGATGTAGTGATACGAGGTGGTGTGTTGGGTGCTTTCCTCGACATCACCATTAATGACCACATTCTGGGTAATGGTACACTAGTGGGTAATGGTACACTGGTGGGTAATGGTACACTGGTGTGGGAAGATCTTTTCTTTCTCGTTGAAGGTCCAGTTGTTGTCTTTGAGAATACTTCTTTACATGCCTATATTAATAAGAAGAAAAAAACCAGGTTGTAATGAGAAGGCTATTCAAGTTCTTTCAATTCATTGCACTAAGGATTTTGAGATAACTGATGGATTTCATAAATAAAGCATATATAGATATAAGAAGATGTGGCATGAGTGCCAATGAGACAACTCTCCATCCAAGTCATACTTTGTAAAAGTAAACCATTATAGGTCTTCAACACAGAGCCCTAAAATATGACCAGTGTAAAACCATTCAAACAGGAAAACCAATGGTCTATTAAATATATAATTTTTTTTTTTATATAAAGTCAGTATTTACTAAAGAAAGAAAATAATTTTGTGTTTGAAGGCCAATGCATTGGTATGTGAAATCTAATGTGTGAGGAAATTAGTTTTCAAGATAGACAAAACAAGTGAAACTGCGAGCTGCTGCTCACTGATGATACCCCCGTCCCAAGTGGATAATATTAATAGTGTAAAAATATGCAAGTGTTCGGTAAACAGGAAGTTGTCGAGTAATGAATCTGAAAACGCATCACACGGTATAGCTGACTTATATAAATCCTGAAACCAAATTTCAGAAATCCTTTTATTGTAGTTCCTGAGAAAAATGTGACGAAAATTTTCAACTTGGCTATCATGTGTAAAGTCATACAAGTGTTCGGTAAACAGGAAGTTGTCAAGTGATCAATCTGAAAACACATCAAACGGTATAGCTGACTTAGATAAACCCTGAAACCAAATTTCAGAAATCCTTCTATTGTAGTTCCTGAGAAAAATGCGACGAAAAATATTCATGGGACGGACGGACTGACGGACTGACTGACTGACTGACTGACAGACTGACGGACCGACAGACCGAGGTAAAACAGTATACCCCCCTTTTTTAAAGCGGGGGTATAATAAAAAAGCAGATCTACTAACCTGTGTAGTGAAAACTTTGTTGACGAAGTCTGTTTTATCTTCTACATCATTACAAGTGTCAGTAGGGTGCTTCCATAATTGATCATCTATCAAATATACGAAATATAAGGTCTTAAAAATGCAAATAATGTTGTATTCTCCCAAATCATATGAAACATCTTTTAAGTACATCAAAAGATCATAAAAATGGTTTGATATCCTAACTTTCATAAACATATGTACCAAGGAACAAATTTTCTATATTGAAAAAATGTACACACGCGCTACTTGTTGTTGTTGTCAGTCATTTGATTACTTTATTGTTGTTTGCTTAAAGTCTAGTGGAATTAAGTATTTCATAAAGTTCCAAACTCAAAACCATGTCAAAAATTAACAATTTATAATTGTGACTTACAGTTATCCCAATAAACAAGGACAGGAATCTCTGTGTTTGAATCAAATAAACTGCTGTCAAACTTTACATTGATACTGATTTCTGTCAAGCTTTCTACTGAAGTTGATGGTGATAAGTAAAACATCAATCCAGCATACTGCTTCAGTCTGGAATTAAAAAAGCAGATTTTATGTTAGTCAGTTTTGATTCTCATAACCAACATTCTAATGCATATGATGTAACACCATTTGTAACATTCATTTTGAATGGATTATGTCACCTATATTCATGGCATCAATTCACAACTTTCACGCAAGTGTAGACAACATATGACAGATTTTAATTGTATGATATGTTAGTTTCATTAGACTGGAGATAACTATATTGTGTTTTAAGCTCTGATTTGTTGGTCCTTAATACTAGTTACTTGTACCAAGTCAGGAAGTTCACAGTATTAAATGTTTGCCTTCATTTTATGTGTTAGAGCTTTGTATTCGATAAGGTATTTTCTGTTTTGAATTTTCTTTGGAGTTTGGTATTTTTTTATTTTACTTGTAAAGTAGTATTTAGGTAAAAACAAGAATGTGTCCACAGTACACGGATTCCCCACCCTCACTATCATTTTCTATGTTCAGTGGACCGTGAAAGTGGGATAAAAATCTAATTTGGCATTTAAATTAGAAAGATCATATCATAAGGAACATGTGTAATAAGTTTCAAGTTGATTGGACTTCAACTTCCTCAAAAACTACCTTGACCAAAAACTTTAACCTGAAACTTGCACTTTCATTTTCTATGTTCAGTGGACTGTGAAATTGGGGTCAAAAGTCTAATTTGGCTTTACAATCAGAAAGATCATATCATAGGGAACATGTGTACTAAGTTTCAAGTTGATTGGATTTCAACTTCATCAAAAACTAATAAACTACCTTGACCAAAAACTTTAATCTGAAACGGGACAGACGAACGGACGAACAAACAGATGGACGCACAGACCAGGAAACATAATGCCCCTCTACTATCATAGGTGGGGCATATAAAAAAACAGATAACTAACCTTTGTCTAAGAAATCTAGAGGTATCATTCTGTCTAGAAAGAGGGTCTATAAGATATCTAGTATATTTAGCTGAGGCTGCAGTTCCATAATCAGCTGTTACATCTGTTTGGTTCAATATTCCTGCCAATAGTGTCACATTTATACCTAAAAACAATATACAATTTTTTTTTTTTTTAATTCAATAAAATAAACATCATCAATAATTGACTAAAACAAAATTATATTTAAATGGAGCCACACCCTCCTTTCCTGTTATTCAGAGGAGGTAGTGATATATGTGCCAACCAGGAAGACTTTGAAAGTATTCAATAGTTTGATAAGTTAAGAATAAATGTTGGAATGTGCCAAATCATATTCAAATTATAGGAGAATGTATGTTACTTTTTTTTTGGCAATGTTTAAAGTTAGTTAAACAAATATAATTCAAACAACATTTCCACCATACCTTTGATAATAATGTCAGCAGATACTTTGGTTGTAGCATCTAGTAATTTTATTTCTCCATGAAGCTTGCTACTTTTACGTTTCCTTTTGTCTGGTGTTCCCAATTCCAAATCAGAATCTTCAGTGCCTAAAAAAAGCAAATGAATTCAGATTTAACAAGTGAAACTGCGAGCTACTGCTCACTAATGATACCACGCCACAAGTGGATAATATTAATAGTGTAAAAATATGCAAGTGCTCGGTAAACAGGAAGTTGT
The DNA here is from genome assembly GCF_963676685.1 of Mytilus edulis. NCBI lineage: Eukaryota > Metazoa > Mollusca > Bivalvia > Mytilida > Mytilidae > Mytilus > Mytilus edulis. The sequence goes on along the minus strand of NC_092349.1, from coordinate 87,860,815 downwards.
AGAGTGATGAATCTGAAAACAAATCACACGGTATAACTGACTCATATAAACCCTGAAACCAAATTTCAGAAATCCTTGCATTGTAGTTCCTGAGAAACATGTGACAAAAATTTTCAAATTGTCTATCATGTGTAAAATCATACAAGTGTTCGGTAAACAGGAAGTTGTCGAGTGATGGATCTGAAAACACATCACATGGTATAAGTTGACTTATATAAACCCCGAATCCAAATTTCAGAAATCCTTGTATTGTAGTTCCTGAGATTAAATTAGATGAAAAATATTCATGGGATGGACAGACTGATGGAAGGATGGATGGATGGATGGACAGACAGAGGTAAGACAGTATAACCCCCTTTTTTTAAAGCAGGGGTATAATAAAGCAGGGGTATAATTATAGATTTATCAATGTTAATTTCAAATTTCATTAAAAAGATTTTCAAAATAATAGACAAAACTTGCATTTTACCCTTATGTTGTATTTTTAGCCATGTTAGCCAGCTTGAATTGTTTAGCAGGAGGGGTTGAACTAGATATACCAATGATGACTGTGGCCAAGTTTTGTTCAATTTGTTTTAGAGGGAAATATTTTTGTAAAAGTTACCAAAAGATGATGAACACAGGCCCCAAGTGATGAGAAAAGCTCACTTGACCAGGTGAGGTAAAAAGCCAAGAAAAGTATATTTACACATGATATTCAATACTCACGTTTCACACATAATGGGTTAGAGTAAACAGAGATCTCCCTAGAGAATACAATGTCACATAGACACATGATATTCAATACTTACGTTTAATGCATAATGGGTTAGAGTAAACAGTCAATGACAGATGAGATCTCCCTACAGCATACAATGTCACATAGACACATGATATTCAATACTTACGTTTAATACATAATGGGTTAGAGTAAACAGTCGATGACAGATGAGATCTCCCTACAGCATACAATGTCACATAGACACATGATATTCAATACTTACGTTTAATGCATAATGGGTTAGAGTAAACAGTCGATGACAGATGAGATCTCCCTACAGCATACAATGTCACATAGACACATGATATTCAATACATTTTTTTACTTACGTTTAATACATAATGGGTTAGAGTAAACAGTCGATGACAGATGAGATCTCCCTACAGCATACAATGTCACATAGACACATGATATTCAATACTTACGTTTAATGCATAATGGGTTAGAGTAAACAGTCGATGACAGATGAGATCTCCCTACAGCATACAATGTCACATAGACACATGATATTCAATACATTTTTTTACTTACGTTTAATACATAATGGGTTAGAGTAAACAGTCGATGACAGATGAGATCTCCCTACAGCATACAATGTCACATAGACACATGATATTCAATACATTTTTTTACTTACGTTTAATACATAATGGGTTAGAGTAAACAGTCGATGACAGATGAGATCTCCCTACAGCATACAATGTCACATAGACACATTTGCCAGGTTCCAGGTTGAAGAAGGTGTTCATTTTAGCCGCCTTCATAGTCTCATTATTCCAGGTTGTATTTGCAAATTCTCCAACTGAAGCATTGAGTGGCGTCTCATCAATCCAAAGCTTACCATCTCTGATGAAGGCTTTCTTAGATTCTGTGATACCAACCATAATTCTGGGGAAGACATCATCTGTACCTGGGGAAGATCCTATCTCCCATTCTGTAAAATAAAGCTTGTAGTTAATAGGTATCTAAATAATTCTGGGGAAGACATCATCTGTACCTTGGGAAGATCCTATCTCCCATTCTAGAAAATAAAGCTTGTAGTTAATAGGAATCTAAATAATTCTGGGGGAAGACATCATCTGTACCTGGGGAAGATCCTATCTCCCATTCTGCAAAATAAAGTAAAGATAAGTTTGAATTGTTCCTCCTTTCGCCATGCTGGACTTTTATATCCATTCAGTATACCATATTTGACCATGTTTAGAACAAGGTCGTCAGTTTAAAATTATGTATAATACGCATTCTCTATTACCATCTATATATCTTAGGTATAACAGTGTGCAGTATATGCAGCCAATGACGGTAATGTGAAATTTATAATCAATCAAATTGAGTAATGAATTTATGAAATTTTATTCATTTACCTGTCTTGTCGCAGCATGCTAACCTTAAGGATAAATTATCCTTCCATAAAAAAGACAGAAGCCAAGCAAACTTTGATAATAATTTTCCTGATACAATGTGTAGTAAAATGTACACAATTATACTTTTATCTACACAGTATTCATAAATAAGTCTTAATTCATCACTCTTAATAAAATGTTTTAATACTTACCATAAAAAGCAACATCCTCTTTGCCTCCCTCCCATTCCAAACCAATATCATGTTCTTCTGCTGTAAATATGGTATCATCTACAACATCATCACTGTACATGTATGACAAGGTGACATTACTGACATCTGGTGGCATGATCTCCACGGTAACGTTACAGGAATCCTGGGACGTCAGACCGGCTGAGTTAACAGCTGTCACAGTGAGGTAATAGATATGGTCGTGCATGAGTTTACCCCGCAATCCATCTACCTTAATCTTCTTACTGAATCCAACAGAAACAGGCGGCTTGATGTCAGATTTACCTGGAAAATAAGTGTAACATATATCAATTTCAGACAAAATATAAGTTATTGATGACATCAACATGTCATAGAGTATATTATTTTTTTTGTATGGAGGTGGGTTGTCACTGCTTTTTCCTTAATTATCAACATAAAATACCTGACAGATCTTTATTGGAAATTCGATTTGTGTAAAACAGATCAAATTTATTTGTTGAATGGCAAAGCATTAATGGAAACTGTATGCATATGCAGTGCTTTAACACTTGGTTCAGTAATTATTTAAGTCTTGGTCTGAGTGCAGACAACAGGTTGACAGTCAAAATTATGTAATTGCCAGTGCCCTGAAACTTTTCCAAGGGGAGATAACTTAAACATTCTACTTGCTTCTGTTTCAATTTGTATAATATAATCCACAATGTTTCAGGGGGAGATAACTTAAACATTTTACCTGCTTCTGTTCTAATTTGTATGATATAATTCATAATATTTAAGGGGAGGTAACTTAAACATTTTACCTGCTTCTGTTCTAATTTGTATGATATAATTCATAATATTTAAGGGGAGGTAACTTAAACATCTTAACTGCTTCTGTTCCAATTTGTATGATATAATCCAGTTTCAAAGGGAGATAACTTAAACATTTTACCTGCTTATGTTCCAATTTGTATGATATAATCCACAATGTTTCAGGGGGAGATAACTTAAACATCCTACCTGCTTCTGTTCCAATTTGTATGCTATAATCCACAATGTTTCAGGGGAGATAACTTATACATTTTACCTGCTTCTGTTCTAATTTGTATGATATAATTCATAATATTTAAGGGGAGGTAACTTAAACATCTTAACTGCTTCTGTTCCAATTTGTATGATATAATCCAGTTTCAAGGGGAGATAACTTAAACATTTTACCTGCTTATGTTCCAATTTGTATGATATAATCCACAATGTTTCAGGGGGAGATAACTTAAACATCCTACCTGCTTCTGTTCCAATTTGTATGCTATAATCCACAATGGTTTAGGGAAGATATCTTAAACATCCTACCTGGTTCTGTTCCAATTTGTATGATATAATCCACAATGTTTCAAGGGGAGATAACTTAAAACATCCTACCTGGTTCTGTTCCAATTTGTATGATATAATTCACAATATTTAAGGGGAGATAACTTAAATATCCTACATGGTTCTGTTCCAATTTGTATGATATAATCCACACTATTTAAGGGGAGATAACTTAAACATCCTACCTGGTTCTGTTCCAATTTGTATGATATAATTCACAATATTTAAGGGGAGATAACTTAAACATCTTACCTGCTTCTGTTCCAATTTGTATGATATAATCCACAATGTCCCCTACATCTTCACTACATTCCCAGTAAGCTCCCATACTACTGTTAGTACCCTGGTATGCAGTCGGTTCCTCCATGGAGTTGGAGGGATCCACACATCTCACATACTGTAAGTCTGGAGGAGTTGTGTCTACCATAATTCCCTTTGATTGAACCACAGTTTCCTGTCCAGCAATGTTAACAGTTTTAACATTGTAATAGTATGTGGTGGCATTGAATTGATTACCGTCGGTAGAACTGTAGTTTGACTTTTCCACTGTAGCCGCTATAAGTGACAGGTTTCTAACAACAATATCGATTATCTGGAAATCTTCTGTGTGTTTTTCTGTACATATCTTTTCACATCCTATATTACAACCTGAGGAACACTGAATACAAAATGTACTATACAGAGTCATTGGAGAGATGGAATCAGTGCTGTTTGTAGAATCTGATATTCCTACCCATAATTCCTTTATTTGACTTTCTCCGTCATAAAAAGCTGTGCCATACACACATTTCATACTATCAACTTTAGGCAATGGTATTTTCAGACTTGTTATAATAGCTTCTCCAACGAAAGGATCCATAATATTTTCAATTGGTGGAAAATAATTATCTTTATTCCAAGTATAAAGTCCAGAGACAGCAAAGTCCTTAAACTGTATCCCATTAAACTGGACAATAGTTTCTCCATTGAGAAAGACCTGTATACTCCAAGTTGTAGTAGTAGGAGTCGAGACCTTTTCAAGATTGACAATAAAGTTGTTATAAGTCACAGTCGGGTCAAATTTCAGTTCAACTTGTCGTGTGATTGTTTTATACTTGTCTCTTATCCATATGAAGCCATACCATTTCCCATTAAACTGGTACCCAGGGATATGGAAGCCAACACCATAATGATCTAGAAGTTCAGTACCAGGATCGTTTGATCCATTCAGTTTTATATTAACACCATGACCTTTTGTTGTTTTTATTTGGTTAGCCATTACTTGATTCAATGTTGTTGTATAGAAACCTGTGACATTTTGAGAGTTTGCAGCTGTGCCACTTAATCCATTGTGAGTTGTATTCTCTGCCATCTGATCGTCAGCAATCAAACCTGTGGAGTCAGATGTCACTTCTGTAAACATCTTGCTTCTAGTTGTACTGGTCATTATTGGGACAGCTATGGAGTTTCCAATACCTTCCATTAAAACATTGCTGTCATTATCTGGAGGACTGAAAACAAAATCTGAGAACACACTATCAAAATTAGAAGCCAGGAACCAGCTAGTTACCATCTGGTTCCCAGATGCAGCTTTCAGTGTGGTACTGTAGTTACCCTCTAAGATCTTCTGAGAGGATAATTTTACACCTCCTTTTATAATGTGCTGTAACTGATCATCATGGCGAATAAACAAGGATAATGTGTCGTCGTTATGCACTACACATTCTGAATCAAAGTCTAATCCTATTGGTTCTATCTGTACTGGTGAATGGAATTTTGGGAAGACTTGAACTTGTCTTGGACATTCTGATGCCTTCTCTGTATGAGCTATCCCAATCATTCCCTCCATCTTGTCTGTAGAGGACTGGAAGGTTATGTCAGATTTCCAGTCAGTTCCCATTTTGACAGCCCCAGGAATAGGTGGTGTTATATCTAACCGTACTGGAGGTGACCTGACTGTCGTCTTCAGTCCAGCTCCATTTATAGCTGTAATAGTAATTACATAGGTAAACGCGTGGTTCAGTCTTAAATCGTAGAATTCAGTTTGAAGGTCACTAGTTACCTCAGTTGATCTTATAACAGAATAACTACCACCAACGCCATCTTCTGGGAGTTTTCCTTTATCATAACATGTAGTTCCAGAATACATTTTTACTTCATACTTGTGTACAGAACTTTCAGGGTCCCTAAATTCAGTCCAGGATATTTCCAGTCTCTTTGGATCAAAAACATATGCAACATTTGGACCAACTCCACCAGGCAGATATAATTCTCCAGCTGAAGGGGGCGTGGCATCTATCATTAAGGAGGGTCCATAAGATCCAATACATCTTTGTGTAGAATCAGTGGCTATTACTGCAACATAATACTGATGACCATGAATTAAGGTCAAATTCTTTATTTCAGTGAAGGTATCAACTCCAACATCATGTAGAGGAACCACATCAAAGTCAGGAATATATTGTTCATACTGTTTACAGTTAAGTGTTATATTTGGCAGTTGTATTGGTTTAAATGTAGAAACACCGACTCTGAATTGATCGATGCCCATATCAGCTTGGAAGCCACTCCAGGAAACATATAGTTTATCAGTGTAAGATTGTACTGTACTATACTCTACTAATCCAGGGAATATCTCATCATGGTAGCCTACTTTAATTCCGTTAGAACTTTCTTCCTGGTAACTGCCAGCATTACTGTAGCCTCTTACTGTCATATAATAGGTTACAGTTTTAGAGGTTAAGTTCATGTTTTTGAATGAATAGGAGGTGTTCAGTCCAACATCAACAAAGTAGTGTACATTGCTCCTGGTTTTAGCATATCTTCTGTCAGTACCTATAGCTACTTCATACTTTCTGATCTTCTGTGTTGGATCACGAGACTTGGCATCTCCAAAAGGATCCCAGTTAACAAATAATTCATGTATAGATTCCTGATAAGTTAAATCATCTATCTCCCCATCCCTAACTGTCCCTGGAACAGGTGGTTCTATCTTTACAGCTATCCCATCAGACCTAGCAATTCTTGTCCTATTTAGAGCATCAACTGTTCGGATGATATTAATATAAGTAAAGCCATTGGTCAGATTCATGACATCAGAGTAGAAATGAGAATTAGCTGCTGACAAGGGGAGGTAATCCTGTAATACATTTCCTTCAATGTCCTCGACAGACCATTCGGCAGATTTAATCTTACATCTGTCTGAATACTTCCAATAACCTTGAATGACATTCAATGACGTCTGGTAGTCCTCATCTTTAAGACTGGTTCCATCAATTACAGTAAGCTGAGGTACCAGACTTACAATAACAGGGTCAGAGGTCACCTGGTTATATAATCCAGCTTTGTTAAATGCCCTCACTGTAACTGTTACATCACTACCATCATCCATATTTAAGTAAGGGATCAAAACCTTGTCTTTAACATCTATTGACGAGAAATCTTGGATATTTGTTGTCCTTCCATATGCTCCAATGGCGGCTTCATACCTGAAATCAGACAATACAAGAGAGCACTATTTAGGCCAACATTAAAAATATCTTTGTTTACCCTCTCCCGACAGAGGTTGTTAGGGTATGGGTAGGTAGGTAGGCAAATTATTTTATTTTATTCCTTGATATGGTTTTCTATATTAAATTTGTACAAAATTCAACAGGTAAGGCTCAAGTCAAGATAAGTGGGGTATTCCCTGTATTCTAATTCAGTGTACACCCCAGTTTTCTGGTTAAAAAAAACAGTATACAGGGACCTCCTTTCTTTCCTATTCATTTAATGTAATGAAATCTGCAAAAGCACACATTCTACTGTTTTTTAGTTAAAAAATCAAGCTTATTTCAAGTCTAATTTGATGCATAACTCACAACAAAACAATTCCTTTGTTCACCAATTCATACCTTGATCACCAATTATGAGAGGAAAAAAAGATACATGTATGTTAATCCCTTGGGAATTAAAATTCAATGAATAAAAATTTTCAATAGAAGTGAACATAATTCAGTTATCAGGTTATGTTCAGTTATACCTAGATCATGCAGCTTGGTCAATTGATTCCAAAACAAAGATTTGTATGTTTTTTCGAGTTCTAGAAGAAACAAGGCTGCACTTTATATTCATGTTTTGTATTTCCTAAAATACTTTTAATAAGTATTTACGAATTCTACCGATGCAGTTATAACGCGCCCTTTTGTAATTTTCATGCCATAAATTAAAAAAGGAAACCCCATTTAAACTGGGTTTGTTTTACACCAGAAAACAGGGACGTTCCCTGTAAGCAGAGAATACATGTATCCCACACTTCCTGACTTGTGCCCAACCTGTTCAAAGACAAAGTAGATAGATTTTAAAGCACGAGTCTGACCATTTTTAATCAAATTCTTTAAGATTTTATCCTTTAAACAGGAACAGAGGTTAGACACAAAGCAAATCAAGATGCACTCAGCGGGTTGAAAGATGCTTCAGTTTTTTTTTTATTTTCAAAAAAGATCACCCTTGTACACAAACAAATCGTGTGGCAAAGCATTTTGTTTGTTTTCCTTGATTCCGAATCATGTAGACGCTTCAATGCAAAAATACCTTGACTACAGCATCGGAAAGATATCACCAATAACCAACATATCAAAAAAAATAATTGAGGACAAGAATGGCCAATAAAATTTGTTCGGGTCGCGGTGATTTTACCAGGTCGGTCGGGTGAGGGGAAACAAACAATATTTTATTTTTGGCCTTAGTTAAAAATAATTACTGTATGCTCAAGTCCTTGCAAACAGTTTTGATAACAAGTAATCATTTAAAATTTTGACAGATGAACATGACAAAATCTATCTGTAATCTACAGTCAGGACTGACTCTTATATAAACATATATTCGTTCAATTCTACAGTTGATAGTATAAATTACCTCTCAATGCCTGATTCCTCATCCTGCCATCCTTTCACTGTGAACTCAATAAAGCTAAGAGGGATCTGACAATACTGCTTCATGATTGGTTCATCCAAGTCAATACTGGTCACAATGTCAACTTTTCCATCAATGGGTATACTTCTATCCACTATGACCTTATATGGTAATGTTTTAGCCATTCCAAGTACATTTTCTAACTTGAAGATGATGTATATTTCCGTTAGATTATTGTTTTTAATTCTTGTCAATAAATCTCTGGTCCATGAACGTTTATTTGTATCCTGCTTGTGGAAGAGGGATATGTCTGTCTTTGTTTCTTCAGATCCAACTCCAACAGTAAAATTCCTTATGGTACTTTCAAATTCTCTGATCATTTCCCATTTACATTCTACAAGAGACTGGAGAACTGATATATGTCGTGTACATCTCAAATCTAAGATCTCTGGTATGGTGGTATCTACAGTAATAGAGGGAGAGGAGACAACTCTCTGGTTCCCTGCTATATCTACAGCACCAGTATTCAGGAAGAATGTCTGTCCATGTTTAAATGAGACTGATCCTGCTGGTATATAAGTATCCTTAGTTACGGTTACTGGGTGAATGTCATGCTTCCCTGGTAGAGAACCAATAGACCACCAGTTTTCATTAATGCCGAAAGCATCCTTAGACTCCCATCTGAAATCAAGTGAATCTGTTCTATTTTGATACAAACTTGTTGTGATGGTTTCCGGATTGATCTTCTCTTTTCCAAAACTGATCATTTTTATCTCAGGAGGAGTAGTATCTAATGAGAAACCATCGGAGCATGACAGGATATATTCCTCTTTACAGCGATGTCCGGTCTGTGCCCTAACTGTTATATAATACGTTGATCCCTCATAAAGTTCTGTATGGATCTGACCTCGGCCATGGGTATCATTAACTAGAACTATTCCATATCTAGTGAACGGAAGGATATCATAATAGAATGGCTGGCTGCCAATGGCCCATTCATATCCAACAATGCTACATTGCTCACTTTCAAAACCAACAAAGGACATGCCCACTGAAGTTCTGTCAATGGTAAAGTCAGCATCTTCAAGGTCACTCCTGCCATCAAAAACTTTACCGGGAATGTTATCCTTCAGAACTATGATTGGTAATGATAAATTCTTTATTTCAGAGAACATTCCAGCACCATTTTCAACTTTGACCTGGACATAGTAATATACAGAATCATTTCCAGAAGCTGGTTTAAGATTGAGATCATTCAGGATAACCTTTGGTTCGGCTCCAAATTCCAGGAAACCATTGGTTACGGATGTGTCACCGTAATAGGAACCAATGGCTACATAACTTTTAATAATGCTACTTTGGAAATCATGTGACTTCCAGGTCAAGGTTATACTATGTTGATCATCATGTTCAATGAAGCGTTTATCATCACTAATTTCCTGAGGAGCTGTCTGAAGTCCAAGATGAATCTGGAAAGTAAGAAGAAAATGTTATAAAATTTAAAGCTTGTTAACTTGGCAGAAAATATTTTGAATATGTTTCTATATGTAGGATCTATCTAGTTTTATCCAATTTACAAGTTTTGGTAAACAGCAAAATAGATGAATTGAAACCCTAAATAGCTTTTATTTTCTAAAATGTTCCCTTCAGTCTAAAGAACATATGTACCAAGTTTCAAGTCATTTTGATGCAACATGAAAACGTTTAATTTGGAAATTTGTTTAAATTTCAACTTTATTATCCCATTGGGGTTAATTCATATTCACTGCAGTATATGATTAATCTTGCAAGGAAAAATATTTGCCACAAAAAGATACTCATTTTCATTGGGAGTACAAATTTATCGCCATCTCTAATGGTTTTAATTGACTTCAATTTAAAATTGTATTACCTTATCCAGAACAGGAGGTGTAGTATCTATCATAACACCAGTTGATTCCTGGGAGGTCGGCATATCTGCATGGTTAATGGCCACTACCTTCACTGAATACTTGTGTCCACTTGTAAGATTTAAGTTAGAGAGATGAATATTTGCCGTAATATTTTTCTTAATTATTGGAAGTGTGATGTAATCTTGACCTTTTGGATAAAACTTTTGTCCTTGACCTTGGTGAAAGTCTTCAATATAGTAACGATACTCCTTCATCCCAGATTCAGGATCGTCAAACTCCCATTTCAGATTGAGGCTTGTGCCATCACTTTGATAGTGTTTTCCATCTTCAGTGTCAGACAGGTATTTAACAATGGGTGGAGTTTGGTCAATAATGAAACCATCTGATCTGATGATGGTGGAAATGGAAGCTCCGTTTTTAGCTGTCAGTTTTACATAAATATGGTCACCATGTTTCATACTCAGTGAGTAATCCACAAATTCTGTCTTTAGTCCATTGTGGAATGTTTGTGAGAGTTTATTGTTTATATAAACGTCTAGGTTGTAGGAGATAATTCCACTTTCTGGGTCACTAAATCCACCCCACATTGAGGAGACCTCAGCTGTCTCAGAAGAAAAGTTCATGTCATGTTCCTTTCCAATATTCCCATCCACAATCCATCCTTTTACAGGTGCTGTTGTGTCAATAAGTACTAAAATAAATAAACATGTTTGTTAGCTTAAGTTTAATGTTTGCAAATAAACTTATTAACTTTAATCTGATTTTGAAATTCATTTAGATAAAGGTTTTACTACAAACAGAACAAGAACACCTTTCAGTAATTCTATATACTGTAGAAACATTAATTTACGTTATTTTCAACAGCAAAGATAAGGGTCAAGTACGATTCAGTACAGTCAAGTATGGTTCAGACTGGGGTCGAGTAATGTCAAGTAAAAGTCAGACCAATTCAGACTGGTCGAGTAAAAATCAGTACAGTCGAGTACAGATATAGGCCATTTCAGACTTTCATGGTTTGTAGTGATATCATTCCCAAACAATTATATAAATTACCTCCATTAGAATATCCCTCCACAGTTTTAGGATTCAGTGCACTATTTTTAGCTATAACAGTGGAGTAATATGTCTTGTTGTGTTGTAGTGGTACGTCAGCACAGGAATCCTTCACATCACGGGAAAATGTTTTATTTTTAAATGGCACAATATCATCTCTTCCAACTTTTGTTCCTACACCCCATCTGTATCTACAATAAAAGTGGATTATCAAACTACAGATTCTGTTTAAGTTCTGACACCAAATTTATAAATACAATCTATTCAAAAATAAAACAAAAAACACTGAACATGCTGAAGAGGGAACCGTGATTCAGGGCTTGCATTGAGCATTGTCCAAATCTAAAAAAAATAGTATCTTCATTAAAGGGTATGATAAATGTCACTGAAAATAAAAGAAAATAGCAAATAAATGATTGTTTGACAAAAAACAAATAATTGATTTTGAATTATCCATGTTAACATAGAACTTCACTTATACTGCTAATTCCTTACTCGCTTAACCCTGATTCAGGATCATAGAATCCGTTCCACTGAGAACACACTTTACTGCTATCAGACTGATACTTCATGTCTACATCCATAACTTCTCCATCTAAAACATGACCAGCTACTGGTTTCGTTCTGTCTATCAAGATAGGGTTGTCACTGTGTGCTGTTTTAAACAGGTCCACTGAAAATTTAAAAAAAACAGACATAAAACGTGAACAACTACTGCAAGGTCCAATAACACAGTGATATAAGAGATAGGACAACTTTAACATGCTTTTGATTATATATGAAATAGGATTGCTGTCTAATAAACATAAAAGTTTCCACATCTCCATTTTTCATCAGCAATTGTGTTTGTGATTACCATGGATTGCGCAAGTTTCAAACAGACCTGCAGAAATTACATCATACTTTATTGAACTTTTGTGTGATAATTTATACAATCATCACATTTCAGATAAAGTCACTGTATCATGCATACCTGTCAACTGACCCGTATTCTGTGGGTGTGACCCGAGATTTTCACAATTCTGAGGGATCACCCGGAACACCCGCCGGGTCATTGAAATAACCTGGGAATTCCGAAAATGACCCGATTTCACCCGTATTTCTTAGCCTTGAGATTGATTTCATAAGTAATATTCCTTTGAAATACCGGCAAATTCGTAATTCTTCCATGAACAGGAAGTTCATCTAGCTATGTAAACTGTCAAATTAAGTGGACCATTAAGTGCATGGCTTCACTTGACAGCTTTGGTGTCAAACACACTGTTAATTAACACCAATTACCTTAGCTTTAGGTCGTAAATAAATTGCACCATCGGTTTACAAACTGAACTAGAGTTACTTCCCCTTATTTGTCACCATTCAAAATTATTCCTTATATTTACGTTTTATGGGTGAAAAAGATTAAATCATAAAAATATAAAATTCAAATACATATTGAAAAATAACTTTTCATTATTTTTATACCTTTATATAATTTTTTTTTAAAAGTTGAAAATTATTTTTTACATTTATACTTCCTTTAACTGTATTACCATATTTTATCAGTCTAATTTCCTTGTTATATGAAAAATACTATGGATAAAGGCTACATAGTCAAAAGTCTCAAACATTTAAGAAGTACATTAAATTCTAGTGTTTGATGATTGTAGTATTTTTTCTCAAAAAGTAAAGCACTTAAGACTGAGTTATACAAATTTATAAAAATCTTTAAAGTGCAAAATGAAATAATATTTAATAAGATTTAAAATGACTTAACAAAGTGATAATGCATTGATGTTTTGGTATCTTTGATATACATTATAAGAAAATGTACCATAAATACTGAAATTCAGCTCGAAAAAGTTCGTACGCGTTATGACCTGAGATTTGATTATTCAATGCAGGTCATGACCTGCATTTTCATAGTCACAGGTTGACAGGTATGTATCATGTGTATATTAATTTTATAAAAAAATGTATACCAAACATAAATTTACCATTGTTAACTGATCTTAGTCTTATCCAGACAGGTTCTCCTGAGGCAAGGTTTAAATCATCAATTACAATAAAAGTTTGGTTCTCTTTGTAATCAAACGTAGAGTACCCTCTCACATCTACATCATGTTTTGTTAGTCCTAAACCAAAATCTATGTTCTTTATCTTAGATCCAGGATCAAAGGTATCAAAATACATAGCCATCAAATTAAAATCCTCGTCAAAAACAATATCATCATCAGTCACGCCTCTGGAAAAGAAGGGCGGAGTTGTATCAACCGTGATGGGTGTGGAGTGACATACTGTTGTTACCATGGCACCACCGTGGACCACATTGTTAATAGCTTGGACTGTGACATAGTATGGACCATCAGGTAAATGTAGGTTCCTGGCATATCCTGTGTTGGTCCAGAATTTAGGACTAGACAAGTGAGCATGTGGATCAGAGAACGAGGCAATATCTGTGCCACAAACTGTTGTACCAACGGACCAAGTATATCCAAAGATACCTGTTTCATTGTCATTGAAGCCATCCCAGTTAGCTGTAATATATAATGATAATAAAGATATTAATGTACCAACAGACCAAGTATATGCAAAGATACCTGTCTCATTTTCATTGAAGCCATCCCAGGTAGCTGTAATATATAATGATAATAAAGGTATTTTAAAACCAATTATTCAAAGATTTGAACTACATCCCTTGAAAGAGCCTTTAAATCCATTTTACATAATAAATTTTTTTTTTAACCTGCTCTGATAAAATGAAGTTATAGATGAAAGGATGGGTAACTTCTCATCCTGCTTCATTTTAATATCACAATCATAATTTTATAAGTGTGGTTTTTTTTTTAAATGATGACCATCTTTAATAGTGGATAGTGGAGAATCGAAAAACCAAAGTTTAAGTATATCATCTTACTATCATTCAGTAACACTGGCAAAAAGGGTTCAGTAGTAATTTAAAGCATTTTTTTTTTTTTTCACCTTCTTACTTATATTCTAAGCTGTTAATTAAAACCAGAACTGTGAGTGAATTAAAAACAAAACTGACTTACCAGAGAATATTAGCACATATAGTCTATTATAAAAATATTCAAGAAAGTTTGGTTATCTCCCCTTATACATATTTGAATGGGGAAATATTCTGTCAAACACATCCTCCATTAGTGTTCTACTTCCGTGTACAGTCTTATCAAATTTTGTCTAACAAATATAAATTTAAAACTGATTTTTCATCCACATGTATGACCTCTTTTTGTCAACTTTATCATGTTTATAACAATAATTACCCGACATGAAATGATTGGCCAGAGTGTATAGAGTTTCTACCCCACCTTCATGTCCATTGAATACTGTGGAACCTTCAGATCCATCTATTATCTTTCTATAAAATAAATTTATGTTTAACTTACATACATTTGACATTAGTACATTGTGTATCATTTATAAAATTATTTCTGAAAAGCGCCCACTATGAAAATTACACAAGTTCACATATGGGCTATTTCAAAAAAAATGATGCCTTTCCTTTAAACCTTTGTCAGTCTCTTGTATGATACTATATCTGTAATATTTTTAGGTCAGATAATGTATTATGATTAGTTGGTCCTAACTACCAAAGATAATAGCAGTATGTGCTCTGTTTAAAAAATATAGTCCAAAATTGTACCTCAAAATGTCAGGAGTGTAACGCTTTTAGTGTGACATTTAGAAGAAAGCATGTGCATTCATTGATGATATAGAATAAATAACGGCAGATACAATACCAAACTATATCTTTCATCCAACTATTATATCTTGACTATGATTTCTTGTTCAATTCTTCCATATATTTACATTTTTATGAGCCTCATAAGGTAAGTCAAAGAAGTTTGTGTAAAAAAAAAATGTTAGTAAAAGTCAATATGCTGCCAGAAAATGTCTTTGTAGGTGAAATAACATGTTTCTGTACATCTTGCACGGTTTATTTTTTTTGTTTAGTATCATAGCTTGGCACAGGTGCATCCAGTTGACCCTGAAGTTCTACTACTGGAATATTATGGTTACAATAAGAGGACTACCCAGGTCTGTCAGGGGTGTAACAACTGGGTTAAGATGTATTTTTTTTAGAAACAATGTTGTTATAGTTGTTGTTTTTTCTTGAATTTCAGTGAACATTACCTGTTACAGTTTATCAGTAACAAACATGCCATTATTATGGCCTTCATTGCTTTTGTATGCTCAATACTTCAATGTCAGGAGTGTAACACAAAAACATGCCTGATTTCAATCTTATTAGCAAAGGTAAGTTATTGGAAGAAAAACAAGCTGACAATTATTATAAAATGACATTACTACACCTCAGCTTAACACAGAATACAAGTCTACATCATTACTTTTGAAATTTTTGAACTAAAATTGCAATTGAACTAGCTTGTTTAAATGTGTTACAGTCCTGACATACAAGTATTGAGCTTAAACAAGCAATAAAGGCCATAATAATGGCATGTTTGTTACTGAAAATATGCAACAGATGGTGTTCACACTCAAATTCCAGAAAAGAAAACCAATAATAACAACATTGTTTCTATAAAAAAAACATGAATGTTACACTTAAACTTTTTAAAGCGTTACACTCCTGACATTTTTGGGTACATTTTTGGACAATTTTTAATATACAGAGCACATACTGCTTCCATCTTTGGTAGTACGAACAAACTTATCATGATACATTATCTGACATAAAAACAGCATATATATAATATCAAACAAGAGACTGAACAAGGTTTAAAGGAAAGCCATCTTTTTTTTTAAATAGACAATTAGCAAAATTTGTAAATATGTAAGAAGTATATAATTTTTTTTAACCTGTTCTTAATTTGCACTAAAATAATATGTGAAATATAAAGACTCTACATGATTTCAGGTCAGTTTCATGTTAAAATATGGTAGCAATAAATTATGGTCAGGAGTGTAACATTTGTTACACTCCTGACAATTTTCTGATGTAGCTTATCTATAACAAAATTCAACACGATTCTTTATTAAAATAATTGTTACATCTTTACAATGTAATGAGAAAGCCGATCTGTCTTGTAAAAGTGATTTTTCTGCACACTATTCACCAAAGATTCTTAAAAATTAAAGTGTAATTTTCATTAAACATGTTAAAAGTTTGCTCTTTGCTCAGAAATTAAAAAAATATGTAATCAAATATCTAATAAATTTATTTATTTGTGAGATTGTAAATTTAAAATAGATATCATTACTGATTTTCTAAACATTCCATTAAAAAACAGGCTTACAGTTGCTGAAAAAATATGTCAGGAGTGTAACAAAAGGATAAACAAGAATGTGTCCCTGGGCAGTACACGAATGCCCCACTCTCACTATCATTTTCTATGTTCAGTGGACCGTGAAATTGGGGTAAACCCTCTAATTTGGCATTAAAATTAGAAAGATCATATCATAGGGAACATGTATACTAAGTTTGAAGTCGATTGGACTTCAACTTCATCAAAAACTACCTTGACCAAAAACTTTAACCTGAAGCGGGACAGACGGACGAACGAACGAACGGACGGACGAACAGACGGACGGACGAACGGACGCACAGACCAGAAAACATAATGCCCCTCTACTATCGTAGGTGGGGCATAAAAACAGATGTTTGTATTTTTTAAATGAAGAAAACTTAGAATTGACTGAAGCAATTGTTGTGATTAGATCATATATGTTTGCTTCCTTATACTTTTTATATAAAATTAAAGCTTTTGCAAAGAGATATAAAAACTTTTAATATAAGATATTAAAGAATACACTAAAAATTGGTGAAATTTACATATTTAAAAAAAAAACTGTTTATAAGTATAAAAAAAATTGCAGGAAAATCATTTAGTACCTTTATTGCAACAAACAAAAAAATTACATTGATATTTATATTCTTATTTATGTTTGTCAGTTGATATTATTATTTTGTTGTTTCCTTTGAAAAGTGGATGAATTCTTATGAGTAAAATGTTGTTAAAATTTTTGTTTTTATTATTTTGCATTATTACCCTTGGTAGTTTTGTAAACTTGAATGTCTCTGGATTAAAGAAAAATGATAGAAAAAAGATTAGCAATGACTTAATTTTTTACCATGTTTGTCACACTTTGGCATCATTTTTTTTGAAATAGCCCATATGTGCTACATTATGTGCCAGAGCCGTTTTAGATTTCTGCCATGGCATGGTCAGTTTGTTTTCGACTTATCTGTTTGGATATCCTTTTGGTATCTTTTGCCTATTTCTCACAGAAACTTTTTTAACATACAATTATTAAATTTTATAAAATAAGGACTTAATTCATTGACTATATTATTAATATGTTACCTGTGATTTAGTAGAGATGTTTGGTCAATACACCGTTGTGTGATTGCAGCCTTACATCCATCAAACTTTGTCTGATCAAAAGTAGCCTTGCCCACAGGTCCTGGCTCTGGAGGGGTGTGGTCTACCATGGTCCCACCTGACGACACATAACCCTTGTATCCCAGTTTATTAGTTATCCCAGCATTTAGTATGTATACCATACCATGTTGTAAATCTAAATTATGTTGTATAAAAGAACTATAGCCCACTCCGAGTCGTTCATAGTTTTTGTATGTGCCACTGATATGTAACTCTGCATTAGGCCCTTCAACAGTGGCATGGAGGTCACAGGTTTCTGAATGATGTTCGTAGTCAAAAGCAACACATTTTCTGCCAAAATTAACACATTTTTGGGCACATTCCTCAACATGATCTGTTTTACTACTTGAAATCTTCTCTGCAGTTAATTTCCCTTCTTTACCAATAGTGAAGAACTTGAGCGGGGAATTAGCCTTGGATACATTACGTTCTGTAGTCGATTTCAAAATAAGTGGTTGCCATGGAATGACCTCTGACCCTGATCCACCTTGACTTTTGGTAAATCCAACGGCCTCTAAATGAGCGTCCACTAACTCAGAATCATCAAAAACCACCACATTACCACTAATCTTGTTGGTATGACTTGTATAGGGATAGGATTCATCTATTCTACCATCAGGGAAGGTGTTATCAAATGTTTGTAGATTACACTCCGTTATACTGGAATCACCTTGGCTATTTTTAGCTTTGACTGTCCAGTAAAGGGGTATTCCATAATGTTCTTTATGTAGTTGGACAGGAGCAGTCAGAGAGCTTCCAGTCATCCCTGTCCAGTCTTGGACATTTGTGCCAGATCTGTGTGTTCCAATAGCATAAGATAATGTTATGTCACTGACTTCAGACTTAGCTGATACTTCTAAAAGAAAGGCTGTATCTGTTATGTCACGACCTTCAAGTTGTTTGACCTCACAACCTCCAGGGCTTGACCTTCTCTGACGAGGATTGGTGGCTGCAGACGATATCCTTGGTTTATTCGGATCTCTCTTCTCAAAAGGTTTGTCAAAGAGGTTTTTTTTATAAGTTGGCAGCTTGAACTTCCAAATGCAAGCATCAAATACAGTCACAGAAAAAAATATTAACCGTAATTTAGCAAATGCTTTAAGTTTCAGCACCAGTGGTACAATTTCTAGATCAAGACGAAACCTGTAATAGAGAAATCCCTTAAATATCATCAAGGTATGTAAAAAGAACTTGTTATACAAGTTTGAGCACAAACTTCTCTATAGCTTAAGTATCAAGTGTTTTTGTTACAGCCAGTTATTCTTATCATGCTTATTGAAACTTAGCCAATTCAAATTCACAGGTATAAGATAAAAAATCAAATAAATCTTTTAGATTTTCACATTTTACTTTTTTAAATGCTAATCATGGGATGTATATTCCTCAGGTATAATTTGATATGCATGTGTTTTCAGTGAAGTTTGGGATTTTAAAGAATTTCAAACAAGAATTTGTGAACATAGGACACCTTTCTTGCTTGCACTATTATTAACCATGTTCAGTGAAATGTGAAATTGGAGCCCAAACCATAATTTGTCATACAATTTTATAGTTCTTATCATAACAAATAGTAGTAAACTTTCAATTGACTGAATTTCAATTACAGGAACCTGATGTTCAATGGTTGTCGTTTGTTGATGTGGTTCATAAATGTTTTGTTTCTCGTTTTTTATAAAGATTAGACTGCTGGTTTTCCCATTTAAATGGTTTTACACTAGTTTTTGGGGGCTCTTTATAGCTTGTTGTTCGGTGTGAAGGCTGCACTTTGACCTATAATGGTTTACTTTTACAAATTATGACTTGGATGAAGAGTTGTCTCATTGGCACTCACACCACATTTTCTTATATCTTTATAGTATTCTGTTTTCCAACATACCCTATTTTAATTGGAAATTTGTTAAATTTAAATTCTGCAGTGATTGGAAATCTAGTTTCTAACAGGTGCCCCTCCAGTCTGATTCCACCATAGGCTATACCAATATCTACAGAAAGTTCTCCCCACACACCAGCACCTATATGAGGTGTTACAACTGCCTACAATACATTGTGAAATAATAGATTTATTCTTAGTTCTTTAACTATAACAACGCTAGATTACCTGTAACTTTTTATATGATCTTACCAATGACTGGGAAAAATTTCAAACATTATAGAATATTTCCTTTTCGAGGAATTAAGTGTTCACAGTGCATTTTTTTCTTTACTTTATTTATTTAAAAAATCACAAAACATTCCTGGTGGTAAAAATGGAATGCTAAATAACATATAATATTTTGTCTTGAACAAAACTAAAACTTTTAATTCAGAAATATTTACATGCATTTATTTTTTCTGATTTTTATTTACAATGGACTAAAATGTGAAACTTATTATTACGATTTCAGGAGATGTTGCATAAAAATAATGTTATCAAAATTAAAACGCTTCTTTTTTTTTCAGTTTCATTATGGTATACAAACTAGTCAGGGCTATTCCAGAAAAAAATGTAGGGGTTGGGGGGGGGGGGGGGGGGGGGGGGGGTTGGGGGGGTTGGAAGGCACTTTATTTTTATACCCATCACCCACTAAATTACATTTCATCATGGGACAACTACCCATACAATTCATTTTCAGTTTGACCCCACTAGCCATATAATTTTAAAAAGTATAAGCTAGCTTTTTCAAGTTCACAAACTAGCAACCAAAATTATATGCATTTTGATACCAGAAAGTGGCTATATTGATGACAGTATATATATATGTTAATAAGTTTTCAAATTCTTAAGTTTTTTTTTCCCTTTTGACAATATCAGATGTTTGATATAAATTATTGGTGACTAGGTTTTTTTGCGCCTGTCCCAAGTCAGGAGCCTCTGGTCTTTGTTAGTCTTGCATTATTTCAATTTTAGTTTCTTGTGTACAATTTGGATATTAGTATGGCGTTCATTATCACTGAACTAGTATATATTTTCTCGTTACATTGAAGACCTGTTGGTGACCTTCTGCTGTTGTTTTTTCTATGGTCGGGTTGTTGTCTCTTTGATACATTCCCCATTTCCATTCTCAATTTTATTTCAAGCTTAACATTTTATATTTTGTCCTGATACTCTTGGCATTAAAAATAACTTTTGTATTGCTGTTGTCTGATGCGATTTCTTTAAAAGTTGTGGTATATTTTCATTAATTTCAAATGATTTAAGTGGTGTGGACCTTCTGCATCAAGGATTTGAGAAATATTCAATTCAACTTTTATAAATTATTCTACTTGTGTTTTTAAATATTAAAATAGTCCTTTGAAGCATCTGTGAGTGCAGAAATATTTTCAACTACATGTACAGGTGGAACACTGTAACAGAATATAACCCATCATAAAGAGAGACAGGCAATAAATTCCAAAAGGGTCAATCAAACTCAAATGTGGAAAAAAATAGCTGTGCCAAGCCATTGCAAATAAAGAAAACAAAATGTGAAAAGATATGAACAGAAATCCACATATAACACAACTAGAAAATGGGAACAGAGCAACATGTACCCCAAAAACATTGTTATCTCAAGTGCTCTGGAAGGGTAAGATCCTGCCCAACATGTGGCATCTGTCATATTGTTCAACATATGTATAAATTCAGTTACAAGTCTCATATGGAGGAGTTGGGTTTGTACACTATAAGTTATCTCCCCTTGGATGCATTGGACCAGGATTAGTTTGACAGATGCACATCTTCAGGTGGTATAAGACAAATGCAAAGTTTCATTGATCATATATGGTTAAAGAATGGTACTTAAAAGCTTACATTCACAAACAGACCAAAGCACTGGGTGATTACTATATACATTCAAATATAAACTAGAGGCTCTAAAGAGCCTGTGTCGCTCACCTTGGTCTTGTGCATATTAAATAATGGACACGGATAAATTCATGACATAATTGTGTTTTGGTGATAGTGATGTGTTTGTAGATCTTACTTTACTGAACATTCTTGTTGCTACAAATATCTCTGTCTATAATGAACTTGGCCCAGTAATTACAGTGGAAAATATTTTCTACAAATTTACAAAAATTTATGACAAATGTTAAAAATTAGCTATAAAGGGCAATAACTCCTTAAGGGGTCAATTGACTATTTTGGTCATGTAAACTTATTTGTAGATCTTATTTTGCTGAACGTTATTGCTGTATACAGTTTATCTCTATCTATAATAATATTCAAGATAATGACAAAAAACGGCAAAATTTCCTTAAAATTACCAATTCAGGACAGTAACCTAACAACGGGTTGTCCGATCCATGTGAAAACATCAGGGCAGATAGATCTTGACCTGATAAACAATTAAACCCTGTCAGATTTTCTCTTAATGCTTCGGTTTTTGAGTTATAAGCCAAAAACTGCATTTTACCCCTATGTTCTATTATTAGCCGTAGCACTTTTTGGTTGATTGGCCAGGTCACGCCACACATTTTTTAAACAAATTACCCCAATGATGATTGTGGCAAAGCTTAGTTTAATTTGGCCCAGTAGTTTCAGGGAAGAAGATTTTTGTAAAAGATTACTAAGATTTACCAAAAAATGGTTAAAAATTGACTATAAAGGGCAATAACTCCTTCAGGGGTCAACTGACCATTTTGGTCATGCTGACTTATTTGTAAATCTTACTTTGCTGAACATTATTGCTGTTTACCGTTTATCTCTATCTATAATAATATTCAAGATAATAACCAAAAACAGCAAAATTTCCTTAAAATTACCTATTCAGGGGCAGCAACCCAACAACAGGTTGTCCGATTCATCTGAAAATTTCAGGACAGGTAGATCTTGACCTGATAAACACTTTTACTGCTGTCAGATTTGCTCTAAATGCTTTGGTTTTTGAGTTATAAGCCAAAAACTGCATTTTACCCCTATGTTCTATTTTTAGCCATGGTGGCCATCTTGGTTGGTTGGCCGGGTCACGCCACACATTTTTTAAACTAGATATCCCAAAGATGATTGTGGCCAAGTTTGGATTAATTTGGCCCAGTAGTTTCAGAGGAGAAGATTTTTGTAAAAGATTACTAAGATTTACGAAAAATGGTTAAAAATTGACTATAAAGGTCAATAACTCCTAAAGGGGTCAACTAACCATTTTGGTCATGTTGACTTATTTGTAAATCTTACTTTGCTGAACATTATTGCTGTTTACAGTTTATCTCTATCTATAATAATATTCAAGATAATAGCCAAAAACAGCAAAAATTCCCTAAAATTACCAGTTCAGGGGCAGCAACCCAATAACGGGTTGTCGGATTCATCTGAAAATTTGAGGGCAGATAAATCTTGACCTGATAAACAATTATACCCCATGTCAGATTTGCTCTAAATGCTTTGGTTTTTGAGTTATAAGCCAAAAACTGCATTTTACCCCTATGTTCTATTTTTAGCCATGGCGGCCATCTTGGTTGGTTGGCCGGGTCACGCCACACATTTTTTAAACTAGATACCCCAATGATGATTGTGGCCAAGTTTGGTTTAATTTGGCCCAGTAGTTTCAGAGGAGAAGATTTTTGTAAAAGTTAACAACGACGGACGACGACGACGCCGGACGCCAAGTGATGGGAAAAGCTCACTTGGCCCTTCGGGCCAGGTGAGCTAAAAAGAAGATGTGGTATGATTGCCAATGAGACAACTATCCAAAAAAATACAAAATGACACAGACATTAACACTTACAGGTCACCGTAGGGCCTTCAACAATGAGAAAATAGTCAGCTATAAAAGGCCCAGATAAGACAATGTATAACAATTCAAACGAGAAAACTAACAGCCTTATTTATGTAAAAATAAATGAACGAAAAACAACTTTGTCTGTAGGAAGTAATATGTTGACAATTAAAGTTTGGTTTTAACAGTTTATTTTGTAAAATTGTGAAAGCCATCAAGATGAAAAACAGCAATAAAACAATTTCCTTTTTTTAACTGGTAAACATGTGTATTGTAAACCCATGTAAATAAACCCATGAAACCTTATCTTCTGCTGTCAGATGTTAAATAATGTTGGATATTGTGTTAAACAAATTTATTCAAATAAGTCATCTTCTTTTAGATTTCTGTTTTCTAGCTCCTTGTCTACTAATTTAAGAATGTCAGCTCAATTGTTCTGTTGTCGTGTGTATGAAACATTGAACTTCTCAAGTACTTTTTTAAGTTCTATAACTGTCAGCTTTCCTAACAAACGATGTGAGAATGCTTTCTTAATTTCAGTCTTTTTCACTGAATCCTCCTTTTTATCTTCCCTTGTAATGTATGCCCTTATTTCATCAGAGCTGACCCCAATCAAATTCTCAACATTGGTGAAATCTCTTTCATTTGAGAATAAAAGTCCGCAAATTTCCCTAATCCATTGGATTGTAGCCAGGAACAAACAGCGATAACATCCCACTGTTCTGCCATACTGTTTCCATGCGGTAAACAATCTGGTAACCGAACATGTCATATCAGGGAGAACAGTTGAAAAAGAAATTCTGGAAACCAGTTACTACTCTGACACTTCGTATCTCTCTCCCCTTTAGGAGTACCGATATGCATATATAGTTCCATTCGAAACGCTCGGGCATTATCCAACGGATTTAACATGCGCAAAAAGTAAACAAAATTGCAGAATAAAACATGTTTTATATCGATATTTAAACGTTCTATCAACTGAAAAAGAGATTTTCTTCTCTTTAGGTACAACCACCCATCTAATTAAGTTATATGAGAGAACAACTACCCACACAATTTCAATTCCTCCTCCCCCCATCACCCATGCAAAAAAAGATCAACTGCCGTCCAACACCCCCATACATTTTTTTCTGGAATAGCCCTCAGTAAATGGTGCAATGTAAGGTTTAAAAGTGGACAATATTTTTCAAACACTTGGAAGGTTTATAAATGTTTTCATTCAGCTATATATATATATGAGATGGAATATAAACTTACTTTAGCTTTCATACTCATGATACACATCTCTAGTTTTAAATCAATTCCCATTCTAGCTGTCGCTCCAAAGGCTGAAAAATAGTTTAAAAATAGTTGAAACTTTTTCATGTCTTTTCACATTTGTTATTGTGTTACTGTTCCATTATTGACTTTTCCACACAACTTATATAAATATAGTTTTTACCACTGTATCAAGTGTGAAACGATATTTATCCAACAGAGACAGTTAAAGGAAAAGGTCTGGTAAGGGCTTTTTGGGCCTAAAACTTGAAGTACATCTGATGAAAGATTATTGACATTATTTAACCCACGTCTTCTTCAGTTGATTTAATTAGTTTATGTAAAAGACTTGCACTAATTTGTTTCATTGAAGATGCTCAAATTCAAACTTTGAAATGAACAAGAATGTGTCCAAAGTACACGGATGCCCCACTCCCACTATCATTTTCCATGTTCAATGGACCGTGAAATTGGATAAAAAATATAATTAGGCATTAAAATTAGAAAGATAATATCATAGGGAACATGTGTACTAAGTTTCAAGTTGATTGGACTTCAACTTCATCAAAAACTACCTTGACCAAAAACTTTAACCTGAAATATGCACTTTCATTTTTTATGTTCAGTAGACCGTGAAATTGGGGTCAAAAGTTTAATTTGGCTTTAAAATTAGAAAGATCATATCATAAGGAACATGTGTACTAAGTTTCAAGTTGATTGGACTTCAACTTCATCAAAAACTACCTTGACCAAAAACTTTAACCTGAAGCGGGACGATTGGACAAACTAAGGAAAGGTCGAAGGGATGCACAGACGAGAAAACATAATGCCCATAAAAGGGGCATAATAAATGGGGCATAAAATTGCTCTATGTTTGGGCCAAAAAGGGGACTTATCAGGCCTACTCCTCATGCTCCTTTTGAAATTTAACTGTTGAGAATGAATAAATATTGTATTACATGGGATCTGCAAAAAGATGTGTTCTTTCAAGTTGACGTCCTCAGGTTTGTTTTTTTTTTTTCATGATGTCACAATGAAAATTTCAGAGGATGAATCTAGAAAATCAGATGTCATAATCAAATGGTCCAACCATAAATAAGAATGTGATACAAATAGTTATACCAGTAGCTATGACAACCCTAATTTATAATTACCTAAATGTAATGGTATTGGTCCAACCATGAATAAGAAGTTGATTCCAGGAACAGGTCCCGGATTTATAATCTGCATATCTAAGCTAGCCAATGGGAAACTTCCCTCAAAACAAAAATCTTCTTTCTCAGGAAATTCTCCTTCCCCATGGTCACCTTTCTCCCTCAATTCCATCAACTAAATTACAATATAGATTTTTTTTAATTTTTATTATGCAAAATAAATCCATGGTAATTATAAAGATAGCCTAACAAATTATTCTGATAAAAAACAAAATAAGATTGCCCAATAACATCATATGGTTAAGAAAATTTCAATAAATTGCAATAAGGAGTTAAGGAGGACTCAAATATGACTATCCAGCTTATGATATCCCATTTAAAATAAAATCATTTACATCATTTATATGAAGAAATGAAATAAAAAGTGCAAAAGTAACTTCATATGATTAAGAATCTGTGAAAGTTTCACATAATTCTGTCAAGTGTTTTTTAAAAAGGATCAGATGTGAATACAACAGTGGGACAAACAGATGAACAGGGGAAAAGATAATCAGATGGACATACAGATAAACAGGAGAAAAGATAATCAGATGGACATACAGATAAACAGGGGAAAAGATATTCAGATGGACATACAGATGAACAGGGGAAAAGATATTCAGATGGACATACAGATAAACAGGGGAAAAGATAATCAGATGGACATACAGATAAACAGGGGAAAAGATAATCAGATGGACATACAGATGAACAGGGGAAAAGATATTCAGATGGACATACAGATAAACAGGGGAAAAGATAATCAGATGGACATACAGATAAACAGGAGAAAAGATAATCACATACAGATAAACAGGGGAAAAGATAATCAGATGGACATACAGATAAACAGGAGAAAAGATAATCAGATGGACATACAGATAAACAGGAGAAAATATAATCAGATGGACATACAGATAAACAGGAGAAAAGATAATCACATACAGATAAACAGGAGAAAAGATAATCAGATGGACATACAGATAAACAGGAGAAAAGATAATCAGATGGACATACAGATGAACAGGAGAAAAGATAATCAGATGGACATACAGATAAACAGGAGAAAAGATAATCAGATGGACATACAGATAAACAGGAGAAAAGATAATCAGATGGACATACAGATAAACAGGGGAAAAGATATTCAGATGGACATACAGATGAACAGGGGAAAAGATAATCAGATGGACATACAGATAAACAGGAGAAAAGATAATCAGATGGACATACAGATAAACAGGAGAAAAGATAATCACATACAGATAAACAGGAGAAAAGATAATCAGATGGACATACAGATAAACAGGAGAAAAGATAATCAGATGGACATACAGATGAACAGGAGAAAAGATAATCAGATGGACATACAGATAAACAGGAGAAAAGATAATCAGATGGACATACAGATAAACAGGAGAAAAGATAATCAGATGGACATACAGATAAACAGGAGAAAAGATAATCACATACAGATAAACAGGAGAAAAGATAATCAGATGGACATACAGATAAACAGGAGAAAAGATAATCAGATGGACATACAGATAAACAGGAGAAAAGATAATCAGATGGACATACAGATAAACAGGGGAAAAGATAATCAGATGGACATACAGATGAACAGGGGAAAAGATAATCAGATGGACATACAGATAAACAGGAGAAAAGATATTCAGATGGACATACAGATAAACAGGGGAAAAGATAATCAGATGGACATACAGATAAACAGGGGAAAAGATAATCAGATGGACATACAGATGAACAGGAGAAAAGATAATCAGATGGACATACAGATGAACAGGAGAAAAGATAATCAGATGGACATACAGATGAACAGGAGAAAAGATAATCAGATGGACATACAGATAAACAGGAGAAAAGATAATCACATACAGATAAACAGGAGAAAAGATAATCAGATGGACATACAGATAAACAGGAGAAAAGATAATCAGATGGACATACAGATAAACAGGAGAAAAGATAATCACATACAGATAAACAGGAGAAAAGATAATCAGATGGACATACAGATAAACAGGAGAAAAGATAATCACATACAGATAAACAGGAGAAAAGATAATCAGATGGACATACAGATAAACAGGAGAAAAGATATTCAGATGGACATACAGATAAACAGGAGAAAAGATAATCAGATGGACATACAGATAAACAGGGGAAAAGATAATCAGATGGACATACAGATGAACAGGAGAAAAGATAATCAGATGGACATACAGATGAACAGGAGAAAAGATAATCAGATGGACATACAGATAAACAGGAGAAAAGATAATCAGATGGACATACAGATAAACAGGAGAAAAGATAATCACATACAGATAAACAGGAGAAAAGATATTCAGATGGACATACAGATAAACAGGGGAAAAGATAATCAGATGGACATACAGATAAACAGGGGAAAAGATAATCAGATGGACATACAGATAAACAGGGGAAAAGATAATCAGATGGACAAACAGATGAACAGGGGAAAAGATAATCAGATGGACATACAGATAAACAGGGGAAAAGATAATCAGATGGACATACAGATAAACAGGAGAAAAGATAATCAGATGGACATACAGATGAACAGGAGAAAAGACAATCAGATGGACATACAGATAAACAGGGGAAAAGATAATCAGATGGACATACAGATGAACAGGAGAAAAGACAATCAGATGGACATACAGATAAACAGGGGAAAAGATAATCAGATGGACATACAGATGAACAGGAGAAAAGATAATCAGATGGACATACAAATGAACAGGAGAAAAGATAATCAGATGGACATACAGATAAACAGGAGAAAAGATAATCAGATGGACATACAGATAAACAGGAGAAAAGATAATCACATACAGATAAACAGGAGAAAAGATATTCAGATGGACATACAGATAAACAGGGGAAAAGATAATCAGATGGACAAACAGATGAACAGGGGAAAAGATAATCAGATGGACATACAGATAAACAGGGGAAAAGATAATCAGATGGACATACAGATAAACAGGGGAAAAGATAATCAGATGGACATACAGATAAACAGGAGAAAAGATAATCAGATGGACATACAGATAAACAGGAGAAAAGATAATCAGATGGACATACAGATAAACAGGAGAAAAGATAATCACATACAGATAAACAGGAGAAAAGATATTCAGATGGACATACAGATAAACAGGGGAAAAGATAATCAGATGGACATACAGATAAACAGGGGAAAAGATAATCAGATGGACATACAGATAAACAGGAGAAAAGATAATCACATACAGATAAACAGGAGAAAAGATAATCAGATGGACATACAGATGAACAGGAGAAAAGATAATCAGATGGACATACAGATAAACAGGAGAAAAGATAATCAGATGGACATACAGATAAACAGGAGAAAAGATAATCAGATGGACATACAGATAAACAGGAGAAAAGATAATCACATACAGATAAACAGGAGAAAAGATAATCAGATGGACATACAGATAAACAGGGGAAAAGATAATCAGATGGACATACAGATGAACAGGGGAAAAGATAATCAGATGGACATACAGATAAACAGGAGAAAAGATATTCAGATGGACATACAGATAAACAGGGGAAAAGATAATCAGATGGACATACAGATAAACAGGGGAAAAGATAATCAGATGGACATACAGATGAACAGGAGAAAAGATAATCAGATGGACATACAGATGAACAGGAGAAAAGATAATCAGATGGACATACAGATGAACAGGAGAAAAGATAATCAGATGGACATACAGATAAACAGGAGAAAAGATAATCACATACAGATAAACAGGAGAAAAGATAATCAGATGGACATACAGATAAACAGGAGAAAAGATAATCAGATGGACATACAGATAAACAGGAGAAAAGATAATCACATACAGATAAACAGGAGAAAAGATAATCAGATGGACATACAGATAAACAGGGGAAAAGATAATCAGATGGACATACAGATGAACAGGGGAAAAGATAATCAGATGGACATA
This sequence comes from Mytilus edulis, assembly GCF_963676685.1. Lineage (NCBI taxonomy): Eukaryota > Metazoa > Mollusca > Bivalvia > Mytilida > Mytilidae > Mytilus > Mytilus edulis. The sequence goes on along the minus strand of NC_092349.1, from coordinate 87,830,764 downwards.
CAGATAAACAGGAGAAAAGATAATCACATACAGATAAACAGGAGAAAAGATAATCAGATGGACATACAGATAAACAGGAGAAAAGATAATCACATACAGATAAACAGGAGAAAAGATAATCAGATGGACATACAGATAAACAGGAGAAAAGATATTCAGATGGACATACAGATAAACAGGAGAAAAGATAATCAGATGGACATACAGATAAACAGGGGAAAAGATAATCAGATGGACATACAGATGAACAGGAGAAAAGATAATCAGATGGACATACAGATGAACAGGAGAAAAGATAATCAGATGGACATACAGATAAACAGGAGAAAAGATAATCAGATGGACATACAGATAAACAGGAGAAAAGATAATCACATACAGATAAACAGGAGAAAAGATATTCAGATGGACATACAGATAAACAGGGGAAAAGATAATCAGATGGACATACAGATAAACAGGGGAAAAGATAATCAGATGGACATACAGATAAACAGGGGAAAAGATAATCAGATGGACAAACAGATGAACAGGGGAAAAGATAATCAGATGGACATACAGATAAACAGGGGAAAAGATAATCAGATGGACATACAGATAAACAGGAGAAAAGATAATCAGATGGACATACAGATAAACAGGGGAAAAGATAATCAGATGGACATACAGATGAACAGGAGAAAAGATAATCAGATGGACATACAAATGAACAGGAGAAAAGATAATCAGATGGACATACAGATATACAGGAGAAAAGATAATCAGATGGACATACAGATAAACAGGAGAAAAGATAATCACATACAGATAAACAGGAGAAAAGATATTCAGATGGACATACAGATAAACAGGGGAAAAGATAATCAGATGGACAAACAGATGAACAGGGGAAAAGATAATCAGATGGACATACAGATAAACAGGGGAAAAGATAATCAGATGGACATACAGATAAACAGGGGAAAAGATAATCAGATGGACATACAGATAAACAGGAGAAAAGATAATCAGATGGACATACAGATAAACAGGAGAAAAGATAATCAGATGGACATACAGATAAACAGGAGAAAAGATAATCACATACAGATAAACAGGAGAAAAGATATTCAGATGGACATACAGATAAACAGGGGAAAAGATAATCAGATGGACATACAGATAAACAGGGGAAAAGATAATCAGATGGACATACAGATAAACAGGAGAAAAGATAATCACATACAGATAAACAGGAGAAAAGATAATCAGATGGACATACAGATAAACAGGAGAAAAGATAATCAGATGGACATACAGATGAACAGGGGAAAAGATAATCAGATGGACATACAGATAAACAGGGGAAAAGATAATCAGATGGACATACAGATAAACAGGGGAAAAGATAATCAGATGGACATACAGATAAACAGGGGAAAAGATAATCAGATGGACATACAGATAAACAGGAGAAAAGATAATCAGATGGACAAACAGATGAACAGGGGAAAAGATAATCAGATGGACATACAGATGAACAGGGGAAAAGATAATCAGATGGACATACAGATAAACAGGGGAAAAGATAATCAGATGGACATACAGATAAACAGGGGAAAAGATAATCAGATGGACATACAGATAAACAGGGGAAAAGATAATCAGATGGACATACAGATAAACAGGAGAAAAGATAATCAGATGGACATACAGATAAACAGGAGAAAAGATAATCAGATGGACATACAGATAAACAGGGGAAAAGATAATCAGATGGACATACAGATAAACAGGAGAAAAGATAATCAGATGGACATACAGATGAACAGGGGAAAAGATAATCAGATGGACATACAGATGAACAGGGGAAAAGATAATCAGATGGACATACAGATGAACAGGAGAAAAGATAATCAGATGGACAAACAGATAAACAGGAGAAAAGATAATCAGATGGACAAACAGATGAAAAGGAGAAAAGATAATCAGATGGACATACAGATGAACAGGAGAAAAGACAATCAGATGGACAAACAGATGAACAGGAGAAAAGACAATCAGATGGACAAACAGATGAACAGGAGAAAAGACAATCAGATGGACATACAGATGAACAGGAGAAAAGATAATCAGATAGACATACAGATGAACAGGAGTAAAGATAATCAGATAGACATACAGATGAACAGGAGAAAAGATAATCAGATGGACATACAGATGAACAGGAGAAAAGATAATCAGGAGAAAAGATAATCAGATGGACATACAGATGAACAGGAGAAAAGATAATCAGATGGACATACAGATGAACAGGAGAAAAGATAATCAGATGGACATACAGATGAACAGGAGAAAAGATAATCAGATGGACATACAGATGAACAGGAGAAAAGATAATCAGATGGACATACAGATGAACAGGAGAAAAGATAATCAGATGGACAAACAGATGAACTGGAGAAAAGATAATCAGATGGACATACAGATAAACAGGAGAAGAGATAATCAGATGGACATACAGATGAACTGGAGAAAAGATAATCAGATGGACATACAGATGAACAGGAGAAAAGATAATCAGATGGACATACAGATGAACAGGAGAAAAGATAATCAGATGGACATACAGATGAACAGGAGAAAAGATAATCAGATGGACAAACAGATGAACAGGAGAAAAGATAATCAGATGGACAAACAGATGAACAGGAGAAAAGATAATCAGATGGACAAACAGATGAACAGGAGAAAAGATAATCAGATGGACAAACAGATGAACAGGAGAAAAGATAATCAGATGGACAAACAGATGGTCCGAGTACACAGTTATCGTCCTTTGATTTTCGTTGTCCACGAATATAGTCCTTAGTGTGGACAGTGTGTTACTTGCCAATTTTTGTTATACCCCTTCCAAATTTATTTCTCTATGTTTTATGCCTCATATAGCAAGTTGGGGGGGTGAAATGACACTGTAGAACAATTTGGGTCATAAATATTAATGTAAAGTAGTGATTAGGTCCAGCTGAAAAAGGTCAAAAATTAGCACTTCGGAAGCTGTCAAAAGATTTCAAGACCCCCTTAACACAATATTGTCCATATTTTGAGTTAGAGCTGATGAAGTTTTCTATAATTTTGATATAATTTGTCCCAAAAGTAGTACAACACACTGTAAAAATATTATTGAGAAAGCGCAGGTGGGATTTTTTTAATTTTCATTTATTGTCTAAAAGAAATGCACTACGAAATAACTGTGTACTCGGACCAGATGAACAGGAGAAAAGATAATCAGATGGACATACAGATGAACAGGAGAAAAGATAATCAGATGGACAAACAGATGAACAGGAGAAAAGATAATCAGATGGACATACAGATGAACAGGAGAAAAGATAATCAGATGGACAAACAGATGAACAGGAGAAAAAATAATCAGATGAACAAACAGATGAACAGGAGAAAAGATAATCAGATGGACAAACAGATAAACAGGAGAAAAGATAATCAGATGGACATACAGATGAACAGGAGAAAAGATAATCAGATGGACAAACAGATGAACAGGAGAAAAGATAATCAGATGGACAAACAGATGAACAGGAGAAAAGATAATCAGATGGACAAACAGATGAACAGGAGAAAAGATAATCAGATGGACAAACAGATGAACAGGAGAAAAGATAATCAGATGGACAAACAGATGAACAGGAGAAAAGATAATCAGATGGACAAACAGATGAACAGGAGAAAAGATAATCAGATGGACATACAGATGAACAGGAGAAAAGATAATCAGATGAACATACAGATGAACTGTCTCCCGAATCACTACATATTAATAAGATATGTAAAATACTCACTGCATACAAAGTGGCATTTCTAATCTCATTAATAAGAACTAGACACTTTGTCATATCCAAACCAAACTCAGATACTTCTTCAAGAAGGTCAGGTAAGGTCAAGGAATAAACTCGGTCTAAAAATGGATCTCGTGCTTGTTCTGAGGTAAAAAGTAAAAGTAAATAATTTATTAATTTTGAAGAGTTTACAAGAAGAAATCCTATCTTTTTTTTTTAAATATCCTCCAATTTTAAATGTAATTGTCTGAATATGATGGAGCCTGTGATTCAGAGGTTGTCGTTTGTTGCTACAATGTATTTATCATATTTATTTTTTGTTCATTATTTTGTAATTAATCAGGCCGTTTTTTCTCATTACAGTTGAATTGAATTTGTCTTTTTGGGGCTTTTTATAGCTGATTATGCATTATGGGTCTACTCATTGTTGAAAGCGGTACATGGCCCTATAATTGTTAATTTCTGTGTCATTTAGTCTGATGGAGTGTTGTCTCATTGGTAATCATACCACATTTTTACTTGGATCTTTTTGTGCCTCCTACTGATCATATGAGTAAAGTTGATTACACCTGATTTTTACAGTTTTTCTTATGTTTTACTTTTACACCATGTCTCAGGTTAGAGAAGGGTTGAGCATTCACAAGTATGTCTATCCCGCCACATTCTTCATGTGCCTATCGCAAGTCAGGAGCCTCTAGTTCAGTGGTTGTCGTTATCCCTTGACTATTATATTTGTTTTTTTTATAAATCAGGCCACTAGTTTCCTAGTTTTGGATAATTTCATATTTTTTTTTATTATAGTGACTATACTGTATGGGTTTTTGTTAATGTTGAAGGGTTACCATTATATTGAGCTTTATTCCAATTATTACAGGAAAATCAAGGATTATGTTTATATACATTATTCTCTCTTTTCAGACATATTGTATTTAAACATTTCTTTCTCAATAACTTACTATTGTAACACACTTTGTTGTGGCTATCTATGGGTAAATCTCTCAGGAGTTCTACATCTTCAAAGCATGAGTAATGAGTTGTAGAACATACTGCTCCAGATAATGTAACATTTACTCTGTTCTGTGACGAGTCAATTCTAATATCAAACACTAACTCTCTGTCCTTTGTCTTAGGTAAATCTACTACCATGATCTGTTTCTGAGCTGTAAATAAAACGATTTAATGTTGAAGAAAAATTTAAGAATTAGGAGATAACTGTCAAATTACCAATTGATGCCGTCAGAGCTTAACATACAATATCGTGATCTCAATTATAATGAAACTTGCAGAAAACAAAGTTAAAACATGTATTTAAAATCTGTCATATGTTGTCTGCACTTGCGCGTACATTCCATAGCATCAATGGTCCCATTGAAAATTAGTGACGTTATCCAATCCAGATGAACGTTAGAAACGTTGTTGCATTAGAATTCTTATTTGATGGAACGACAGGATAATAACTGCTGATCTTTATTTGGTTAGTTAGTTGAATTCTTGGCCTACTTGGCTTTATACTTTGCATTAGTATTTGCCTCCTTTTTCTAATTTTATGGCAGAGCTTCCTATTGACCTCCAGTTACTCTTTTAGCTTTTCCGTTGTAGGGTTTTCTTGACCTGTATCAACATCTCATTAGTCACTTAACAGTTGTTAATCAATTTTATTGTAAATGGCCATTTCTGTTTTATATACATAGGAGAATAAAATACAATTACAGACTGCTAGGGATAATGAAAACTTAATATCTTAAGTATAACACTGAATTCTGGTAAATAATTAGCACAAACCAGTAGCTATAGGCATGTACACTAAATTTCAGATATGTTTGCTAAACTTATAATAATTGCAATTATGCATAATTCTTTGAAGGGTTTAACAACAGGTTATTTAAATAGGACTTAAAACAGTCCCCACCTAACTCAGGAACCTGATATTCAGTTGTTTTTGTTTATTGATGAGGTTCATAAATATTTTTGTTGTTTTTTTAAAATAAATTAGATTGTTGATTTTTCTATTTAAATTGTTTAACATTTGTCATTTTGGGGCCCTTTATAGCTTGCTGTTGGGTATAAGTCAAAGCCAAGGCTCCTTGTCAAAGACCATACAATTGATTACTTTTAACACATAATGACTTGGATGTAGAGATGTCTCATTGGCACTCATACCACATCTTCTTATTTCTATGAAAAGATTTTTTTTATAGATCTAATAATTGTTTTCCACTTACAAGTGAGTGTAAAGTTTATCATTTGATCCTTTATGGTAATGTGAAGCTGATTAGAACAGCTGTCAAGTCTTATGTCCACCTTGACAAAAGCCCTCTTAAATCCATCCCTGAAAACCATTCCACATGTAATACCATGGCAATCTTCATGAGCTTCACAATAATGGCCATACCCTGCTATTATGGCCTTTTCAAAACTTCCACATTCTGGAAAAAATACAGATATGATTTGTTTTATTTATACGTATTTGCAAAAACTGCTATATAGAAAAATTTCAGGTCACATTTGGAATCAATCAAATTTGCAAATTTTCATTTTCTAGTAGATTTATATATATTGTTTTGGGGCTAGAGTTGTATCCCTTTAATATGGAAGAATCAGCATTCTTTTTGTTTTGGGCCAATATACTTTTTTTAGGTGGAACATAACACAACATGGAGATATCTCTGTTAAAAGTGGCTATATATCTAACTCATGTTTATTGCTAAGGAAATTATTAAGCTTCTTAATGATCAAAATTAGTGTTTGTCAACTGCTATTTATATATCCAATAAAATTTTCTGAAAAAGTGTGTGGTTCAAGTTTTTTGATTTTTTTTTACATTTTTGTCAAAGGGTCAAAGTAAATATCTTTTCAAACTTTTATTAAAATTAAACAAGCCAAATTAATTTTCATTCATTGGTTCCACATGAAGACTTCTAGAAACAGTTAAAGTGAGAAAGAACAAGTGAAACTGCGAGCTACTGCTCACTGATGATACCCCCGCCGCAAGTGGATAATATTAATAGTGTAAAAATATGCAAGTGTTCGGTAAACAGGAAGTTGTCGAGTGATGAATCTGAAAACGCATCACATGGTATAGCTGACTTTTAAAATCCTGAAACCAAATTTCAGAAATCCTTGTATTGTAGTTCCTGAGAAAAATGTGACGAAAATTTTTAACTTGGTTATCATGTGTAAAATCATACAAGTGTTCGGTAAACAGGAAGTAGTCGAGTGATGAATCTGAAAACGCATCACACGGTATAGCTGTCTTATATTAATCCTGAAACAAAATTTTAGAAATCCTTGTATTGTAGTTCCTGAGAAAAATGTGACGAAAATTTTCAACTTGGCTATCATGTGTAAAATCATACAAGTGTTCGGTAAACAGGTAGTTGTCGAGTGATGAATCTGAAAACGCATCACACGGTATAGCTGACTTATATAAATCCTGAAACCAAATTTCAGAAATCCTTGTATTGTAGTTCCTGAGAAAAATGTGACGAAAATTTTCAACTTGGCTAGTGTTCGGTAAACAGGAAGTTGTCAAGTGATGAATCTGAAAACGCATCACACGGTATGGCTGACATATATAAATGTTGAATATCCAAATACCAAATACCAAATTACAGAAAGGGTGGATGTGTAGTTCCTGAGAAATATGTGACGAAAGTTTCATGGGACGGACTGACGGACGGAAAGACAGAGGTAAAACAGTATACCCCCCCCTTTTTTAAAGCGGGGGTATAATAAATATGCATATCCACAATTATTTTCAAATGTTCAGTATAATATATAATAAGGATGTGGTAGGATTGCTAATAAGACAACAATCCACAAGAGACATGTTAACAAGTCTTCCACTATTTTCAATGTAAAATTACAAACCCTCCACAGCCATTCCTAGTAACTTGTCAATCATAGAAAATCTGTCTCCTGTCACTGTAGTATGAGCTTTCTTCAGTTTACGTCTGATCTGTTGTAATGGCATCCCATCAGGATACATTAATGGTTCTGTTCGTAGTTTGTGTGCCACTTCTTTAACTATAACATCTAACTGATGTATCAATGGAGATCCAGCTAACAGGTGCTTAAGTTCTGTCAGGGGCTTGTCATTAATATCAAATTTAGGCAGAAATGACCTATAAATAAAATACTAGGTTATCTAAGTTCCACAATTTACAACAAAAGACGATATTTATCTCATCTCCTTTTGAGGTAATAATTTAAGTTTATATTTGAGATTGACACATGGTAAAGTCTAAAAATGTTGAACTTGAAATTTTTCAATTTGACCTTGAAATAAAGTATTTTGAAATCACATACTACTCTCTATAATTCTTTCACATGTGCCTGTTTACATTTTTAGTATCTATACCATTTCATGCCAGTACAGAAGTACAGAAATTAACCTCATTGAAAAGTTAAAAATCTATCTTACATTTTAAATTGTTTTTTATAACAGGAAAACTAATAATTTGCTTATATTTTGTTTCAAAAACAAGAAATGATTACATGGTTTTTGTTTTCACAAATGATATGTGTTTTATAGATATAAGAAGATTTGGTATGAGTGCCAATGAGACATGCAACTTGCCATCCAAGTCACAATTTGTAAAAGTAAACCATTATAGGTCATACTTACTTAGCTGCTTTGGACAACATATTCTTGTATTTATCAAACTTTCCAGTCATATTGTGAAACTTCTCCTTGAAATGTTGCATCCAAATAGGATGCTCTGGTTGGTTCTCCACAGATCTTCCATGACGATGGCCTCCAAATGGTGACTTAGATTTACTTCCATCGTCATGACGATCAATCTCGTCTTTGTCGTCTTCGGGTTCTCCCGTCATGTCCCCTTCCTCTGCATTCATACCAATGTAATAATAGGAGAAACCATTACACGTTGACTTATGACCAGGCCTTGGGAATCTTTTTTTCAGATATGGAGCTGGATCAATATAAGAATAACCATCAGCTGGTACATCCGATATAGTTTCAGTGTTGTTTAGTCTTTTCCTCATTGATACAAACAGGAAGTTGTCTTCACAGTCAGACAATTTTTTGGACACTCCAATCTGCCTTCCAGCCTTTTTGAAAATTCCTTTCTTATCTTCGTCAATTCTGGTGTCCAGTTCAAAGCCACTGACCACTACTTCATACATAATTAGATCTGCTCTAGTTGGTCGTACTAATACCTCTGTGTCACTCACTCTATAGACAGTACCATGGAATGGAGCTACAACTTTCTGTAGTATAAAAATAAACATTTTGTCGAATTGAAAGATATAAAAGCAGTATAAATATAACTTGTATACATTTTCTATGAATATATGAGCTGCGTAGGATTGAAATCAACGGTATGCAAATGAATATCAATACTTTTCTTATCCTATTATGGGTTGAAAAAATCTCTATGCAAAGCTTGTAACTTTTTGAAATTTAGTTTTTACAAAAGCTCTACAAAACAGACGAACATTCCTTTCTCATTTCGTATTTGAATCAAACTCAATCAGAATCTTATACATGTACATGTATATATTCACTTGCTTAAGGTGGTACCAAACACCTTGAATAAAACTAATTTGGCTCTTTTAGTTTTCATAAAAGGAGTAGGTCCGGTAAGGGCCGATTTTGGTTCATTTCAGGTTCATCTAACGAAAGGTTTTAACTCTTTTTAATCACTTAAGTGTCTATTTCAATTGATTTGATTAGTTTTTGTGAAAGATTTTAACTGATTTAGTCATTAAAAATGCTCCGATTCAAGCTTAAAATATGTAATATCTATCAAATATGCAAAAAAACGTCACTTTTCAGATGGTTTTTGTCAAAAATGAAAGTGGCCGCATCCGTGTTCATCCTCAACCTTTATATATGTTATGTATTATCATCAAATACAACTTACATTTTAATATTATGAATGACTACGAATGCGGCCACTTTCATTTCAGACAGAAACCGTGTAAAATTTATCTAAAATGCTAAAATTGTGAAGATTTCAGTAATTTGGCATGACTTATTGATGCTAGTACCCGATATATGTACATTGTATTGTCAACAACAGCCTATATTTATGTAGCAGAAGCATTCTACTTTCCAATAATAGCTAAAAGATTACTATTTCACAATTTCGTAAAATTGCTATATTTTGAGGCCAAAAAGGGGTCTTACTGGACCTAATCCTTTGACAAAAAAAATTATTTTGACCCTTTGATAAAATATAAAAAAAATCACAGTAATTTATCAGAAAAAATTGGTTGGATTTAAAGCGGTTTGACAAACCCTATCTTTGATCATTGAGAAGCTTAATATTTCCTTGACAATACAACATGATTAAAACATTTACAGAGTTATCTCCCTGTAGTGTTAGGTAACATCGATTTCTATCCGACTTAGCTCATAAAACATCCAAAAGACTTGCACTGAAAAGTTTTAAATTTCTAAAAATGTGTATAAACTTAATTTAGTCTTTAGAGTTATTTACAACTGTATTAAGTTAACAGATATTTAAAACTTTATAAAGAAATTCCTGAGCTTGACACTTCAAATTTTTAAACATCTATGACATTTTTGTGCACATTTAAATATATCATGATGTTGTAATTTTAATATTTATAACATACCTGATAATTTTTTTTGAAAGCTAGTTCTACACCAAATCTTCCTTTGTTATCTCTGTGATACTCTCCACATCCACAACTTGACTCGCATGAAGCAGGAATTCTGGGAAATTTACGATGAAACTTTGACCCAAATAGCTTCTGCATATAATACTTCCCTTTATGAATTCTGCAGTTAAAAGAACGTGTGAATTATCAATGTTTAACTTTACAATGGAACTATCAAACATTCAATAATATAATATAAAGATAATCTATGATAAGGCTAAAATTATAAATCTTCAAAATAATATACACATTCTCATTAGATATTATATTTAAGTCTGTCAGTATTCAGTATTTATGTTTGAATTAGGGCCTAAACTTCTTAAATTTAGTTTAAAACTGCAAAAACTTCAAATATAGCCTTTTTTTGAGATCTTGTCACTAATATTAAGAAACGAGCAACAGTCTCAACAAAAAATAAATTTTTCCATAAGATGTATTTTACAAATTAATCATTGTACGATACTGGACACAAATTTTCAGAATTTCAATTATTAATGCTCTTCAACTTCATTATATTTGATTTGGCTTTGCAACTATCTTATTTGAGTGACCCTTATTAGTTTTATGTAGACAAAACGCTTGTGTTGTATCAAATCATTAGCCTGATGTCTTTAATGAGTTTCTTCAGATAAGCTGCTGCTTATATCTAATTATAAATTCATCTCCTCTATCAGAAAACTAAAAGGCTCTTAAGAGCCTGTGTCGCTCAACTTGGTCTATGTGCATATTAAACTAAGGACACAGATGGATTCATGACAAAATTGTGTTTTGGTGATGGTGATGTTTTTGTAGATCTTACATTACTGAACATTCTTGCTGCTTACAATTTTTTCTATCTATAATTAACTTGGCCCTTTAGTTACAGAGGAAAATATTTTGTACAAATTTACAAAAATTTACCAAATTAATGAAAATTGTTAAAAATTGACTATAAAGGGCAATAACTCCTTAAGAGGTCAGCTGACCATTTTGGTCATGGAGACTTATTTGTAGATCTTACTTTGCTGAACATTATATTGCTGTTTACATTTATCTCTATCTATAATAGTATTCAAGATAATAACCAATAATGGCAAAATTTCTTTAAAAATTACCAATTGGGGAGCAGCAACCCAACAACCAGTTGTCCAATTCATCTGAAAATTTCAGGGCAGATAGATATTGACTTGATAAACAATTTGAACCACTGTCAGATTTTCTCTAAATGCTTTGGTTTCAGAGTTATAAGCCAAAATCTACATTTTACCACTATGTTCTATTTTTAGCCATGGCGTCCATCTTGGTTGGTTGGCTGGGTCACCACACACATTTTTTAAACTAAATACCCTAATAATGATTGTGGCTAATTGTGGTTAAATTTGGCCCAGTAGTTTCAGACGAGAAGATTTTAGTAAAAGGTTACAAAAATTTATGAAAAATTGGTAAAATTACTATAAAGGGCAATAACTCCTCAAGGGGTCAACTGACCATTTTGGTCATGTTGACTTATTTGTAGATCTTACTTTGTTGAACATTATTGCTGTTTACAGTTCATCTCTATCTATAATAATATTCAAGATAATAACCAAAAACGGCAACATTTCCTGAAAATTACCAATTCAGGGGCAGCAACCCAACAACCAGTTGTCCAATGCATCTGAAAATTGAAGGGCAGATAGATCTTAACCTGAGAAACAATTTTACCCCTGTCAGATTTGCTCTAAATGCTTTGGTTTCAGAGTTATAAGCCAAAATCTACATTTTACCCCATTGTTCTATTTTTAGCCATGGTGGCCATCTTGGTTGGTTGGCTGGGTTAACTAGATACCCCAATGATGATTGTGGCCAAGTTTGGTTAAATTTGGCCCAGTAGTGTGAGAGGAGAAGATTTTTGTAAAAGTTAACGACGACGGACGGCGACGGACGACGATGACGGACGCCAAGTGATGAGAAAAGCTCACTTGGCCCTTTGGGCCAGGTGAGCTAAAAAGGAGATTCAATATACATGTATACAAGAGTGAAACTAAATATAAAATCCAACAACAAAAGGGGTATAGGCCCTCTACAAAGCTACCTAAAGTTGTTAGGAAATATACAGAACTTTTACTTACACATCCCGTAGAAATGTATATGCATGTTTTATTTTCTTGAACATGTCCATGAGATGAGAGATCTTTTCCCAGAACGGTTTAGCTATGTTGATTACACCTGATAGAGTGGAATTAATTTCTTCAACAACTCCTTTGATTGTCTCGTGAATAAAGCTCTTGGATCCCTGAAAATATACATTTCAATAGTTATTTCCCCTTGAAAAGATGTTAAGAAAATATTCAAAGCATTGCAAACTCAATATCAATTGTATAGTGATCATATGACAATCAGCAATGAGAAAAAGTAAATTAGCTAGAATTGTGAATCACGGTAATAAAAACACTTACACTGCCATTAAACCCATCAGTAATAACATCTGGAGACAGACTTGAACCAGCTGATGGATTATGGTATATATCATGGATTTCATCTTGCGCCATTCTCAGTACAACATTCAAGTCATCTAGGATACCTTTAACTTCTTCTCCTGGATGGAACCAATATGGGGTTTGTCCTGTAAAAATATGTCATGTACAATTTGATTAGATAAAATTAAAATGCCTTTTGATAAATAAACAAGAATGTGTCCCAAGTACACGGATGCCCCACTTGCACTATTATTTTCTATGTTAAATGGATCGTGAAATTGGGGTAAAACCTCTTATTTGGCATTACAATTAGAAAGATCATATCATAGGGAACATGTGTGCTAAGTTTCAAGTTGATTGGACTTCAACTTCATCAAAAACTACTTTGACCAAAAACTTTAACCTGAATCAGAACGAACGAACGAACGAACAGACGGAAGAATGGACACACAGACCAGAAAACATAATGCCCATAAATGGGGTATAAAAACAAGATAGGTTCTGTGTCAATAATGGAATACAAACAGTTGACCATCCAATGAAACTGTGTTCACTACTTTTTTTAGAAGGATTTGTGGTACTCTTAACTCTAGTTTTCTTTTCAATGTTTTATGTAATATCTTCCCCTTTATCAATAATGTCTGTCCTCAAACTCATGATTTTAAAGTGTCTCGATAGATCTCTAGTGGCTCACTTCATATATACTTACTCTATCTGTCGTAGAGTTTTTACTTATTTAGACATATTAAGTATACTTATTTTATATATACATATATATCTAGATACATCTTAATGACAAAAATGTCCAACTGGCTCTTTTAGTCAAATAACCTATACAGGCAAAATACAGCATTTTATAGTATATATTTTGTTCAAAGCAAAGTTATTATAACTCAATCATACCTTTAGCAAAGAAACAGGAACCCATTATAGTATTCTTGGCTTCAATAAAGGTTGCAACAGCTAATTTAAACCTGAAAATTAATACATATTCAATTCCACATAAAACTGCAAATTTAGGAGAGTTAATTTGGAATTTATGCAACAAAACTTAATTTCATTGTTTTTTAAAATGTTCCATGTCAATAAATATCATCCTATTAAATACTAGCTTGCACTTCTATCATATCTGTTCATCCAAAAATACATTTTTTTCAGGGAGTGCTATCATTTTATTTTATGTTTATTCTATGAGGTAAAACATTTTACTTCTATTTGATTCAAGGTTCCTAAACTGAGGCAACTAACACCTTGACAGTGTAGTACTGATGCTTGCACTTCATTACAGACTATTGTGGATTCAGTATTATTCATGGATTTTGTGGGTTCATGGAAACCACAAATTTTAATGTTTAATGAATGGCAAAGGAGTATGTTCGAAAAAGTCCCAAAATGGCCCCCTTTTTTAGTGTAAATTTAAAATTCGTATTTATCAACCAATATCACGGTAAATTATAGCTAATTTACATTGACTAGCTAGGATATAACCCATTTTGTTGAAAATTTTACGTTTCTGCGTTTCATTATGACGTCACAAGTTGTACTCATATTGATTTACAAAAAAATCAACGAAAATGGTAGAATTTCCATAGATTATTGGACAGGAAACATAGAGCGCATACGTCGACAACAAAGATCTTTTAAAATAATGTTTGTGAAGACATTTCACATGTCTTATTTGAATATTAAGCTTGTCGACGCCTGCGCTCTATGTTTCCTGGTCCTTTATCTGGTTGAAATCTAGCTGATTTTGTCACATTTCACCAAAATCCCTTATCTTGACCTTTTTTGGATGTAAAAATCAACGTGTTCGAATTAAACTTTGACAAAAACAGTTCTGTTTAACTTTCTAACATGTCTTTAGGGCAACTTTAAACATGTATTACCTTGTAACTATGAACTTTATAATTGGGGCCATATATGGCCCTTACCGAACTTACTCCTTTGTTGTATGATTAATTGCTGACTTTTGGAAAACCACGAAATCAAATATCCATGAAAATTGGTACCCAAGAAAATAAATGAATCCACCATATATGCACATTGCCACTTTTATAATATGTCTGTATAGAATACTAGAGAAGAACCCCTCATAATACTGTATTCATTGTGTACTTACTTGAGAAGTGCCATTTCAATGCCATTAAATGATTGCACAGGATTTTCCCAGAATTTCCAGCTGTCTTTAATTAAGATAAATCCTTCTCCCATCTCATGGGCCACAAATGGTAGAGTTACTGTCATTGCATCTGCTATACTCTATAATATACAATATTCCATAACATAACTACATTTAAACAAATAAAACCAGATATCTTTAATCAAAATAAATCCTTCTCTCATATAACTGTCATTACATCTGCTATACTCTATAATACACAATATGCATTGTATACTACTACATTGAAACAAACAATACTTTAAACTATCTTTACAACGGTTTTATTATAACAATATTAGGTTAAAAGTAGCCCTGAAAACCATATTTGCTGTTCCTCACCTACAAATAAAATATTTGAATAATTTTTGTTTTGATTATCTCCCCTTGACTATATGATGACATGACATTACAATACATTACATTTATGGTTTTAACATTTCAATGTCCAGAATTAGATTCTGATTACTGTAAATTCAGAAATTATTACAATATTTTTATAATTGCGAAAAATGTGACAGGGTTATAACTGCAATGATTTAAACTTGCATTTTCTCAATATCGCAAAAATTGAAATCGCAGTTTAGTCTAAAATGACAAAATTGCAATAATAAAAGCATGCAATTTCTGAATTAACAATAATCAACTTTATATATTTTATAACAAGATTTGTTTTTTTTCTAAATAAGGAGAGACTTTTTGGAACCTGAAATAACTTTTAAATTTATCTACACTTCATAAATATTCAACTTCAATTTTATTTTACTCAACATTCCTCAACGGCTGACAGACATGTTGTTAAACAGTTCACTTACATGGTAAAATCCTAACACATCAGACTTTACATCGGTGATGAAGTTCGTTACTCTGTTAATCACTTTCTTGAATCTGTCAATTAACGGATAGCCATCATAATCAATCAGTTTATTATATGCTGCGACTACTGACTCAACTATTTTGTGAATTATATTTGGAAGATTTTTAAATATTTGTATGATTTCCTTGACAAGTTGAACAAATGTCATATCTTTCACCATCTCAATAAGCTCCTTTATAACATTAACAGCTTCTACGATAGGATCTATAATCTTGTGGAAAAGTCTGTCAAAGGCTGAAGCTATGTTCTGGATGTCATCAAAACCAAAGTCCTAAAAAAAGAAATTACCCAGTAACACATGTACTATAAATGTATTGTATTGATTGATTGATTACTACATGATTCATTAATTTTTGTTGAATGCCATTTTCTGTCTGTACGAGGCAACAACAATACTTAAAGAAATTCAAATATGACAGGGGCCTTGTGACCAACTACTGTTTTGCTAGCTTGTTAACACTGAGGTTGTGAGTTAGAATCTTGCACATTGCAGTTGCCCTGTTCTCCAATCTATATCGACAATGATTATAAGTTTTCCTACCAAAAGTCAGTGGTTCTCTAAGGGGACTCAGGTTGCCTCCATATAAAAAAATGATCGTCATGAGATAGTCTATAGTTTAATAAAGCCTCCCCCCCCCAAAAAAAAAGACACAACCAAAAAAAAGGTACCCTTGAAGATAAGCAACTTTTATCCTAGTAGAAAATTGATAAACATTAAAATATATGAATCTACAGTCAGTTTTTCAGTTCTAAAAAACTCTTTACCTTCAAAATATTGAGATTGTATTGGACTTTTTTCTTGTAACAAAGAGACACTCTAAATATGTCAAACTTCATGCCAATGAGACCAACATTTACTTCAGCAAAAGCCAAGTTATCTACTTTCAATTCAAACTTTCCTTTGAATGGCTCTGAAAAAGAAGAAAATATTTTCCTAAAGTAGAATATATTTGTTTTTTTCGTTGCCTAGATGAAATTGAACATATCAAAGTAAAATATTGACCATGAAGATGAATAAAAAAAAAATTAAATAACTAATCATCATACATCATTCTTCAAAATTTTAATAGATGAGAAAAATATAGGACGCATAATTATTTGGTTTCCCAGATCATCATTTCAATGTTGAAAATCCAACATTCAACTACTCCACTTGGAGAAATATTGTCACCTACTTTCAATTGCAGTAGAATCTATATGTACCATACCTAGATGTAAGTCTACAAAGTTTTCCTCTCTGAATCCAAAGGATGCTCCTAACTTCTTACTGCCAACTGTCTTACTCCAGTCAAACTTTGGCATGCCAAGATGGAAACTTAATGCCTTCAGAATGTCTGCTAGAGTTCCTCGTCTTACTCTTGTGATCATTGGGTATGTGTACTTTTGTCTGTAATGAAAAGATCAATAACGAGTGAAACTGTGAGCAGTAACTTACTGTCAGATGATACCTCAGTCCACCCAGGAAGTTATTAAAAGTGATGAATCTGAAAAAGCATCATGCAGTATATCTGAATTATATTTAGTCTGAAACCAAACGAAATTATTGTATAGTCATGATAGTAGTTCCTGTGAAAAATGTGACGAAATTTTCACCTTGACTATCATGTGTAAATGATACAAGTGGTTGTAAACAGGATGTTGTTGAGTGATAAATCTGAAAATGCATCACACAGTATAGCTGACTTATATAAATTCTGAAACAAAATTTCAGTAATCCTTATAATCAGATGCTGTAGATTGGAGAATGATGTGACGAAAAAATATTCATGGGACGGATGGATGGACAAACAGACAGACAAGAAATAGTATACCCCAACTTTTTTAATGCAGGGGTATATAACATTTTGTTAGATATCTAGTGTCATTTAAACCCCGATCTTCAATAATTACAACATTTTGGTGTACATTTTTGAAATATGACCCAGAAAGCATAAATTCTATACTAGTGCTTACAACTGAAAAGCAAACAAAAAGAGCATATAATGAGAATATAAAATAAAAGATGTTTGTCACGAAAAGTAAACTTACGCTAGCACTGCATCTTCTTGCTCTTTGGTCAGTTGTTTACTTTCAGGGTGTTCTACATAAATCTCATAGGCACTATGTCTGACTACATCTTCAGAGTCAAATAAAGTTGATCTCAATAGATGAGCAGCACTCTGAAATATATACATAAATAGTAAAATAGACTGAACATTGAGCTTTACACTAAGGATAAAAAATGCAGATATAAATAAAAATAAAATATGCTGTTTAATAAAAGAGCAGCCTTGCATAATATAAGCATACTATTGATATAACAAGAGGCTGTCAGAGCGACAGAAAACTGGATTTATTAACATTTATTTGTGTCCTGGCATTTTTTAATATCACAAGGACCATAACTCAGGGCTTCCAAACAATATTTGAGCCAGTCAGACATTTCATATCTGATCTCGATTTTAATCCCTTAAGACTAAGTTATAAAAGGCAATTATGGTAATCAGATGGCCATCCCAGTGATTAACATTAGATTAAAAGAAAAAATATTAAACTTTACTTTGATATGAATTTGATGTTCTGATGTAAACTGTTAAATTGGTAGTGCATCATTCCAAGTGTGCACATCAGCGTGCTCATATCTGCCTTAGACTCTTTATTTGTGCAAAATGACGTTTTCAAAAACTTTACTTTCGTTTTTAAATCACATTTTCTTATACCGGATGTTGACTTGACAATGGTAAAACATGGACCAGAAACGGATACCGGTACGTAAAATCTGTGTATGTTTAGAAAGCATGACTGATGGTGAAGAAGCTCTTTCAACGTTATTTCTTTGACAAAATACTTGAAATGAACGTTAGATACAGATATCAATGATAACTTTAGCATTTTTGAAGAAATGTAGGATGCATAATATAATAAATTTCCCACCTGCGCACATGCGCACACATGTTCTAGTTCATACATGTACAACGTAGTTCTTACGATATTTCATTTAAAACCTTTTTTAATTTTTCATCAAATCATGTTTAAAAACTAATTTCTTATAATTTTAATCTGTTGAACTAAATCAATGCGATACAAACCGCTGAAATGTAAGAAAATAACTTTGAATATATAGACCGATCAATTTATACGATGTCAGGTACTGAAAATAGTTTACCTGTCACCTGAACAGGTAGATTTCAGCTGTCCAACAACTAATTAGCCTTGATTAAAATAAGAAAGTATTGAAGTACGGGTTGTTTTGATAGTAATTAATGATCATGACACTTTTATGATCAGAAATGTGTGGCAAATTGTTGGGTCAAAAAGATTGAGAATTAAGTTAAAATGACCGTCTCTTAAGAAAGCCTTAAAAACCAAAAAGTAGATGACCGTTTCATGCTTTGACCAGCCGGACTTTTACCAGACATTATACAAATGTCCGAAACATATGAACGTTTTGGAAGCCTTGCCATTAAAGCTTTGATTAATTGGTTCATGAGTTAATGCAACAACATGACTGGAAACACAATTTTTCCATCTTTCAAGAACCATTACTCCTGAACAGAAAAAGTAAAAATCGCCATTATTGAACTGGACCTAAATTTTGTCATCAGTAACAACATATTTAAATTTGAAAAGCTTTAGTTGAACGGTTCATGAGTAAATACACGGAAACGACTTGAAACGCCATTTTTTAATTTTCAAGAACCATAACTCCTGAATGGTAAAAGTCAAAATCGTCATTATTGAACTTGATCTCCATTTTGTCATCAGTAACAACATCTTAAAATTTTAAAAGCTTTGGTTGAACAGTTGATGAGTAAATGCAGACAGGACTGGAGCGCCATTTTTCAATCTTTCAAGAACCATAAGAACAGTAAAAGTCAAAATTGTCATTATGAACTTGACCTTCATTTTGTTGTTAGTAACAACATATTAAAATTTTAAAAGCTTTGGTGGAACGGTTCATGAGTAAATGCAGACAACATTTGGCTGCTGCCCGTCCGCCGACCAACCAGCCAGCCACCTTACATCCCCAAATCAATAACCGACATTTCTGTCACAAAAATCCGGTTAAAAACCTTCACTTCCATTTTATTATGACTGGATTGTTAAGGGAGATAACTCTTCCAAATAGTAGATTTTGGTACAGAAACACAAAGATTATTTCAAGTTTCATCAGCATCCCCAACATACCCTTTCTTTTACGTCTGTAATTCAACAGCTAAAAAAAGAGCAGCGGCCAATCTACCAGTCAAAACTTGCAATGTAAGTCTTGCGATATTTTTGTTTGATTGTCATATGAATAACCTCATATGTAAACCATTGTAATATTACCTCGTTACAAGTAAAATGTCTTAGAGCCTGGGTAGCAGCTCTCCTTAACTCAGGGTTGGCTTTATTCAGCTCCATATAAGATGTGATATGCTGGAGAGATCTAGGATGGCCAGCGTTCCCCAGAACATGTACAAGTGATCTCTTCAAGGCGACATGGTTGTCTCTGTCGTGGTACTTTCTACCTAGGGATCGTCTCTCTCTTGGTTTTACTATTTCTATAAACTCCGCTAAAATATTTATCAAAATCATAACTTGATTAACAAAATATTCAGAAAGTTTTTCAGACGTGATTAAAAACAATGAGGGACAAAATGAGAGACTTTCATGGATATTATGCAAGAAAACTTAATTTTTATAGAATTTTTGCCTTTTACCCAATGATAGGGAAAGACTTCGAATTTTATGCTCATCCATAATTGTTGAAACATTTATTGATCTATACAAGTAAAACAGTGTCAAAAAGTAGATATTTTCTTAGTTCATGTACACCAAACATAGCCAAGCCAACCAGATGCTTAACAGTCAGGGATATAACTCTATAGGGTTATTACAGGAAAATAACATACATTTGTTATTGTGGACTAAAAAATCAAAGAAATGTGATAACATACGTATGTTACATGTTTCAAAGGGACAATATACTTCATATGTTTAGTTAAAATGTATACAAGTTCTATTGATATTACTATTGTCTTTATGTATACTTAACTATTGAAAGATGTAACAGTTCATAGTATTCCAATTTTGAATAGTACACCTATATGTTATTACAGAAAAAATATGCCTGTAATAACTAAAGGGTGTTATCACAGCTTCTCTATATCACTTCAAAGCATTTGCTCAGACATAAATCATGCGTAATTACAATGTATTTTTATTTATTGTAAGAAATAATGACCAGAGCATGTAATGAGGTTCTGCGCAAGTTTCTCAGTAATTCCCAAGTGTCTTATATAATAAGTTACATTCCTTTAATAACTAAGCCTTGTTATCACAGCTAAGGTAATTCCTAAATAGCCTTGTCTCATTGATTAACCATGGTTAATCAAAAATGTATTAATTCCATTTAAAAATTAATTATCAAGGCTATGCATTTAGTTTCTGCGCAAAGTCTCAAGAGTTCCCTAGAGTCCACTATAGATTAAATAATTTTACAAATAACAAACATATGTTATTACAGATTTAGAAAATTTAAGGAAAAGTATCTGTAATAACACACGCAAGTTATTTTCTGTAATAACCCTATAGAGTTATATCTCTGACTGCTTAAGGGGGTTTAAAATTGAAATATATGGCAATTAAATATTTGAATATGAGAAATGAACCTCAAATGTATTGTACAGACAATATTGAATACATCTTAATCAATTAACATTTACTGCTAGAATGAAATATAACTGTAATTTCATCTGTACCTTCATTATGCATTCCTAGCCAGGTCTCAAACTTTTCTATTATTCTTTGAGCTTCTGTATCATTATCAATGTCTTTGAGGTTCTTAGCCAGAGCTCCTAGGGTAAGACAGGCTCTTTTTTGTGTCAAGGTCATATTGTTATTACCTGTTCAAAAGAGACAAAACATATTGTTATAAGAATTATTGATTCTTTTAAAAAACGTAAAAGTACTTTTAAAAAATACACTTCATGATATGTTGTGGCAAGAATTTCAAATTGTCATGTTTTCATTTGTTTGTTCTTGTCATTCTGAAAAATTCCTAAAATATGTTTTTTCATAAATCTGTTTTTTTTAAGTAACATTTTGATCGTTTGTCTGAGCATATGTATAAAAGGGAAAATGAGTGATTCCTAAATGAAATGCTCATTTAGTAGTTGTCTTTATCCA
Source organism: Mytilus edulis (assembly GCF_963676685.1). NCBI lineage: Eukaryota > Metazoa > Mollusca > Bivalvia > Mytilida > Mytilidae > Mytilus > Mytilus edulis. Next base: position 87,808,654 of record NC_092349.1, on the reverse strand, counting down.
TATTTTAAAATTTGTTGTTTGGTTGATGACTAATTTAATTATACACCACACATCCTAATTCATATCTATTCATTTCTTTTAATTTACATCTTTTTAAACTACATTACCATGAAATGAGTGATTCTTTCCAAGACATAAATGTTCTACTGCTTGTACAAGGCTCTGCAAAAAATAAGATATAATGGTCAACAAACCCAATTTGTTTAACACATTAATCAACTGTTAATAAATACTTGATAGAAAGTGCAGGTTTCAGGAATTTGTCTTATTTATATTATAAAATGCTCATCACAATTCAATTTCATCATGTTTCACTAAACACATGTTTCATCATGATACATTATTTTGATTGGCTAACAGCAATCTCACGTCATTTTCCAAATAAAATGTAACTTTCATGATGACATACATTTCCACAATTTTTAAAATGTACTTCGGTCTATGCCTTTACAACCCAATAAATTTACAAGAAGAAGCATTCCATTCTTAAATCAAGCCTTTTGAACTTGTTCACAATTCTGCGCTTACTTAAGTTGGTACCCAACACCTTGATTAATATTAATTTAAATTTGGCTCGTTTAATTTTCATAAAATTTTGACAAAATATAACTTTGACCCCTTAAAAAAAATATAAAAATTTCAAAGCAAATGAACTAATCACTTTCTTGGAAAAATTGGTTGGATACATAGCAGTTTGACAAACACTAATTTTGATCATTGAGAAGCTTTTTATTTCCTTAACAATACAATGTGATTAAACATTTGGCTGATTTTAAAGAGTTATCTCCCTGTAGTGTTAAGTACCACCTCAACAAAGAGGTTCATTTTGTAGCTTCAGGCTGATGTATTACAATATCAATATGCAGACAACCTAATAATCATTACTTACAGGTATAGGTTGTTTCGTAGCTATACTGTGAATAAGACATCTCCTGACTTCCTCTACACTGGTATTCCTCTCTAAGACATAATCTACAAGAATCTGTTGTGATGCATTGGATCTCATCTGAGATATCACATCTATCATGAGATATCTCTCCTCCAGACATTTGATATCAGAGATATCACATGATTTATTTAAGGCTGAGTGAGACAGTTGTAGAAAACTCTCCTGGTCCAGCTTACCCACCTCCCGTGTAAGGTTCCTGACACAATGTGTTCTGTTGGGTGCATCTGTAAAAAAAAAAAGAACTAAATTAAGTACTATCTGTTGACGTAAAATTATGTTTGGCCTTAACTAAGTTTTGCAAGTGTTGAATTTAAAAATGTCAATATTTAATCATATCTATAATCATGATAATCATGCAAAACATTGTATATCAATGAACAAAGATGTAAAATCTATGTTTAAATTTCAATTTGTTATTTGCCTTATCTTCACATACATTATCATGCTTGATTGGTGTTTGTGTTACGCCGCATGAGCACAAAAAGGCTTTATCGCGACGAGAGCTTATTCAAATATTTTTAAAATTTACAGTATAGTTTTAAAATCAGACAAAAGGTCCTTCAATAATTACATTATCATGATTATTGATGCATGTTTGTCAAATCAAAATTAAGACAATCTGACACAAATCATATTTATTCAAATATACCTACATTTATTTTCATGTCTCTGCACACATGAGATTAAATCCTTGATTATTTCTCCTGTCTCCTTTAAAGTTGTTGGTTTTGGAGGTTTCTATAAAACAAGTGTATAAATCATGTACATGGTATATGATAAGAAAAGGAAAACCTTCAGATAAATTTACTTTCTATCATTTCAGAAATGAGACAACTCTCCACAAGAGACAAAATGACACAGACATAAACAGCTATAGGTCAATGTAAGACCTTCAACAATGAGCAAAGGCTGTAACCCATAGTCAGCTATAAAAGGCCCTGAAATCACAAATGTAAAACAATTCAAACAAGTGAAACTGCGAGCTACTGCTCACTGATGATACCCCCGCCGCAAGTGGATAATATTAATAGTGTAAAAATATGCAAGTGTTCGGTAAACAGGAAGTTGTTGAGTGATGAATATGAAAACGCATCACACGGTATAGCTGACTTATATAAATCCTGAAACCAAATTTCAGAAATCCTTGTATTGTAGTTCCTGAGAAAAATGTGACGAAAATTTTCAACTTGGCTATCATGTGTAAAATCATACAAGTGTTCGGTAAACAGGAAGTTGTCAAGTGATCAATCTGAAAACGCATCACACGGTATAGCTGACTTAGATAAACCCTGAAACCAAATTTCAGAAATCCTTGTATTGTAGTTCCTGAGAAAAATGCGACGAAAAATTTTCATGGGACAGACGGACTGACTGACGGAAGAACAGACAGAGGTAAAACAGTATACCCCCCTTTTTTAAAGCGGGGTATAACGAGAAAACTAACAGCCTAACTAATGTACAAAAAAGTTAACAAAAAGTAAATATGTAACACAGCAACAAATGACAACCACTGAATTAGAGGCTCCTGACTTGGGAAAGGCACATACATACAGAATATGGGGGATTAAATATGTTTGCTATCTAGAGTTATGTGGACTATTTGGCCTTTTTGTCATTTTTTACCATGACATTTTCAGTTACATTGTACTCTTTAAATTGTTAGTTTTGGATGTCCACTCGGTGTCTGTCATTTTTGTTTTTGCTAAGATATATTCTGCTGTGGTTTGCTGTTTGTTTTGTCAATTTTTTTTAATAGAAGAAAAGGGTATGTAGAGGAGGATACTTAGATCAGAATGATATTTACCTCAATTACTACTATACTGTCTCTAACTAAACCATCACTGACAGAATCACTAGAATCAACTTTCCTGAAAAATCAAAAGAAATGTAAACCAATCAATTATTCTTCAGAGTAAATTACCAACACAAATGTACAGTGAATAATCTGTATTGTTCCAACTGGTACAGACTAATAGTGCGACATCTTAACTTGCATGTTGATTTGTATGATATGTATTAAAATCTCTGATTCATATAGGTTATTAGGCTTACTCTTTTTTTTTTATACTGTCAGATTTACAATTCTTCCATGATGCCATTAATGGTCTATTCCATCTGGCATCAATTCATATTTCTAACTGCAGATCAATAAAATATCTAACTTTGAAGTGAACAAAAAATGAGTACATTGTAACATGTAAATTTAAAAGAAATGTTGGAATACTGTGTCTAGTTTGAGTAATAAGTTTTATTTTCAGACAATCCCAAATTCTACAAATAAATGAATTGCACATGAAGTGTATGTTGTGAAAATAGCGTGAATTCAATCTTATGTTAATGTACTTCTGTTTGTCTACATGGGAACATCAATGACATCTGCTTGGGCGGAAGTAATTTTAGATGTTTTTAAATGGTAGACTTGAATGGCTGTATTTCTATATATCTCCTATTGCCACTACATTTTGGTGCCGTGACCAGGCTGTATTTCTATATATCTCCTATTGACACTACAGTGTATTGCAATTTCCAAATTCTGTATGAGTATAATCATGATAATATGATGCACTTTTGAAGTACACTAATTCATGTTTTTAAATGTTAATCTTTAATTTAACATAACATATCTATCTGTTCAGTAAAATATGCATTAAACATAACAGACATGATTTAAATGTATGTACAGACCTTTTCAGTGTTAGATGTACTCTTGTTTCAGCTGTGGCTGAGATACCTGGAAAATCTACAATACAAAATATTTGAACTTAAGCATGTTAAGGTATCTTTAGTTTTTGTGCATTGTTGAGTTGATATCTCACTCTGTTGTTATATATCTATATCTCATTTCATAATTTATGATATTAACATCAAATATATTTAAGTGAGATAAACTAAAATTTAGTATCAAAATGAATCTCATCAGATGTTTACTATTTCAGAGATACTGGACGTATACCATGTATACTAAACTCTGTAATATATATAAATGAACTACAATTAAAAATCCTACAAGACCAACATAACATAAGCTATATATATAACATTTATAACTATCACTATTTATAGTCCTATAATATATGCCTTCACATAATATTTTCATTATTTAACAGTGTCCTCCTGATATATTTTTTTTTTAATTTAGGGCTAAGGCCTAAATTAAAATATTGTTTGTTTGCCCTTTTCCGACCCTATGTTTTGAAACAGGGTAGGTACATGTAGGTAGGTAAAATATTTTATTTTTTTCCTCAAAAAAATAACTTGGCTTGGTATACTATTTGTCATGGGTAGGCAGGTAGGTAAAATATTTTATTTTAAAGATACAAAATCTGCATAATGTCATTTTTTTGTCCGTTTTGTTTTTGCAAATAAGTTTTCCGCTGGGACTATTTGTTTTGAAAAAAAATTATATAAGAGATAACTTTGTACTGGTAAGATAATGTCCGGGCAGACATATATTACTAGTAGAAAAAGTCCGTAGAGTGTTACAAATTTCGTGTGTGCTTTTTTTTCCAATAAAAATGCTATAAGACTTAAAACTCAATTGTCACATATTTTGCATCACATTTATAAATGATCTGTATGGAAAACTTGGCGATTTTACTGCCAGATATTCTCCACTTTACAGGGTTTTGTCACTTTTGGTTCACGTCAGATATAAATAATTTAGCGGCATCGTTAACATAATCATTCTGATATGCGGATCACAAAAGGCCATCCCTACATAGAATACAACGTCCGTTTACAAACTAGTTTGTACACACGTTTATACTTTTGTATCAAACAAACTTTTTTGTAAATGAACCCTGCTCTTTCAGTTTAAAGGTACAGAGTAACGTACTTCATATCATGATTTCAGAAAGCGTTCAACATCGATTTCAAACAAATGCTTTGAACATGTTGAAACTTCAAATGCAAGTGTTCATGTCAAACGCTCAGGTGATACCAAACGGTTTGGACCTTATACGTAAAGATAAAACCCGAGGATTCCGGTAAAAAAGTTTTGAGCGGGAAATACAAATATAAGATTTTTGGTAGGAACGAAAAAATAAAATAAAATAAAATCTTGCTGGTAAATACAAATAAAAGATTTTCAGGCGGAACGAATTGATAGGGTCGGTCGGTAAAGGGCAAACAAACAATATTTTAATTTAAGCCTAAGTGTTTGTCAAGTAAAGGTGTATCTAAAGGAATTGGAACATATGGTCGGGTTTTCTCCACAAAATCTACTCGACAAACCAATGCATCTAGGAAGGTTTCAAGGCCTGGCTTGACCTAGAAACATAAAAGTTGTATATATATATAGTTTATGTTTCAGATTTTTTTTTTAATTTAACTGGATTTTGATGTGCATTTTTATCTGGTCTGCAGAAGATAGGGGAAAAAATTACACCTGAGTTTCAATGGATACAGTCCCCGGTAGACAAAATAATTACTATTGACATACTTGGGTTGGATTGCTACAGATGATTCCGACAACAAAAGCAGGCGTGTTTTACACCATTGTGAAGATAAATCAATTTAGATTTATGACATAACAAGTTTTAGTGGGGTTGACAGCCGAGAAATCGACATATATAACGAAATTTCGCCACCAGCTAACATTTTTCTAAATCGCAATTTAAGTACCTTGTGTTAATTATAAAGGTATATATAGGAATTTTTTTTCTGAGACGAGTGCCTGTGCATCATAATCAGAAACATTAGCTACATGCATAAGGTATTTCAAACATATTATTTATTATTGCCTATCTGAAGTAGAGCCTAAAAAGTTTCTACCATTGTCTACTGAGCCCTTAGAAAAAACTTTTGGGATCCAGGCATGCCTGAACCTGTTCCTGACTCGTTCACTGTATTGCAGATTTTTGTGAAGTTTTAATTTGACATATATATGCACAATTCATTTCACTAGTGTAATTAAAATAATTCTACAAATCAACGCTGCGCTTTGCATTCCAAATTCACCTTAGACCCACCATGCATTAAATTCTTTTTAGGGAAGACACTGATGTAAGAATTACGGTTCCACAGCTATACTGATCATGTTTCACCTAATTTACCAACATGTCAGAGACATACCCCATGTTACTATCAGTATTTAGACTACTTGCAGTAGTGATATATACGTAGTTATAGTATAATTTATACATATAGAAAATTGAATATCTTATTCAACAAAAAAATAAACAAAAAATATCTGTATCATACATATACCCAACATGTCTAAGTGACTGTGCCTTTTATTAGAAAACATGATTTTTTGTATATATAAAAGATTATATAATTAATAGCAAAATCGAGCTAAGTTTAGTAGGATGTTACTTAAAATGCATTCTTTTTTTTTATCTATACAGACTATACTCACAGACACAGTGTACTCAGACTGAAATTTGTGGTGTAAATACGGCCATATTGATATTTCATGATATTTCAGAAAAGGTTGTTTTAGATTGTTTTCTGAGTGTTTTAAACGCCATTATCATAATTAATGGGTTTTGAAAAGGGATAAAAAGAACACTTATATTACGATTTTACCTCCTGAAGAATAGACTTTTATATCTCTGTCTACTGGTAAAGGTGTACTGTAAGAAACAAATAAAATCTTCAGCTCTCAATCTCCCCAACTTTAAAAATCCCGCCACAAAAGAGTTGTCTAACTTTGTATAAATTGGTACATCTAAAAACCTGTCAACTTTTAACTATGATCATGGTCCGGTTTGGACCACTTTCCTAAGTGAGTTTATAAATTAAAATCATATAACATATAAGAATTGAATGCTTCTTTTTGTAACTTCATTGGGGTGTAAAAGCGTTGACCGAAGTACATTTTGTATGAAGAGTGGAAGCGCTTCATTCTAAAATGTGCGCCCGATCAACGCTTTAACAACCCTATGAACATGATGAAGTAAGCACAAAAACTTCACGCAAAATCGAGAAATCGAAATCTAGAAATTGAGCAATCGAAATCGAGAAATTGAGCAATCGAAATAGAGAAATCAGGAAATTGAGAAATCGAGAAATCGAGAAATCGGGAAATTGAGAAATCCGGAGAAATCGAGAAATCGGGAAATTGAGAAATCGAGAAACGAATTAAGCAAACACGCGTAAACGCGAAGGCGAAAACGGGAAATAGATTTCTAGATGCCGCGTTTTCGCTTTCTCGATTTTTAGATCTCCCGATTTCCCAATTTCCCAATTTCTCTTTTTCGCTTTCTCGAGTTTCCCGATCATGTTCCCGATTTCGTGATTTCGCGATTTTGCGTTTGCAAAGTGTTAGGAATAAACGCAAAAACGCGAAAAGGTGAAAAGGCCGCATTCAGCTATCCGTTGTTTAAGCATATATTATAGAATAACAGTACTAGCTGTAGTTGAAGAGTTGCCGCCGTCAATTGGCGATGTCACGGTCGTAAATGCAGTTTTACTGGCGATGCTTGGATCATTCAAAGTGATGTTTTATATGAAAAAGACCACAATATAGATAAAAAGCGTAACGTTATCCCGATGTAAGCCGTGAAACGTCAATTTTTTTTTACTACCTACTTGCTACCCGTTGATTATGTTTCAATATGAACACGGAAATAATTGCATGAATACCAAAAACATAATATTTTTTTTATTGAATACACGGATTTGATGATTCTCGATAAATTTAGGAACATTTTTCGCCGATTTTATGTGTTTTCTTTACAAATGTTCATCTTTTTAATCAAATTCGATCAAAAGTGGCCATAGGAAGAATAGGGCAAGCCCTCTTTTAATTAGAAACATTTTCTTTTTTAGACATTCACACGTTTACCCTTTCAACATGGTATTGAAAAATTGAATCACAACAAAATTTAAAAAAAACAGAAAATATGTAACACCATTAAGATATAAAACCAAGTCTGTACTGTGCCATTACTGTCATAAGCATCTCATTATTTATTTTGTTGGTCCAACTTAAATCAAAGATCACAAGGAAGAACATATATTATAATGTATTAGCGTTATAGAGCATGCTGATTATGTACCAATGATTTATTGGGTAAAATAAAATACATTTATCTATCCAATTGTACAGAAACTTATGAGAAACCGGAGCACATGATGAGGTCAACCCCGATTGTTGATGAAATAAGTGAGCATTTGTCGACTGGTGTTTTTTTGCCTTTTTCTTTTTACCATAATCGCGATAATGATGTCTATCTTTCTTCAAATTATGGTTCTGATTGACTCAATGGTATCTCTTTATGTTTTCTCCAGTGTACATTTGCCCTCAAAAAGGGACAACAATCTGAACTTGATTATCTCGCGGATCCTTAATATAATAAGGGTCCCTAGGCAAAATTTCTGTCCCTATCCAATATACCCTCATTTTCCAGTGGCAGTCCAAATTTCCCCGACCATCCTCCCCAATGGCTTCTATTATGACAAGACCTACCTATTGTATATATTGTTAACTTGTTATCGTCCTGAACATGCATGAAATATTTACCACTGGACATTCAGCAACCAATAATCAATCAATCTTAATATAATTACTGTATGAAGATACTACCAGACTAGTACTACTTCTATACGTGGATATTTTTTAAGAAGTTTGCGAAGTAGCCTATGCGTATGGCACCTACATATTACATTACATACCCGAGAGTGCGTTGTGAGACAGGAGCATCACCATTCATGGTTATATTATCAAAAGCCTTTATTTCCTTGATATTATCAGAATGGTCAATATGCATCACCTGTAATTCAAGAGACCATTGTAAACATAAGAATTCTACCGAAAAATTAAATAATAAAAAGCAAAGGAAAGGTCACTCTTTTGAATAAATGTTACAACACATTTAAACAAATTATAAAAAAAAAATACTTAAGTACAAATAAATTATGAAAAAAGAAGTCCGTTAAACCTGACAAATAAAACGTTCGGCTAAATCAAGCAACGGAACGAATGAATAAAAAAACTACCAAAAACTGCCTTATTCTGAAATGGTAGAATTTTTAATTCTAAGACTGAAATGTTGAGTAAAACATGGGCTTATAGCTAATTGCATAAACCTTTCACTTGTATGACAGTTGTCTATAGTCCCAGAAAGGGTACTTACTTTTGTATGTGTTCTGAGAACAGTCTTGGAACTGGTATGTTCACGTGTCAGAGTGTATCCAGTATCTGTCTTCTTCCCTTCATACTTATGGTCAAGATAGCCTGGAACGAGGTTGGAGTTTGTTTATGGTTATCTCAAAGTGTGAACCACATTTTTGATGTTATTTCAAATAGACAGATAAGATATAAAAGTATTTCCTTTTAATTTAATTCTAAGCCGCGGTAAACCATCAAAAAACGTTGTTGGCGTCTCTGTCACATGATAAAATTATGTTTATGAGCTGATAGACAAAACACTGTTAGTCAATCAGAAGACGCGTTTTATCCAAAATTAAATGATATACTATATATGTTTTGGAATGATATGGTTTGATGAAATGTTACTAGTATACGAAATTGCAATACAAATATTTTGTGTAATATGATGAGTAATATGTTTTTCTAAAATTGTATTACCGCCATGATCTCTTTCTGTTGATGAATACATCCATGTCTCGTGATCGCTTCTCTGTAATATAATTGTAATGTTTGTGCTTTTAAAATGTATTGCCTTGAACAAAAGTGAATGTTTATCACGCTTATAAAAAAATATTTATAAAAACAGTCATCCAGAAATTCTATTCCAACGAAATATCCGACAAATGCAATATTACTTATAAATCAAGGTCTGCTTAACCTACCGGATAATTTTAAAGTTGTTTTTTGTTGGAAATAATCAAAGTAACTGTTTATAGTTTCCGGTATAGTGTTTTGTTGACCACACATTTTTGTTTCTTTGTCTTTTTTCTTTGTGTCCTTGTTGTTTCCTTTATTCTATACTTTAATATTGTTTTTTATCACCCTCTTGTTTGTCTCTTGAAAACAAATACATGGCCTTAAACCCTGATCATATTGACATGATTTTAACTACAATTAGTCAAATTTTAAATCATTATTTTCCAGAATTATTTTTCATTAATTTCATATGTATATTAATTCTTTTACTTGGAATTTAGCTGACATTGTTCCAACCAAAGCTTTCTTTAAAGTGACCATTTCGTCCTTGTCTTCTTTGTGGTAATGGATAAAATGAACCAAACCATCAGGTTCCATTTCGAATAAAAAACTGAAAATACAACACGTTCGCACGCATTTAGTACTAAATGAATGCATACAAATAAACAATTTATGCAGTTTAAAAAAAATGAAGATTTCTAAATAAACAAAGAAATAATTAAGGTCATTTGTCAATAAATCAATGCTCAAAAATTTATTTTCTATTAAAAAAGCATTTTACATTTATATAAAGCAGAAATTCAGTTCACTGTTAGATATAAAAAAAAAATCTTAAAAAAACTTTCCGAAAAAATAATGCAAACGAAACATTAAATTGAAAACTACACATTATGCATATTAGACCGCTGCATTTTCACAAACACGAACACATATACATATATATGTAATAAACTAGTATACCACATACCTCCTAGAAAGATCCCATTTGAAAGGATTGTCAGCATCTACAAAATATAAATAATGGGACGTACATACATATCATTTTTTTTGGTACGCTAAAGAAAAAGTTTGTCTGGTTTCCATGAATATATAAAGCTAATCTTAAAAGAACAAAGACGAAATATTTATAAAATGCATCGTTATATTAACCTTATTGTGCAAGATTTGGATGAAAGAAACAATTAGGATATTGTGTGCAGGACATGTGTTTCTAAAATATAAACTTTAACCGGTGCGCATGTAACGGATTTTGCAAGGCAACTTAAAACAATATTCAATTCTTATCTAGTTCATTTTAATCATGATTAAAATGTGCAATGCAATTGTATACTTTTTTTTATCAATATATCCAAACTCATATAATATGAAATCAGAAAACTATATTTTCCGACTCTCTTTTTAAAGTTGCACGCTTAACTTTTAAGAGATGTAAAATAAAAATTATTACCCTGTTTCCCGAAAGCTTAATTGTGATAGTCTTTGATAGACTATGGAGCAATTTGTTAAAGCTTGACAAGTATTTTGTAAAACATTCTTTTATTTTGCCATGAATCACGAATACGAAAAAGTACCAACAACTCTTCTTGACTCAATATGAAGTAAAACAAAAGAGTTCTTACATTCACCATTCTGTGCATGTTGAACAAAACTTTTTACAAACAACTGATGGAACTTTATACCAGTGTCTGATTCGTTGATCTTCTGTATTCGGAACTAAAAAGAAACGAGAAAATACCCAAACTAAAGTGTATTATATGGAGTGACAATTTATATAAATACGAATAACGTTGCATATTCTTCTTAAAATAAGTCACCCAAACTCAATATCATGCATTTAAGTTAGTTCGGCGTGAGTATTTTCCCAGTATTTGCATTCATATGTATCCGTATGCGGGATTTTCTCGCTGTACTGAAGACCAATTGGTGGCATTCAGCTGTTTTCTGCTCTGTGGTCGGGTTGTTGTCTCTTTGACACATTCCCCATTTCCATTCTCAATTTTATATGTTCTATTAACGTAGTATAGGTGTTTATTTTCTAATATTTAGTCGGTTTTTAAATTAAAGTTGTTGGTTTAATTTGATACAATATTAATTTTTTTTCATTTGCTATTTTTTACGTCAATACGCGGTTAGGACATCCTAGCTAAAATAATCCTCGGACAGCTTCAATGTGCATGCTGAGACATGTCGTAAGTCGGTCCTAATTTTATCATAATTTCTGTCCTAGTAATATCTTTAAGGATCGATCCTAGGACAGTTTCGATAAACAGGCCCCAGTTCTCATAATGTTATTATTTAACAAATATATTGTTATTTAAATGAATAAATGTCTTTTATTTACTCGCATTTAAGTTTTAGGCATTGAGCTTAATACCTGCACATATTTTTCAGGATTTAAGACTAATGCCTAACATCATTTAGGCAATAGACTTACTGCCTAGGCGTTAGCTTAATGCCTAGGATTTAAGCTTAATGCCTAATTTCACTTATTGCCGCTAACATATACAAATAGTCCTTAAAGATAGAAGGCTTATATTTTTTCACGTTATAAAAATGGAGTTTATATTATCTTTCTTTTTTCCAAAACAATGAAAGATAAGTTTTTTGAAAGCTACTGGTTTTGTCCCAATTTGTCCACATTTGTTTAATGATTACTTTTTAAAAAAGAACTGATATGCTTTCTCTATAGTCAAAAATTAAAAATAAAATTTAACCATTTCCGTTTTTTTTTTTTTTTTTTTTTTTGGCTACATGAAAACAATAGGAACGTTTACTGTACAGTCATTTTTAAAACCATTATTTGATAAACTAAAGTTTTATTATCTCAAAAAATGATTTTCACCCTTCGAAAAAAATCCAAAGATTGTCAGTAATTGTAAAAAAAGTAATTATGAAAATAATAATTGAAATTAATATGTTTTTATGGGATAAGAGCATATTAATTCAATTTCTTTTTATTTCTATTATAGATATAATTAACCTTTCTTCATCAGCTCATTCTAAATAATTTTGATCGCATTTGTTTAGTACCTTATTATATGTTGAAAGCTCCCCATATATTTTGTAAGATTCATTAGAAACTAGGAAAACACCCTTTAAAGGCCATTATACATGTACAAGATACTGATGGTGAAATAGCAATTGATATTGAATAACTGTACAGACGTGTTTTTTTCAATGATAAATGCTATTGTGTACTAGGACTTGTCATCTATCTGTTGTTGTATCTGATTAAAAATGTTCAATATTTTAATAGTGATTTAAAATAAGGATACACGAGGTATAGAGTTTAAACCAACGAATCTTTTCACATAAAACTATTACAAATAGAGGCATAATAAGAAATCATTTCACCAGTATATTACTAGTTTATCTTATTTTTCTATAAAAAAAAAATACATTCAAAGAACTGGGTCTATATTTTATAAGACATATGCCTACCTTCAGTACAGTGGTGACATTGTGCATCCCAAGTGTATCTGATGTTGACGAATAAGTATAATGATGATCGTATCCTGCTTCATAATTGAAACCCTCCGCGGGATTCAAAAATAATAGTATGAGAAGCAACATTATTACTTTAGAAAATTATGATTACATTGACATTTTGTTTCTCTAAATTATACTACGAACAAACACGCTGGATTTTCAAATCAATCTGTTTGTAATTTCAACAAGGTAAACTTATTTTTACTTGAAGATTAGATTTGGGTATAGAGAAGTAGTTAAGATAATACTGACAGGGCCGATATTGATTTTTTGTTATATCAGTTTTAACGCAAAGATTTGTTTTAAAAGACGACTCTATAACAATAAGATCACTGTCTCTGATTTATATATATATTTAAATATCAAATATATTTGATTAATTTGAAATCATTTTGATTATTTGATTATTTGATCTGTTTCAGCAAAAAAAAATGCTTTAACATTTTGAGACATCATAAACGTTTTTGAAAAATATCAAAAGTAATATCAGTTTCTTTTATCAGACACGTGATCTACATCATTCCTCATAACGAATTATGTTACATTTTATTATCTTGTTTTTCCTTAGAGTCTTTGTGTAGTTTTAATATAGAAAATGTTTGTGTTAACTTAAAGTTTGTTTTTTACCTAATACATGTATATAGCTACCGACGAATTATAAAACTTTGTTTTTTTACCTAATACATGTATATAGCTACCGACGAATTATAAAACTTTGTTTTTTTACCTAATACATGTATATAGCTACCGACGAATTATAAAACTTTGTTTTTTTACCTAATACATGTATATAGCTACCGACGAATTATAAAACTTTGTTTTTTTACCTAATACATGTATATAGCTACCGACGAATTATAAAACTTTGTTTTTTTACCTAATACATGTATATAGCTACCGACGAATTATAAAACTTTGTTTTTTTACCTAATACATGTATATAGCTACCGACGAATTATAAAACTTTGTTTTTTTACCTAATACATGTATATAGCTACCGACGAATTATAAAAACAAGTGAATCGACTAAGAACGTTTAGAATACAATAAATGATTTGGGTTTGAGCTAATTTCACGAAACACAGAGGTATGAAGGCACGGTTACCTAGCGTACTTTCTATGGGAAAGTAGAATGTTTAAATCAGGAAGTACCCACACATGGTTCCAAAACAATGTTTCACTTTATATAGATGTAATTCAAATTAGTATATAAACATGATCTGCAAAAAAATTTCAGTGCAATTTGTATCTATGTTTATTTACCAAGGTAAATATTTACTTTGTTTGCACAGTTTCTCTTTAAATGGTAAATTATATAATTTGTGTGTTGATTTATGATTATATCTAACAACATAGACATGTTGATTGAATGGTAAAGAAACTACCAAGAGAACCAATTAGTGTGTATAAAAAATCATAAGTCCACATGTTTATTTTGGTCCTCTATATATTTCATTGGTATTTGTTAAATTCTAATACATAGATAGCAGCATCGCTCAAATTTACAAATCTTCCTGGTACACATAACATAGCTTTAGATTTAAACGACATAATTTCCAGTTCATTCAAAGTAAACACTCATCTGTTCTGTCTTGTTCATATCTGTAAGTCCTAGTCAAACATATATTCTAAAATTATTTAGATGTTTAATCAAATAAATTGTAGTTAGATATCATAATATCGTTGTCCATTTAAATGAGGGACCTTAGCTATCTTCCTATCTTCAAGATGACACGTAAAGTGACCAATCAAATTCAATTAAGAGAAGACTCATTTTTTATAAAGTAATGAGAGGTATTAGTTATAATCTAGGACTTCCTATTGATCATATCACTTCAAATTGTCTTTGAATAAAAAAAATGTTTCAGAAGGGTTAAACTGTTTTCGAGGTTGTCACGAGTTATTATAGTCGTATGTGTATTTAATTAACGCAGACGTATATAATGAAATGACTCCAGTGAGCGGTTTATACCAACCAGGAATATGGCAGTTGTTATCATATAGTCCGTTTCTATGTATGTTGGCGTTGTTTTTGAAACAGTTCAGTATTTCTGTTGTTCCTTTGTTTTCCTCTTATAGTTGATGTGATTCTTTGTAAACCGGACAAGTTTTCGCTGATTAGTAATCAATTAATTACTTTTAAACCGTAGTATATTACTGTTGCTTTTATTTATAACGACTAAATTATTCATGTTACTGCATGATTAAACCAGTAAGAAGCACGCGATTTGCAAAGACAATAACCTGCAAATTGTATATTCGATAACAGTAAAGTATAATGTCTCATATTGACTGTAATACAAAATGATATACTAGTAATATCATGACAACTAATAACTGTGGTAAGATTGCCAATGAGACAATTCTCCACCAGAGACCAAAAAATGACGCAAACGTATGGAACGCGTAAAGCACATTAATAGATAATCACAGTTTATCGGCGACAATGATAGATTATCGGTCGACCATTATAGATGTACGGCGTAAAGTATACTTTACGGTCGACCATCATAGATGGTCTAATTAATGTGACTCGCGCGCAGACAATGATAGTTACTTCTTTGATAATGCATTTACAGTCGACAAGGTGAATTGTTTCGACAATGATAGTTAACCTCGACCAAGTGAATTAATACACAAGTCGTAAATTCGATAATTTTAGATAAAACCGGAAATGCTAGCCAATTGTAAAATCGATTTTGATTGGCGGTCAACTTTTTTCTTTGGAAGTTAATTCCTTGAAGTTAATTCCTTAAAGCAAAAGTTACCCTTTCTAAAACATGTTCAACAGGTGTTTTAAAAAATAAATTTCGGACTTCACATCCTTGTATTAACTATGATGGTAAAGTGCATCGGACTATTCGTGCAACAGAATGGACACAAGAGGAACATAGTTTCCAATTTTCAATCCTCGAATATTGAAGCTTCTTGTAAAATTTAAAAGTTCCACACATAAATAAAGTTTTGTTTTCTCTATCGTTTACAAAGTAAAATACCTTTTATTATCATATACATGTATATTTGTATTTTTTCTCTAAAAGGTTTGATTTTTACAGGTAAATGCATATTACAGGTGGCTAGATGATCACATGTTTACCTGTAATATTGCTAAGAGGTGTCAGAAGTTAAATTTCTATAACAACTGGCCCCAATAACGTTGACATAACAGGGAAAAAGTGTTTTTTTTAAGAATTTTATAATCAATAAATTAATTCGAGACTGTTTAACAGTAAGAAACAAATTTTCAACATTTATAAACAAGAAATCTTTAAAGATTTATGCTCTATGGTTCTTTTTTTGTGTGTAATTATTTGGGTTGTTCTTTTGTTCAGAAATCTATATATCATTTCATATAATAATATTTTATGAAGTTAGTGTGTCTTAACACTGATTAGGACTCCTAAGTGCACTAAAAACTTATAATATGACACTCTTGACAAGAAGGAGTACTATTAAATGTAAAAAAAAATCATGTTATGTTAGAAATTGATATTTAATGCATAAACTCAAAATAATAAAATAAACAGAATAACAAATAAATGAAGTATTTAACAATGTTAATCTTGCCGGTTTTTCTTTGATTTTACCGAAAATCGATGAACCGCAAGATATGGGTCAAATTACATATCTGATTACTCTATTATTTAAGAAAAAAATGAAAATTTTAAACTTATTTGCATAAGAAAATATCTCAGACATTATATATGTTTAACATAGAAAATACTTTAAGATTCCGTGATTATTATTTTTAATAAGACATCTATAGATAAAAGCTTAAGTGTACCTTGGTGAATTCAATGTTGTGATGTCATAACAGATCTTAGAATACAGAAAGTTGTTACTTATAACGATATTTTTATGAATTGACAAAAAAAAAGTTTGTCCCGGGTAACCGCCCTCCCCCTCTATGATTTGGTATTGCCGAAGTGGGAGGCTAAAGTTTAAAAAAAAAAACGCGACCTAACAGACTACAGAACAGCAGACAGTGGATACAACATTTGATATGTTTTAAAGACACAGTTGGACACAAAATGATTGCACTGGGTAATTTCAACTATCACATGATGCCCTATGAATTAATTGACATACTTGAGCTCGTCTTAGGAATATATTCTCAGTGAACAAAAACGAATTCAGTAAATGTTTTATACTAAAAAAACAGACAACAGACTTGCTGTCTTGAATACAATTGTGGCTTGTATTGTTTAATTCATTTTTAAAGCAACATTTGATCGATTGTTGGTATGTGTTTTCTCATTTTTACGGCTGTAATTTGTTTTCAGCTTTGCCAAATTAGTGGAGATAACTCAGATAAAGTATTTTTACAATTATAGAAATGACCTATTTTAATATGTAGCATTTGATTTTTTTTTGGGGGGGGGGGGGGGGGGGGTGCTATGGATTTTTTTTGGGAAAAAAGTTTGTTTCCAGGTTTTGGAGAAAAAAAATATTTGTTTTTGACCCTGAGAAAAAAAAGTGTTTGTTTCATCCTCAGCTGCCACTATATGTAATTCTAAAATTGAAAGAAAAAAATTGTTTTCGTCTTTTCGCCAAAAAAAAGTTTGTCCAGAAAAATAAATCCTTGCCCCCTCCCCCGAAATTCAAATCTGCCTAAGAGCTATATACCGTAATTTTGATTACTTTTTTCTCAGTAAATTTTTAAATAGATATAGAATTAATGAGTGCAATTTAGAAAAAAGGAAAATTCATTTACATTCTTCAAAAATGAATAAAAAAAAAAAGTATTAAAGGTTATTTTCCAATATTCCCGTTGTTTGTGCATGACTCTTCGATAACTAAAAAGAAGAACCAGACTTTCATAAAAAAAAATTAAGAAGATGTAGTATGATCGCCAATGATTCAACTCCAAAATAGACCAAATGACACAGAAATTAACAACTGTATGTTACCATATGGCCTTCAATAAGGAGCAAAGTCCATACCGCATAGCTATAAAAGGCCCCAAAATGACAAATGTAAAAACAATTTATGCACGGAATCATGAAAACAAATATGTTTTACAGCAACAAACGACAACCACTGAATGGATCCTGACTTGGGACAGGCACATATAGAATGTGGTGGGTTAAAACTTATTCGAAGACACCAACCCTCCTAATATCCTGTGACAGTGATAAAACAGTACAACATAAGAATAAACTATTAAATTTAGTGGAAAAAAGCTTATATCATCAGTTGGGTACAAACAAAAATACATCTAACAAACCAAAAAACACAGAGTGCTATGACTATAGGATATTAATCAAGTGACTGCTATGATTGTAGGTTATTCTTCACGTAACTGCTTTGACTAAAGAATATTCATGATATTCATCAAGTAACTGTTTCTACTATATGATTTAAATCAAAGTAATTGTTATGATTAAAGGTTACTTATTAAGTACATGCTATGACTATAGGTTATTCATCAAGTGTCTGCTATGACTATAGGTTACTATAGAATATTCGTCATTAAACTGCTATGACACTACGATATTCATCAAGTACCTACTTTGACAATAGGATATTCATAAAGTACCTGCTATGACAATATTATATTTCTTGTGAAACTGCTATCACAATAGGATATTCATTGATTGCAGTATATTCATCAAGCAATTGCTATGACGATAGAACATTCAAAAAGAACCTGTTATGACTATATGATAATCAACAAGTAACTGCTTTGCCTATATGATATTCGTCAAGTAACTCCTATGACAATTTGATATTCAACAAGTACCTGCTTTGAGTTAGTATATGATATTTATCAAGTACATGATATAGCAATAGGATATTCATCATGAACTGCTTTGACTATAGGATATTCATCAAGTAACTGCTTTGACAATATAATATTCATCAAGAACATGCTTTGCCAATATGATATCCATCAAGTAACTGCTACGACTATAGGATATTCATCAAGTACATGCTTTGGCAATAGGATATCTTTCAAGTAACAACTATAGGTTACTTTTACGATGTAAGGCTTTTCAAAATGAACAAAACACTTACCGCATATATTACGGTTTATCTCATTTATAAGATAAACCAATTTAATTAAAGAGAAATGATTACTGCCTCATTCGAATCCGGTTCTCGTTTCCTGCACATCAACGTCACATGACTCGTCAGCATTACATTGCACTAGCCAATCTTGTAGATATGTAAAAGTTTCAAAAAATGTAATCGTAAAAAATCATTGACATCCGCATATCATATTCTAATATTTTGATATGAAACTATCGAAGAGACATAGTAATTCTCCAAGAAAGGATTTTCATTTGCAAATGACGAATTTAAAAGGTAAATCGAACTGTCACCACACGATCCGATGCCATCAACACGAGGAACACATCCAGCTTCTTTCGACATGTTTAGATGTGAAAAGATTATAGAACAATTTAGTTAATGTATCTTCGCCATAAAAGTTATACAATGCTCGAATGACAGGGACAGCTTCCAATTTGTCAGTGGCTCAATGACCGGTGATCAATTTAATGGCAGAACAATATCTTCACATCAGGAGCCCCGTTTAGAAGAAAACGCGATTCAAAAGAAGGAGAACCACTGATCCCAAGAATTCATTACCTGGTTCCAGCAGTTTGCAGATTTCGTCAAGCATTAATCTTGGTATGTTGAATTTAAATTTTATAAAAAAAAAGTTGATGTTTTGTGGTGTATTAGTACTATTCTAATTGATATTTATCTCATAAGGAATAAGATTAATCTGTTATTCTGATGGTGGTGAGATAAAATTACTGAAAGGATTATTTATTATTATAATTTGACGTTCTATATTTAATTTGAATTTCACATCGCACTGTGGCCTTTTTACATGTCTCTGCTTTAATGTACTATATAACCATGCAGTTGTTTGAAGACGCACCTAGCGTTATTACACACAAGATACACACGAGGGCATTAAGTGCAAATTCGTCAACCTTATCTTTATAGATTCTACCACTAATTATACACAATTATACACTATGTGTTAGATGGCTTAGCTAAGGTGTACGGTAAAATGAAATACACTATATATGAGAGTTAGAAGACAATGACAAATTTTGTGGCGGATGACGCGATAGCTTTAGAATAAATCCAATCACAGTCGATGGCTTCGATTAAAGTATTTACACGTGCAAATTCTTTGAACAGTTTTAAATATTTCCTAAATTGTTTGATACACTTAAATCGGCATTACTATATAAAAAAAAAAAAATTATAAATTATGCCTACTGTTTTCTCGTTTGACTTGTTTAACATTTTTCTTTTGGGTCTTTATTTACTCACTAATGCGGTATGAGCTCTGCTCATTGTTGAAGGCAGTATATGACTTTTGTTATTAATGCAGTATGGGCCCTGCTCATTGTTGAAGACAGAAAAGTGACTTATTATTAATGCAACATGGGCTCTGCTCATTGTTGAAGGCAGTACAATAACTTATTGTTATTAAAGTATAGGCCCTGCTCATTGTTGAAGGCAGAAAAGTGACTGTTATTTATGCGACATGGGCTCCGCTCATTGTTGAAGGCAGTAAATTGACTTATCGTTATTAATGCGGTATGGGCCCTGTTCATTGTTGAAGGCAGTACGATGACTTATTGTTATTGATTTATTTGCCGTTTGGTCTACTGTGAAGAGTTGACTCATACCAATTCATTTTTACACGAGTGAGCTACTCAGTTACATGTATACATTTATACTTTTCAATGTGCGTTTATTTTCTTGTTAGCTTGCTTGCTTTAATTTTTGCATGTTTGCCTAGCCATCTACATAATACATGTGTTCTTGTTATAAAATATGCTTTTATAAAATTTGATAGTTGATTTTGATATAAAATATCAAGTCAGTTGAACTTGAGAGATCATACAAAAAAAAATACCTTAACTTATGATCTGTTAGTCTCAGATAGCTCACTAAAGCTCGTGGACAGGGCAATTAGTTTACCAACAAGTCAACTTAGAGCAAATAAGGGAATTATGTGCACTTTTAATATGTGTCGTGTGTACTATTGTTTTTCTGTTTGTCTTTTTTATTTTTAGCCATGGCGTTGTCAGTTTGTTTTAGATTTATGAGTTTGACTGTCCCTTTGGTATCTTTCGTCCCTCTTTTTTTTAACACAATTATCAAATTACTTTATAAACTCACGAAGCAGCAGACAGAGCATGGTACACAATATCCTCTTTACTTTGAAGTGCGATAATGTTATTGTATATATACATGTAGTGTTTTTAATATTTTGATTGTATCATCATCTAACACGGGTATGTAAACATTGAGGATACTTTTGTATTTTACTATCACATTTATTTTACATGTCAGCACGAACTATGGGCTTCCCCACGCCTATTTTTAGAAACAAACAAATATGCGGTATTTAAGTTACTGTGAAGGACTTTTACAAACAAACACGCATATTATCCAGATGGGAGACTCAATGAATTTTAAATTTATTTCAAATACTCTTGATCTATTTCCTTCTATTAAAAGGAACATTTAGCATTCTCATATATATACAGAGCTGAATCTTTTTAATTCTAGTCTGAATTAAACAACTATGCATCTATATACACCCATTACTTCAAGTAATACCATGGAATCTTACTCTAGCACCTAGTTCTTTTAGGTCACAAAATATATTCGACGTAAAACTATTCAAGTTTGAGCTTTCCAAAAAGCGGCACATACCGTTTAGCTGTATCCGAATTTTAAGTACTACTAGGAATGCATGTGATTGCCGATTTAGTACAGGAAGTGTGGTACTTTCTATATATATTGATTGATATGAATTTTATATTTTTTTTAAGTGTACGTTATACATCCTTGCCGTTGGTTTTCAAAATATTGGTCACGTTACTTGTTTAAACTAAATATATATTCAAATGTACACGACTTTGAAGGGGTGCCTAGAATAGCATAAATTATATATACAGGTAATGTATTTTCGTAAACTTTGTAGAGGATAATAAAATTGAGAATGGAAAACTTATATTAGTGCCTATTACAGATTGACAAAGCAATTGGGTAGATTCATGGTATACCACCATCCTGCATTGTACTTTTGCAGTGACCAATCAGTCTAGTTATTACCCAAATCTCAGATATTCAATTTTATTCTTAAACTGTGTATCTCTATGAAGAAACTATCTGATTTATCGCATTATATATATTAAAAATATTTTAAGTATAAGTACCAAACATATGTGCTTTAGAATAAATTTGTTCAACTAAGCCGGTTGAGGCGAGTTAACTCTTTTAGTAAACCCATTGATCGGTGGACGTATTACTGCTAAAATATTGCGTTTTTATGATGATTTAAATATATATGTATATAACATGGATAATACAATAAAAGAAGTGATATCTTCAAAAACAAATCTCTCTGCAGCTGAGGGGACATTATGGAAGGATAACAGCACCATTATAACAAAGCTATTACAAAAGGAAAACTATGATTGTCCAAGATTCAAACGTATTAACAAAGACTTATGTGCCTTCTTAGCTAGTTCACTTAAATGGACCTTTAGGTTGTGGAAAAGGGGGGGGGGATTCTGATGAGTGTGTATAGACTCACTCAAGTGGCAAGATTAAGGGGTTATGATCGTTTCCCGTAATTGTACGTCGGATCATATTAGGTTTTTACTTTCCTGCGGTACCGCAGGAAGTTCTGTTGAGACCATCTCATGTCTACCCTGAGTGGCCGGTTCTGAATTGGTACCAGTTCGAGCTTGACTGTTTTATGATACATAGTATGGCCTATGTAATCAGTGTGCATATAGAGTTTTATGTTAATCTTTACTCCCCTGAAACCAGGGGGTGATGCGAATAAGACCCGACGTATTTGGGGATCATAACCCTCGTTCTCTTTAGGCTGAACCTTGAGGAACTTGAGCATCCATTGCTACCAATGGTGCACAGATTTGTCAGTTAAATCAATCATGTCGGCATTCTGTAATCATGTCAGACCTCGTCATTCTAAGTGAACTGTGGCCGTTATTTCCACATTAGATATTTGTTTGTTATGTTTTTGCCTGAAACTTGATTCTTTGATTAATACGGTTTATCTCATTTATAAGATAAACCAATTTAATTAAAGAGAAATGATTACTGCCTCATTCGGATCCGGTTCTCGTTTCCTGCACATCAACGTCACATGACTCGTCAGCATTACATTGCACTAGCCAATCTTGTAGATATGTAAAAGTTTAAAAAACCCACCCACCTCCCCTTGCAATCTGCCATCTAATAACAATTCTTGTGTCTGCTGCTGTTTTATTTATCTTTTCAGAATGACCAGAACAGGCCGGATCTATAACTTTTTGGACAAAAAAGAGGAGACAAACAAGCCGATGGATTTGCTAGCTGAATCACACTTTCGAGAACTATATATGTCAATGCTAATTTTCATGAATGGCTATACCACCTTTATCTAAATATTCAGACACCAGCAGTGTGAAAATGGAAGTATCATTACCTGCTATTAGTTCTTCGCCTGGAATGCATTAAACTTTTGACTTTATTTGGATAAAAATCATGCAGCATTTATTTTGATTACTTGATTCTAATTGTTCATTATTTTGTAATAAAATCGTTCGTCACAGTCAAAAAGGATGTCGGGATCTGGCAAGATTAAGGGGTTATGATCGTTTCCCGTAATTGTACGTCGGATCATATTAGGTTTTTACTTTCCTGCGGTACCGCAGGAAGTTCTGTTGAGACCATCTCATGTCTACCCTGAGTGGCCGGTTCTGAATTGGTACCAGTTCGAGCTTGACTGTTTTATGATACATAGTATGGCCTATGTAATCAGTGTGCATATAGAGTTTTATGTTAATCTTTACTCCCCTGAAACCAGGGGGTGATGCGAATAAGACCCGACGTATTTGGGGATCATAACCCTCGTTCTCTTTAGGCTGAACCTTGAGGAACTTGAGCATCCATTGCTACCAATGGTGCACAGATTTGTCAGTTAAATCAATCATGTCGGCATTCTGTAATCATGTCAGACCTCGTCATTCTAAGTGAACTGTGGCCGTTATTTCCACATTAGATATTTGTTTGTTATGTTTTTGCCTGAAACTTGATTCTTTGATTAAATAGCGAGCTATAGCATTCCTGTCACCGGATATATTTATCCATTTTATTTCATTATCAAGCATTTCATATTATTTGTGTTTTCAGTGTTATATGTTTTCCATTCATATCATATTCATATTTCATATTCATGTTTCTTGACGATTGACGACAATAGTTTTGCGCTGCGTATTTTGAAATTAACTATAGCTTTGTACGCTATGTTTTGCTTTACGTACTGAATATTTAAATTAGTACAATAGAAAGTTAAAGCGGTTCTTTATTATTATTTAAATGATATATATTTATATTCAAATAGCATGAGTTATGCATGAGCTCAAAGCGCGACTTAAGTCACCGCAGATTATATAATAAAGTATATTTAAATTGGACGACTCATTAAATGCAGAAATGGCCCACACGCATTACCACGACTAGTTTATGGGTTTATGGTAACTTATTCCTCATCCCAAGTCGATTTTATATTGGTGTCCCATTTTTCCTGCGACATTCCTAACATGTTGAATGTAAAACAATCAAAAAGATTAATCTAACGGTCATATATATGTACAAAACAATGTACGAAAACAAATATGAAATACAATAACAAACGATAAAACATTGAGTTACAAATTCCGAATTTGGGACGGTCAAGTTCAAAAAATGGCGGGGTGAAGCATGTTTTATATCGCTTTATCTCTCCCATTTGGTCGTAACAGTTTTGATATAGTTTCCTGTGTGAAACTGAAAGTTCTTAATCTAATAAAGGTCAGTTCTTTCTTACTGTTTATGTTTTATTTATCTAATGCAGGTTATTTTTGATACATTTCGGCAGTATATTTTGAGAATTATTGATTACTTAACGAACACATTCATGGTAGGTATAGTGTCCGGCTAGGATCGTGGTTTTTCGAGTGATTTGATCGGGCTTTTTCGAGTGTGACCACTTATTTTCGAGTGAATATGATAAAAAATGTAAACAAACAGACTTCTTTTCTAACAAGACGTGATATAGAAGCATGAGTTTGATATACAAGGTTATACATGCTATGTTAGCATTTGAGATATAAAGATAGTATCATTCTGACATTGCTTTTCGTTTAAAAAGTTAAATTTAGCCTTACAATGCTTTTATTCCAAAATACCGAATAAAGCCATTTTCCTACACATACCAATGCAAATGTCGACGGAAATGCATACATGGAATCTATATATCCTTAGATATACAGACACTTTACAAAAACTATTGCTATTGCATTGAAAACGACATTTTGAGGGTAAATTCAGTTTTTCATGTCCGGGCTTTTTCGAGAGCAGTCCGGGCTTTTTTCGAGTGTGTCCTTTTTCATCGAGTGATTATTCACATTTCTTATAGCTAAAAAGGTTATGTGTTTACGTTTAAAAACTATAAAATAAAGGCTCAAATTAAGTAAGTACTTTCAAGGCACATGGTGTATCAACACTTGTATTTTATCATGAAACAAGTATCGTTCATTTGTATATATTCTTTTTCTCACATCTTATAAATTGCATGTACAGTATATATCGGTGATGTCAACAATCTAATGTGAGTGTTCCGGACCATATAAGTATTTGAACCTCATGGGATAACTATTACTGATCAGTAAAATGTCGACTTGGAAGATAACTTCCAAAAATGTATTCATGAACTGTTAAACAAGAGTTCAACTGTTTTACTAACTGACAAAACAAATCGATATAATAAAGAGTCTAATAATTGATACTAAAGACGGACAGTAAACAGATACACCCAACTTAAGACAATTAATTGAGAGAAAATGAGTTTCAACTTGTAACTTGTGCTGTTTTGGGTAGCCTTTGAACTATAAAATTAATACATTTCATGTATTCGTCATCGTTATAGATAAGTTTATTGTATTATTGAATCGTTTCTGATGTATACCTATATGGTCCCAAATTGGGTCTCCCCTTGGGCACTTATATTTGTCGCCACTTTATTACTTTTTTTGCCAAGTAACATAAATATATCTTTCGTTTAAATATTTTTTTCTACGCCACCCCACCCCTAAACCGTTAGTTTTCCCGTTTGAATGGTTTTGAACTAGTTATTTTGGGGGCCATTCATAGCTTGTTGTTCGGTGTGACCCAAGGTCCCGTGTTGAGGGCATATCTTGGCCTATACTGGTTTACTTTTATAAATTTTTTTTGGATGGAGAGTGGTCTCATCGCCACTCATACCACATCTTCCTATATCTATCATATGGTCCGACCATACGAGTACAGTTTGACCATATTAGTATACTCATATGGTCGTGACCATACGCGTATGGTCCTAATACTCATATGGTAGGGAACATAAGCATAGACAATTCAAATTGAGACGTACATACATATATTTATAAGATGAGATGTATGTTCTTAAAAGAGTATACATCTTAGATATTTCATTATCTATTTGTCTTGTATCTTGTATTATTTATTTTATTGTTTAAGAAATGGAAACCGAAAATGACTAAATGCTACAACTGTGAGGAGGATTCTGATTATGCAAATATAATAATTGGTCATACATCAACTAAACACCATGATAACTTCCTTTCAACAAATGAAAAGTGTCTAAAAAGTGGGAAATATGAATATTAATCAAGACATTACAATGTTGTTTCTTAGTGTCGTTCGAAGCACTGGACAATCTAGCTGGTGATAGCATATGATATACACATTTTGTATTTGTCTATCATTGCTAAATGATCATATTTAGGCTAATGAACTATTCATTTCATTGTTGATTTTATCTGAAATTTTATTCAAATTTTGTGTTCAATGGCAATAAAAATGGGATGGTTTAAGTGTGTGTGTGTTTTATGTTTTTTTTTATTAATAGGTTTCTTTTATTAATCTCCGGAGTTCACCACAATACATATTATTAACTGTAAAATCAAAAGTAGCATGAAATGAAGTTAAAATGAATATGAGTTCCCTGCATAATGTTCTAGACACCGTTTTGTTCAGGATCAAGTTATTTCTAAATGAGCACTGGAAAGTAGTTGTTTAACGCTCTCCAAACAGAATATTTGCATGAAATTGAAAAAAGATTCATTTTGATGACTTATTGGGAATATATGATACTGTTCTTCACTTAATTACAGTTATAAACTAGAAAAAAGTAATTTTTAAAGCCTAGAATACCTTCAGATTTTCTGTAAAAAACCCGGACCATTTGTCTAAAAACCCGGACGAATTCACAGTTGCTCTCGAAAAAAACCGGACAATGACAAACACTGATTTGTTTTATTAAATACAAGGAAATTGAGCTTCTTTGTTGATCAAAACATATATATTATTCAATATAAAATGGGTAGTAATGTTAAAAACTGTTATAATTACGAAATATCCGTTAATTGAACTTATCGGCATGTTTTATCACTCGAAAAGCCCGAACTAAACTCGAAAAAAAATGGACCAAATCACTCGAAAACCCACGATCCTAGCCGGACACTATACCTACCGTGACATTCGTCAAAATAGTAGTAAATGTTTGTTTCTTTAATCAATTGAAACTGGAATCTTATTCACTTGAACCTGGTGTATTTATCAATTGAACAAGGAAGCACTCTGTAATTTTCAACCATATAATCAATGATTTTATCTTTTATAAACAGACTAATAGAAATGTATGTCAAAGCGATTGATTAAGAAACCTTTAAAGCATTTCAGTGTCAATCTTACTAGATAAATAGATAACTGCGCAATATATATTTCACAAATCGATCATTGTATTTATTTCACTAATATAAATTGGATTAGTTACTGTCCATTCATCCTTAAATGTGTCACTAAGATTTAATCGACGATTTATATATGCATTTTCTTATTTGATTGCACTGCATACACATATTGCATATCAAGTGCAAGTCGTTTAACTATGTTAATATATATATATATCTATGGTATAAATCATGATAAGCAACGTAGGTGATACTGAAAATAAGACAAAGGAGTAGGTCCGGTAAGGACCGATTTTGGCCTCAAATTTCAGGTTCATTTAATTAAAGTTTTTGGACACTTTTTAAACACTTAAGTGTCTTCTTTAATTGATTCGATTACTTAATGTAAACGATTTTAACTGATTTAGTCATAAAAAACGCTCTGATTCAAGCTCAAATACGAAAAATCTATAAAATATGCCAAAAAACGTCACTTTTCAGATGGTTTTTGTCAAAAATGAAAGTGGCCGCATCCGTGTTCATCCTCAACCTTTATATATGTTTTGTATTATATTCAAATACAACTTCCATTTCAATATTATGAATGAACACGAATGCGGCCACTTTCATTTTAGACGGAAACCATCTAAAAATTAACCAAAATGTTAAAATTTTGAAGATTTCAGTAATTTAGCATGACTTAATGATGCTAGTACGCGATATGTGTGCATTGCATTGTCAAAAACAGCCCATATTTATGTAGCAGAAGCATTATACTTTCCAAAATATAGCTTAAAGATTGCATTTTCACAATTTTGTAAAACCGCTATATTTTGGGGCCAAAAAGGTGTCTTACTGAACCTACTCCTTTTCATGAACTTTTCAACCTGAACTCGTTTCAATCTTTTACTGTATTTCATAGAAATGTGTCTTTCACCATGGAATTGCTTGCGTAACTGCTACTCCTATTTTGTAAAATTTGCAAGACATGCTATTTTACTTATATAACTGTATTCGATTCCATCATAAATACATCTGTAAAATGTTATTAAATCTTATTCTAGAACAGACATGAAATAAAACCATGTCATGACTACCTTGAAACAACAATGAGTCTCCAGTAGATGTGATTATATTTCAAAATGACTATGAAAATCTCAAACTAAAAATTCTATGTGTAAGACAAAGTAATAAGAGATCCAGTTCCTTTTGTTTGGTTGAAACTTCAACTGAAAACAAATCTAATTGATGATTGCACAGAAACTCCTTTTGTGTATCCTTTGTGTTGTGAAGTATAGGTTGGGATTTGTCTGGAGATGCAATCCTAAATTTTCATAAAGGAATTTACAAAATTATGGTATTTTTTTAATAACTTTACTTTAAAATTTGGAAAAAGTAACATAACAATGAATATTTTATTTTTATTTTGTCGTCTTCAAGAAAATCAAAATCGACGGCAGCACAAAAGGCATGGTTATGTTGACGAAAATGATACTTGTAAAATACAATTTCATAAGTATACAATTGCAAGCATCTTCCTAGTCAGGAGTTTTACCTGAATTAATTAATTTGTCAAGTTATGGTAAAGATAAAATCACGCCAATTTGTGTTATATAAGTTTTACATTAATAAGTTTTAGGCAGTTCATTTACGTCCAAAACAACTATTTAGAAAAATATTTGTTCTTATTGAATTTACTTTTTAAAAGATTAATATCTACTTGTAAATGCTTACTATACATCGAACGACACCAAATGTTAGAAAATGATTGTGATTTTTTTTTATTCCTTGCTTTATTTTATTCATGACAATAAAACATAAGAATTTTGCAGTGAATTGTGATGTCAAATAGTGGTACATTTGTCTCTGCAAAGAAAAGATGATGCATAATAAAACTCGGACAGTAATCACGAGAAAAAGTATAATTTATTTCCATATCTGTATGTAAAACAGACAAGAATTCTTCGTGAATACTTGTTTGTGACAAAAGAGTGCACTTCAATATGAGTGAAATTGTCATTTTTATTAAACTTTTTATTTGATAGAAGATACATCTGACAGGACTGACATAAGTTAGGATTTCTTATTGATCGGCTCGCTTGAAACGTTCTTTGCATCTAATTCGTGTATTTTCTGCAGAAGAGTTTAACCTGTCCCCTTAACTTAACCTAGGTTGCGTCAAGTAATTTCAATCGTAATTACTGATAACACCCAATAGGAGCATACGATTTGCAAAGACAATTTCCTTCAATTTTGTATATTCGATAACAAAAAAGTATTATGCACCATATTAACTGTAAGACATTTATTGGACAACAAACCACCAGAAACCACAGAAGTTAACAACTACACTAGTATAGGTTACGGTACGACTTGAAAAATGAACAAAACCCATAAAGCATGTTTTGGGGCGTCATGCCTCCCCTATTTTGTCATTAGAGTTTCCCTTGTGAAACTGAAACTTCTTAATCTAACTTTTTGTATTTTATTAATATAATGTAAATTATTTTGATGAAATTTCGGCAGTATCTTTTAAGAATTCTTGATTATTCCATCTATTCAACGAAAAAATCAATGTAGCAGTAAACATTTGTTTCTTTACCACTTGAACCCGACAATCTTGCTCACTTGACCCTTCTATCTTTATCAATTGAACAAGACAGCTCTGTAGATTTCAACAATACAATGAACGAATCGATGGTGCGATGTTATCCTTTACAAACAAACTAAAAAGAATGTATATCTAAGCGTTTGTTATTCGAGGTTGATTAATGAACCTATAAAACATTTCAGTGTCAATCTAACTAGATAACTGCAAACTATGTATGTCATAAATCGATGCATTGTATTTATTTTACCAAGTGGACTTGGATTACTTACTGTTTATAATTAAGCCATCATTCAATCTTAATGTTTTATCATAATACAAACGAGGAATAATATATCAATTTTCTTATTTGATCGCACCATGAATATACCGTAAGCTGATGTAAATGGTATATACTGCTTATTTTATTTATTTGTAAAACATGGAATATTGAACCCTGCAAAAGATTTGGACGTAACTTTTCAATGTCTAATTTTTGAATCAAAACGTAGATTGCAAACCACAATTAAAACTGGAATAATATACTTGTAATCGGTTAAGGTATTTTATATCTTCATTCTCTCATAGATTTGGTGTATTTCCCCAAAACATGAATCCTGTACACTGATGTCGGGATTATACTGTAATAGGTACTGTCATCAGCTATGATTGTATTTGCAGATATACCCATATCAATTGTCAACAGGAATACATCTGTGAAGTTCTTATTTTATCTAGTACTACTAGGGCAAAAATGCCACACATGTGTCACGCATGTGCCTAAAAACGCATGTGTCACAGATGTGTTACATGCGTAATACACATGTTTCTTGCCACGCATGGGAATCATGTGTTGTACACATGCGTTCACATGCGTAACACACGCATGTGAATCACATGTGTCAGAAAAACACCTGTGTCACGCATGTGTTGGATAACGCATGTGACACATGCGATATTTGCATGTGTAACACATGTATAGTAAAACGCATGTGTAACACATGTGTAAATTACACAGGCAAATTTTGGTGACATGAAGTTAAATTAAATTTTTCACATGATTTTTACGATTGATTATTCACGTGAAATTCACATAAAAAAAAAATTAAATTAAAAATTAAAAAATTAAAATTGTTTATTAACATCTTATACCTTGCAAGACATGTATTCCATTGAAAATCTTAATTTACTTTAAACATGTTAAAAACAATCTAATTTCAGTGAAATTCATGTGAACAATTCACAATAACAAACATGACAAAGTTCATGTGAAAAAGTTATATTTAATGTTAACTGAATTAAAACATGGAATTCATTAGAGAAATTTAACATTCTTCGCGAGTTCAATTTTAGTAACATACAAGTATGAGATACAAATTCACCTGAATTTTATGTATTCCAATATTTATTCCATTTTCTATTTGAAGAAATAAATCATTAAAGCTGTTCACCTTTGTCTGAAGATTTCCCATAAAGGGGCACATATAATCATCAAAAGATTTTATTACTAATCTTTTTATTTGGCATAAATTATCTCCCTTGATAGTGGATTAGATGCAACTACAAAAAGTTTTATATTTATCTCTTGTAGAGTCATAAGGGTGGAATTTGTAAATATATATGTGTGTATACATCTTTGATTTCAAATTTCAGATACCTAGATTAATTTGAAGGACTTATATAGTAATATAGCTTTATCAGTATTAAATATCTCAATGATTTTAGGATTTAAGGTTTATGTACCCTTCTGTAGCCATTTTTGTACGAATTTTTCAAACCTCAATTGTATCAAAACTAAAGATATAATAAATAATAGAGATAGGCCATTTAGTACATGTTCCAAGGGGAAACTTGATGCAAAGCATTATTTTTAACTGTTTCATTGCATTTGATAGAAAAAGAGGACTTTGTGGCAAATAAATCAAGATTTTTATAGAAAATCCACAGCCTTTAATACAGAGATTTTTTGTTATAAAAGTTGAAACATAAATTACTCACTTGATTTTCTATGATGTGCTAGTGTTTATTTTTTACAAAAAGTTCTAAGTAACCTGTAAATTCCAAAACACCTCGTGCTGAGTCAATAATGTCGAGCGCACCCTAAAAGGTGTACTTGATTTTGGCCATATTTATACTTGTCTTAACCAATAACTACATTTATAAACTTGTTTTAAGGAAATCAATGCTAGCACTGCATGCAATAATCCTATATCTATCAGTCATCAAATTGCCAAATATGAGAGTACAATGATAAAGGCTGTGGATTTTCTATAAAAATCTTGATTTATTTGCCACAAAGTCCTCTTTTTCTATTAAATGCAATGGAACAGTAAAAAATAATGCTTTGCATCAAGTTTTCCCTTGGAATATGTACAAAATGGCCTATCTCTATTATTCATTATATCTGTAGTTTTGATACAATTGAAGTTTGAAAAGTTCGTACAAAAATGGCTACAGAAGGGTACATAAACCTTAACATTTTTTTCTAGAGGTTAGTGATGTATAAACCAGGGCGATTAACTCTCTAACTGAATAAAGTCCGTTGGTAATGTTTGTGAGTTTGAAAAATGTCTTTAATCCTTATAATTCTTAAATCAAATCTGAGAATACTATAACAGTTACACACACATATATATATATGTGTTATAGTAGTCTCAGAACAAACAGGTGCTTCATACAGTAAGTTATGGCACTTGATTATAGATTTGCATATCTTATTTAGGATTTTCTTATTTGTAACCCTTGTGTTATAAAAATGACTGAATGTATACATTAACATTGTACATGCATGACATGTGAGGCTATCAAAATTAAAAATTACCTGGTTTGGTTGTTCAGTCAAACAAACGTGACCAATTAACATTGCCAATACATGATTGTTGATCATTCTGATTACCTGTCCAAGTACAAAACTATGCTAACAAGAAAATACACATGAGCATATAGAAAGTACTTGAAAATGTTTCAGAGTGTAACTGTTTGAGGTCTGAGGTTATCTATCCTGTTCAATGCGGCTCATAATGTTTAGGGGAAAGAAACACTACTATCGTGTTTAAATCACGACAAACACTTAGTCTACATACTTCGTTCCGTACGATACTGGATACCAATTAAAGTAGTAGTTAATTACAGCCATAAATCCAATAAATTGAGAAAAGTCAAAAGAATGAAGGATAAAAACAACAGTAACCCGTTGGACTTACGATGACATAAAACTAAAAATTGTGCCAGTGACGGATCCAGCAATTTTCATAAGCAGTGGCTGATCTAGAAATTTTCATAAGTGGGGGCCCATTGGCTGCCTAAGAGGGGGCCGCTCCAGTAATACTTCAGTGATTCCTTATATGATCAATCAATTTTTTTCTCAAAAAAAGGGGGGGAATACATGAGTGAATTCAGGTACTGTGAATTATAAACAGTTAGGAACTTCAATATTTGGCAACTTATGTTTTAGAATATTTCACGGCAAATTTAGTAAGTAAAATTTTGATTTGATTGGTCATTTTGACAAACATGTGAAGATAAGAACTGGTGAGCTTTTTGTTGAATATAATGAGAAGATAGTGTTAAAAATGTTTGCATAGTTCATGAGTTGAGAATTATAAAACAAAATATATTGTTTAACCTTGGACAAACAGATCAAGTCCAACATTTAGCCCCCTCCCCCCTTTTGGATCCGCCTATGATGTAATTTTAAATGAAGGAGGCGAATGAGGCAGTAGGAATTTGAAACTTCTAGCTGTCTATGCGGTATGGGCTTTGCTCATTGTTGAAAGCCGTACGGTGACCTATAGTTGTTAATTTCTGTGTCATTTTGGTCTCTTGTGGATAGTTGTCTCATTAGCAATCATACCACATCTTCTTTTTTTATATTTATAGGACATTTCCTAAGAATATTACAAGGAAAATCCAAATTGTCACAGATTCTTAACTGAACTTGTGTCAGATTTATAGTAAAATTTCTAATTCACTGACAACTGTTGGACACGGTCACAGGCAGGGGCGGATCCAGAATTTTAGAAAGGGGGTGGAGCGAAGTTTTTTAAAGATTTTTTGAAGAAAAATGGGACTTTTTGGGGCTAAAAAACATAAAATAAGTGTAAAATGCATATTTTTAATGGTTCCCTATTTGGGCATGTATATTTTAAAGTTGGTGTAAAGTGTAAGGGTTGGACATTTTAAATTTTTATGCTGTATTCTCCCTATTAATTGTCTTTCATAAAATGATAGTATGGAACCAAAGCTATGTACTGATATATAATTACATGTGGGAATTGTCAGTAAAAAATAGACATGGAAAACTCTCGTTTGTTGTATGTTAAGTTAGAATAACCTCACAGATTTCTTGTTGTAAACCAGATATACGCCGGGCTTTTCGATGAAATTTACAACAAGACCGACACGATTTAAGGTAGATAAATGGTATACCGCCATCTTGGATTGTACAATCACAGTAAAAAATCGGTCAAGTTATTTGCCTAAATCTGCAAATTTGGAGACAGATTTGCAATTTAAAGGATAGACTGTTAAGTAATATAAAGAAAACTTGGTAATTTACTGTATAATACAAAATATATAAACAAATATTATTTGTTTTGCTTTTAGAATAATTTTTTTCAAATTAGCCATTTAAGGGAAGATAACTCTTTTAGTAAAAAAATTATACTAGACTGATAGGGAAATTTTTTCTTTTTACTTGTAGCAAGAAAACAAGTTCGGTGACACCATTTTTTCTTTTCATTTTCTTTAAATATATTACAAAACCTATCTGTTCACAATTTATTTCAAAATTCTATCTCATAGATTTTTTTTTATGCACACAAATGTGTTTTTCCATGAACAATCTAACCAAATTTAAGCAATTTTCAACGACTCATAGCTTAAAAAATAGCACGGTGACCCATACTTTTTATTATATTTTTGAAAAGATCATAGTAAAATCTTCATTTTGGATAAGTTTAAGACAATTCTGTCTCAAAAAATATTTACTTATGATCTACCTTAAGAAAGACAAACAAGCAATTTTTATCCAAATGTTTCAACCAACAACATTAAGGGAAGTGAGGGGTTCCAAATTAACCAAAGGCTACGAATAAGTCTAAAATGACAACGAGTTTATGAATGACGATCGACAAATGGAGACATAAAGGCCACAACCCGGCCACTGAGCAGCTGCTTGCAGTATGGTCTTGAAAAAAGGTATTAAATATATCAGTTCGGCGAAACAAGTTGACGTTCCAGTCACACATGCAAAACCCCGCCCCAAAAAAATATGCCCGGTTTTTTTATTCATCATGTTTATTTAATGCTAAATGATTCTGTTCGAA
This sequence comes from Mytilus edulis, assembly GCF_963676685.1. Classification (NCBI taxonomy): domain Eukaryota; kingdom Metazoa; phylum Mollusca; class Bivalvia; order Mytilida; family Mytilidae; genus Mytilus; species Mytilus edulis. The sequence continues at coordinate 87,772,959 of NC_092349.1, read as the reverse complement.
ATTTTCATTTCTTAAAGCAAAAAAGTGGACAAGATTATTGTTTTCAATCCAGATACGGCCATAATTTTTGTTTTTAAAAGGCAAAAACCAGAGTCAGATTTTTTCTTTCAAATATCTCAGACTGCCTTCTCAAACAAATGGTTCGTATCTAGAGCTTATGTTGACTGAGGATCATCATTCAGCTATGTTATTTCTAGTTAAAATAGGCCGAGGCGTTTTGGGTAACACATGTTTTCGTAGGTAAATAATATTGCTTTTTTTTTTTATGAAAGTGTAATAGAGTATAACCGTTTCTGTCTCGTGGAATTGTGAAATAGAAGTCAATACATTCTTACTCAATCCTGCTCAGTGGCCGGGTTGTGGCCTTTATGTCTCCATTTGTCGATCGTCATTCATAAACTCGTTGTCATTTTAGACTTATCAATCCTGTGTCGCTTTGAAGATGTCATGATTGTCATCCTCAGTCTATCCATGTGTTACTGTAATTTGGATTTCAAAATGACTGAGTGACGTTTTTACGGCGAACTGGTCAACTCCACTATAGCGAATCACACGACTTTAACATAATCAGTAAATACCAACAAAAAACATCATTTAATGTAAAGAATTGTAGCATGAAAAAAAATACACGGGAAATGGCAAAGTTCTCGAAGTCTTGTCTTGAAGTCTTGTCTGATTAATCAGTTTACAAAAAAAAAATGTCCAAGCAAAGGGGGCGTATGCCCCTCTACGCCCCCACCCTCTGGAACCGCCACTGACAGTTATACTCAAATTGCAGACTCTTATTAGTAATAACAAAAATCTGTGTTTTCTGTGACCTCATTTTGTAAAATATATGTACATGATATTTTATTTATGACACTCTAACTGTCTAACAGTTACATTTAATTATTCTCTGATTTAGAGTAATTCTCGTTTGTCAATTTTCCAAACTTCACCATCATGCCCCCCTCAGCACAATTATTTAATTATGAATGGAACAAAATGTGAATGAGTTATAAATAATAGATAATTGTTTGAATATCCTTTATTTAGTTTTTCTTTATTCTCATGATTCTTCCAGAGACATATATGCTCTGAGAATAATGATCCTTTATTCTATATTTTTGCTTTTTAACTAACTTTTTTTTTTTTTTTTTTTTGTCCTTATTTAATTCCCCATTCTCGATTCCAGACTAAGTTAACTCTTACATAAATGATATGATATACGTAAATGTACGAAAGCTTGGATCCTCGAATACGGAAAACCGGAAATCTTTTCACCGTGGTCGTTTTTGTATAATATGACGCGAAAGGACGCTCGTCTGCTGATGTTTGAAATGGTCAGACAGTTGATACAAAGAACTTTGGTTTTTCAAACAGATGGTTCAAAAAGCTATTGTAAACAGATATACTGAAATGGGTTACACTACCGATTAACTGGAAGAAACCGGGGAACGAAACATACATTTTAAAAAGTCATCGCAACAAAAGTGTATCCGGATAACTTTTTTGTACTTGTCCAATGAAAGGTAAATATAATCATGCACATTTTTAGGACGATGTTAGACTAGTTTTATACTTTCATGAAAAAATATATAGTCACTTTATCCACGTCATGCATGTTAACCCCGAAAATCAGTCAAAAATTGACAAAAACGGAAGCAAGTCAGTTCGCCCCACTGGTAAAACGCCAAACGCCCCACTTTTTTTAACAACACGGCCTGTTTTTTTAAATTGCTCCACTCTTTTTAAGGGAGCTCAGTCTCATTCATCTACCATTTGAATTGTATGGGAGAAAATAGGGTGGTTGGGGGTTGGATGAAAGTGAAATATCAAGGACGAGTTTTGAGTAAAAATCTAAAAGCCAGGACCCCCCCCCCCAAAAAAAAGAGTAACGACAATGCAGGATAACATTTTCATCATAGCCCCCCCCTAAACCCTTGAAAATCCAAGTGGGAACTACCTTACCAACTCACCCCACTTTATATGCAACTTTGGATCAAATCCAGTTAAATATCCAGGTTTGAAATTAGCAGGGGCCCATTTGCCCCTAAAATTTGGAGTGGGCTTCTAAAACTTCTGCTTTTCTTTCATAGAACTATATAAATTGTGTAAAAAATATAAGATGTGGGCTACAATGCCATAATTTGAACTTCAGCTTTTATCCGACAGCTCAGCTTGCATGTCGGATAAAAGCTCTACAGAGCTTAATTATGTTGTATTGTTATATGTATAACTGACTTTAAATAAATCTTTTATGCTTTTATGCTCATACTTCAATCCCTAATTATACTCCTGCCAACAGTCATGACAGTGGCAACTCACCTTACTTGGGAAAAATCTAAATGAATACAACATCAATATACAGTGCTCCAGCTAGAAATCAAAAGGGGCAGGGTGCCAGTGGAGGGCAAGGCACTTTTTTATGATAGGAAAAGGCACTGCTCATTTCTTTTCTTTACGTTTCTGTGTGTATCACGAGTTCATATTCTTTTTTTTACTGTATACATGGTATATGTTGTCAATAAAGATGCATAAGGTCCGAGACCGCAATTGTCGTCCATTGATTTTCGTTATTCACGAATATAGTCCCTAGTGTTGACAGTGGGTTACTGGCCATTAATTTTTATACCCCTTCCAAATTTATTTCTCCATGTTTAATGCCTCAAATTGCAAGAAAGGGGGTAAAAAACAGTGTAAAAAAATTTTGGTCCCTAATTTTTTTTAGAAAAGTAGAGTTTGGTCCAGCTGAAAAAGGTTAAAAATGAGCACCTCGGAAGCTGTCAAAAGATTTCAATACGCCCTATATGTAAAATTGTCCATATTTTGAGTTAGAGCCGATGAAGTTTTCTATAATTTTGATATAATTTGTCCCAAAAGTAGTACAGCACACTGTAAAAATTTCATTGAGAAAGCGCAGGTGGGATTTTAAAAATTTTATATATATGTTATAAAGGTCTGCCAACTTGCCCTACTTTAAAAAATGAAAACTTATCTACCCAGATTTTTAAAAAAATGTGACTGTCACCAGTAAAACTGCATTTGCAACCGTCAAATCCACAATTGACGGTGACAACTCTTCAACTACAGTACTGGTATTCCGATTCTAATTCATAACAAAAAGATATAATACGATGGAGTTTGAAAAAATGTATAAATTGACATACAAAAAAAATCTGTGAAACTTTATGAATGATTTTCGCGCAAAGACGTCATGGCTAAATATGACTTCATACAAATGAAAACTTACAAATTGGAGGTTAATAAGTTGCCTCTTCGATTCAAATTTGGATAAAATCACTGTAAAACAGTGAATTGGAGATGGTGTTGTTCTATTAATGACAACATTGTAGTTAATCGAACCTTTGTTGATCCAATCAATTCAATATTCCGGCTCCCTCCTTAGTTTTGCCTTGTCAACAGGGGAAATGTATTAGGTCCGAGACCACAATTGTCGTCCCTTGATTTTCGTTGTTCGGATTTTCGTTGTTCACGAATAAAGTCCCTAGTGTTGACAGTGGGTTACTTGCCATTAATTTTTATACCCCTTCCAAATTTATTTCTCCATGTTTAATGCCTCAAATTGCAAGTAGGGGGGTAAAATTACACTGTAAAAAAATTTGGGTCCAGAATTTTAAAGGAAAGTAGTGATTTGGTCCAGGTGAAAAAGGTTGAAAATTAGCACTTCAAGTTCGGAAGCTGTCAAAAGATTTCAAGACGCTCTAAACATAAAATTGTCCATATTTTGAGTTAGAGCCGATGAAGTTTTCTATAATTTTGATATAATTTGTCCCAAAAGTAGTACAACACACTGGAAAAGTTTCTTTGAGAAAGCGCAGGTGGGATTTTTTTTATTTTCATTTATGTTCTAAAAGAAATGCACTACGAAATGATTGTGGTCTCGGACCTAAGATTTATTGGAGAATACATTTATTTAACTACTCTTATATATGCTTAATTTTTTTAGTGATTTGCCAGATAATTGCAAAGAAACCTGTTAATTGTATCATAATATATCTTATAGGTTTTTTAGCCAACTCAAAATCATGCTTTTAGGACCCTCTTGTTGTACTGAGGAAGAGGACCGCTCAAGAAGATGAAAGGTAATGTAAATATAAAAATAAGAAAATGTAGTATGATTGCAAATAAGAAAAGAGAGGAATTTGTAAAAGTGAAAATTCACTTGTTTTCCAATCCTAATACTAATAAAAGTGTCTTATATTGTAATGTTTAAATTACCTAATTATTTTTAAAAAAAATTGTTTACACTAATGAGAAAAGACAACTCTCATCAGAGATCAAATGACATCAAAGTTTACAACTATAGGTCAACATACATCCTTTAACCATTATCAAAGCCCATACATTATACCATATATACTGTAAATTCTGAAATATTGTGTGCATTTATTATTGCCACCATTGCCATTTTCAGTGGCAGATCCAGAAATTTTCATAAGTGAGGGCCCACTGACTGCCTAAGAGGGTGCCCGCTCTGGTCATGATTCAGTGATTCCCTATATAATCAACCAAATTTTTCCCAGAAATGGGGGGCCCTGGCCCCCACCTAAATCTGCCTCTGATTTTATCATTTAAGACTTAAATGCAAGTTTAATTTTTAGGATTTTGAGAAAAATCCTGTTAAATTCATAAAAAATATTTCAAAATGCGAGTTTAAATTATTGCGTTTACAACTAAACTCTGTCCCATTTTTAGCAATAATCATGCTAATAAAAACCTCACAATAATTTCTGAATTTACAGTAGTCCGGTATATAAAAAGACCCTAAATGAAAACGAAAAATTTGTAAAACAATTCAAACTGAATTACAGGCTTCTGACATGGGACAGGCACATACTAATTGAAGAATGTGATGGGGGCTAGACTATATAGCTAGCAGTTTGTGGTGCCAAACCCACCTAACCTGGTACATGTATATTGATGTGAAAAGGGCTTAACTCACCGGATCTATACAATAAACAAAAAAGAAATGCATCTAACAAAAACACACACAAGACGTGTTTTTTGTCAGTAAATTTATTCACACATTGGCAAGATACATGTACATTGAAAAGTTGTTCTTTTGTTAATTGCCTGAAGTACGGATTATAACACAAATGACAACAGGCCCGAGAATACAGTTCTTCCGTAGTGCATTAAATTCAAATTAAAAAAGTCGCACCTGCTCTTTCTCAAAAAGATTTTTACAGTGTAGTGTACTACCAGTGAGACAAATAATATCAAAATTGTAGAAACTTCTACCAGCTCTAATGTTCACGAGTTTAGTCTTTCCTATATCAAAATGGTGTATTTTAACATTTTTGCCTATTAACTTAAAACAGCAAAACAAGATCTAATAAACATCTGACAATAATTAATGCCTAGAATGATTTTTTAACTGTATACAGCAGAATAGATAAATTAAAACCAGAAAGTTCATACTGTACATATATTTATTAGCTAAGCTGTTGATCTTCTTTCTGTTGTTTGCTTACATGTTCTTTGCATTCACTCAAAAGTAAAAGTACATATACATGTAGTTCTGTAAAGGTGAAAATTAGTGAGCATTAGTTCAATATGTTCATACTACATCTAGTTTTTGTCTGGACTTCATGGACTTCTTGATTAAATAATTTAGATTTTATACAATTTTAGCTTGATACCAAAAGAATGGAAAGTACAGTATTAAAACCACTGGTGAACATGTACTGTACATGTAGGTGTGAATGTCCTGCAAAAAGAACTCATATCAAAGTATGTTCATCTGCAGAATTTCAGTAAATATAAATAATTTGATGCACTCTGTTCTCAAGTATAATTGTACATGTACACTTGCTTATTTTTCTCTCTTTCCAATGTCAAGTATGCTTCAAGGCATCCTTACCCTGATCCCCTCCTGCTCCATACACACACACTCAGAAGTTCAAATAATCAGCATTTATTATATTACAAACCTACCTAGTCAGACTGGCCTATACAATGTATATTATGAATTGACAAGTTGTTCTTGTTTTGAATACATAAAATATTTGCCACTGGACATAGTTTCCGTACAATAACTTTAGTTTAAGTAAATGGATATCTATCTCTATGAAATTTAAATACAAGGTTTGAACCCACACAAGGAAGATTGGGATTGATTTTGGGGTTATGGTCCCAACAGTTTAGGAACAAGGAGCCCAAAAGGGGTCAAAATAAGTATTTTCCTAGGTTCCAGACAATTACTTGTGTATAAGTGTATGGATCTTTCTGAAATTGTACCACAAGGACTTGAAGGTTCCATACCAAAAAAAAAAGGTTGGGATTGATTTTGGGGGTTATCAATGGTTATGGCACAAACTGTTTATGAATTAGGGGCCAAAAACAATACTTCTCTAATACTTTGTATAAGTTGCTTATTTCTAGACCAATTTCAATGGGGTTTTATTCTTGAATTCTTGGGGTTCTTTAACCCTTACCATGCTGAGTTGTTTTCAGAAATTGTCTAAATTTCGAGTATTTGCAAAAATATGCAAATGATATGCAAATGAGCTGTACCCTGATGCTGATGCATACTGATTACAATAAATCTAAAATAGGTGATCACAGGGTGAGGAGGCGGAATTTTTTTGTGGGGAATTTGCCCCAAAGTTGGTCCTCAGGTACAAAAAGCGTCAATTTTGACCTTTTTTCGTTCTTTTTCTCGACCTGTAAGTCCGAGAGATGCTAATAGATGCATCCATCTGTAGTTTACATGTAGCGTGGACACCAGTGAACAACAGTTGTTAGGTCGGAGTGAAACTGATCTGGGTTCATCAGTGTAAAGAAGGTCATTTGCACCAAAATTCACCAAATTTCGGAATTTTTCCAATTTTGAACTTTAACTGGACTTGCAACCGGAAGTAGTCGTTTCCTCGGCGTATTTTGATAATAGACACGACCAGTCGTTATGTGCCTTTAGGTTAACGGTATTTGTCAAGGTTTCAATCCTCTGAACTCCGTGATTCAGACCTTGAAGGTAAGCCCACCCCTCCAAAAAACCCAATTTTGTCCGATATCAAATTTTGATGTTCGTATTTGAGCTCAAAATGAATATTTAAAGTGAGAAACATGACATGAATAGTTTCAGATTGAGGAAACGTTCATACACTACGAAATAAATGATATTACGATGACCTCTAAATGTATGGAGCGCCATTGATGCCAAAATAACGGTATTCTGGGTACGGCCGTAATATTACGGCCCCCGCACGACAAGGGTTAATATGCTGAATCAAACCCTGTATTAAGTTTTTTTTAATTTGGTCCCCGTTTTTATACGACCGCAAAATGTTTGCGTTCTTATATTGGTATCACGTTGTAGGCTATATAAAATGTACAATATACAATGCAATATTCACTTAACTACCAACTGATAAATTAAAGCAATCTTCACCATTCAGTGATTACAAGCACTCTGATTACCATTCTAGGGTTATGCCCCTTTACAAGTGGAAAAATTGAAGAATTTTTTAGTTTCTGTTCTCTTAACTTAAGTTTGTCTCAACTAAATTTAATGAAATGTGTATATAATGCTTATTACCTCTAAACTCAGTTTAAGTTCAATTTTTGGCATCTTCACTTTTACAGTTCTTGAGTTATGTCCCTTTATAACGTTATATGCTAGCAGGGGCATCATCTGTGTCCTTTTGGACACATTCCCCATTTATTTTTTTAGAAGTTACTATTAATTCTAACCATGACTGTATGACATTTTATATTTTAATATTTTATGATGTATTTAAATGAGTAGTTATATAATTATTGTTGCAAACTCCATTAGAATTTTGAATTGAGATCATTTTTGGATTAAGAGAAAGGGGGACGTGGAAATAAAATTGGGGTGGGGGTCAATTTTTTTTTCTCATTTTAGATTTCAGAATTTAAAAAGAAAATTTCTTCAAATATTTTTTTTTTGAGAGGATTAATATTCAACAGCATAGTAAATTGCTCAAAAGCAAAAAAATTAAGTTCATTAGACCACATTTATTCTGTGTCAGAAACCTATGATGTGTCAACTATTTAATCACAATCCAAATTCAGAGCTGTATTCAGCTTGAATGTTGTGTCCATACTTGCCTCAACCTTCAGGGTTCGACCTCTTCAGTCGTATAAAGCTGCACCCTGCGGAGTATCTGGTTAAATTGGTCACATGCCATACATATTATATACACAGGTAATGTGTAGTACACATGCATGAATAGAGTTAGTTTTCATTATTTAAAAAAAAAAGGAAAATATGTAGTATCATTGCCAATGAGACAACTATTCATCAGGTCAAAATGACTGAATGTTAGCAACTAAAGATCACTTTACATGTATGTACAACTTTCAACAATGAGCAAAACCAGTACAGCATCAAGCAAGCTATGTCCTGGAATGACAGATGTAAAACAATTCCAAAGAGAAAATTAAGGGCCTGATTTACATAAAAGCGAAAAAAAACAACCAAGATAAATACATGTTGCAAAAACAACAACTATTATTTCTCCACTCCAGTTGTTCACACGATATTTATGTATATACAATGTATATATATGTAAGTTTGGTAAATCATTACTTATCAAATTTATGTTATCATTTTTGCTTGATTGGTAAGCCAATATTTTATGGTATTTTTTTTTTTAATTACAGCAACTGTATTCCAAGAGTCTGATGGCTGATAATGTATTACAGGATTTTATCATTCAAGCAACATCTTAGAAGGATAAGTGCAAATGTATGAAGGAAGCCGTGGGTACAAATAGCAATTACAGCAGATACATGCAGGAGAGAACTCTTAAACAAAGACATGATATGGGAGTGATGTATTCAAGAAATCTCAAACACATGGAATTAAATATTGTGTATATTTTTTCAAACACAAGTACTTTCAGAATATAATACAATCATGACAATTCAAATTCAAATTATTGTTTATAGTCTAAAAATGAATAATGCATGTTTTAAACTGAATTTTATATAAATATTTGAAAGAACAAGAACTTTTATATTATTGTGAAGCCAAACTTTGAAATTTTCTAATGGTATAAAAAAACTCATCATAGATACCAGGACTAAATTTAGTGTATACGCCAGATATGTTTGTTGTTTGTCAAAATATGTTTTGAAATAAGAAGGAAACAGTTGTAAACAACTGTAAGGCATTCAATATGGCATATCAAATACATTTAACAGAACCTTTCTATTTCAATTTATTAATATAATGCGAAATGAGGGATAAATCAATCAGACAGCTACACAACAACAAAAACATATGAAAGGCATTAAGGTGCTAACATACATTGTACAGTCCTCAACAATAAACAGTTGTCTAAACAATGTCATGATCTACTTAATTAACCAGAGTCTATACCAATCAAAGAGCTGCTATTAACACAATTTTTTTTAGATATGCTTTTTATTAGGATGAGACTTAAGACAACCACTGAAACCCTGGCTTAAAACAGGCACACGAATATGTGGCAGGGTAAACTACTTTTTTTCTTCAAAATTTTTAAAGAAGCATTGGCATCTTTTGCAAGTAAGACAATTTCCACAATGGGATTGGATTGTCTCATGACTGATAACCACAAAATGACTTATATATATACATATTAAAAATGAAATATTCATCAGTGCATACATATGCTTTAATTGAATTACCAATCCTTACATCACTTTTTAAAAAAATATTGCGACTTGAACGTAACCAACAAAATTCTAGGAGTGAACTTAAGGTAACCTGGATATTTGCTTCCCTTCTTTGTTTTATTACATCTTATCTTTTGCATTGGAGATATTGTGAGTTTGGATTTGTATTGATAAGGATCAAGAAAGTAAAATACAATTGAAGTATGAACACATAGTCAAGACCAAGAAGAATTTTTATTTGTATCAAAATAGAATGTGCACTAGATATATAGATTAGCATTGACTTATCTAAAATATGCTCAAATACTGTGAATTTGTGTGATTGGTGCTCAATTCACCTTCATTTCATTTAAAAAAAAATAATATGAATGCTTGATTCAGGTTAGCTTCACATGAAAAATTTAACATGAATTTCATGTTAGCTGAGCTCAATTCACATTAATTGAACGCGAGTTTCATGTATAAGCTTGTTTCAGGTGAATCTCACATGAAATTTACCTGAACAAAATTTGCCTGTGTACATATATGGAAAACCCATGTATAACCCATTTAATTCACATTAGAACTTCGATACATGTCAACGATCATGGTAATTGGACAAATACGAATACATTTTGAAAAATATTTAATACAGGCACCATGCCTTTTACATGCAGAAATCACGCATGTATCACAGGTGTATTTCCTTACACATGTGATTCACATGTGAAACGCATGATCACATGTGTATATCATGCGTATCACATATTTTGCAAAATTTTTAATACAGGCACCATGCCTTTTGTATGCAGAAGTCACGCATGTATCACAGGTGTTTTTCCTTACACATGTGATTCACATGTAAAACGCATGATCACATGTGTATATCATGCGTATCACATTCGTTTTTCACACATGTGTCACATGCGTGGCATGAAACGTCTCTTTCACATGCGTGCGACACACATGTGAAACGCATGTGTCACGCATGTTCACATGTGTGGCATTTTTACCAGTGTATTACTACTGACATGAAACCATGATGCCCATAAATACCGCGATACGACAATGTTCTTCAAATAATAAAAACGCGGAATTTAAAACAATATAATTACAACAAAAAGGCATGGAAGTTAGTAAGCATTTTTATTGTGTCTATAAATATATTGTCTACCTGACATCGGTTAAGGTAGCACAATACAAAGATTTTTCATCCCCAATCAGACATCTTTAAACTGATGTAATTCCACCCATCTTTCTTTAAATTTTATAAATGAGGTACCAAAAGAAAGAAGAAGGATTAATCTTTCAAATTGTGATAATTTCATTATGACATAATTATTACATAATTAATTGCTATGTAATTAGTTGACATATTGTGATGTCCATACTTAAATGAATTTAGCTTCTTTGTTATTCATAGCATCCCAAAATATTTTATAGATTCTTGCACAACACAGTTTGACCTCCAAAACCGTGTCTCAGATTTTTCCTATTGTATTTCATTCTCTCATAAATCTTCAATGAAGTTTGCAACATCAATTCATAAGAGACCACTAAATTCAATTGGGTATAGATTTTGTTCTATTGATGTTTTTGGAAATCCGAGACACAGTTTTGGAGGTCTGGCTGAAACAAAAATTGTGTGTAAATTCTGTAACTGCTTGAAAATCGAGTTGATATTATAATCTACAACAACTTTTATTTCGTATTTGATTGTTAAAACATCAACCAAAGTATTTATACGGTCGATTTCTATCTGAGGCAGCTCAAATGTTGATCGCTTTAAGATATTGGTATAAGTTTTTACAGCGGATGACTTTGAGAGGTCATTCCGGTGTTATGCTGGCGCAACAATTCTTGCGTTTTTAAGCACCCATTATTTCAAGTAAATTGAATAAATACGCAGACATTATCCAGTGCAACATAACATTCCTTATCGCTTGTTATATATTTATTTCATCAAATATACATGACACTACTGTTAAAGAACATATATAAATGAAATGAAAATGGTTTGTCGTGAGAAATATATATATATATATCAGAAACAAATTATGAATACAGAAAATGTGTGTTGACACATGCGGAAGAATATCTCGAGAGATAAAAGCTGTTGTTCAAAATATCAATATTTATATAATAGTTATTTACAAACTGCTCACTATCGTGGTATATAGACTGGACAGTGGTATTGATTAAGACAGCAATAATGACTGAGTCGTAGGCGAGGTCATCATCGAAGTCGCAGTCAATACCACTGTCATACAACTGGTAATTAACGTGTAAAAGTCCGTTAACAGCCTATGTTCTGGTCCATTTTTTTTCTCTCTGTTAAAGACCGATATAATTCTTTACTGAAGAATAACCAATGTAATACGGCTCCTTGTTATCCAATAAGAGAAGCAAATTCTTAACCGATATGAAATAAAATATATTTCTTCATATCGTTAAGAATTAGCTTCACTTTATTCCATATCTTCTCTTATTGGATAACAAGGAGCCACGTTACATTTATTCTTTTTCAGTAAAAAAAATCCATCAGTCTTTTTACAGAAAAAAACCCATCTGGGCCAGAAATAGGTCGTAACGGACTTTTACATGTTAATGACCATTGGGGCGTGGTTTCTCAAAAGGTAAAGGATGATTTGGTTTCGTTGAATATAAAATTATAGAAATCTTTATTTTGTATCCATATACTGAAAATAGAACTTAAATAATTGACAGTGACTTATAGTTATCACAATGTTTGGTCTTCACTCTTTCCTATAGAAGTTGTACAATAAATCTAGATTGCTTTGTTCAATTTGAATTTATGAGAATCTTTAAATATAGACATTACCCTATTCACCACGAGAGGTAGCAATACACAGTTTCCAAGGAATGTTTCAATTAATTAAAAAAATGTTTGAAAGTAGTCGACAATTACTTCTGACATAAGATAAGTTCCATTGTATCTATAAATCTACGAGAGACGTGGATATTTACTTTGTTTGCAAAGGGCTAACTTAGATAATCTATACATTGATTATGCATTGATTCAAGTTATAGAAAAAATATGTTTCACTGACAGATTACTTTAACCACATTTCGCAAATATACATGAAGCATAAAACTAATAACTGTAAATGCAAGAAGTCTACAAACAAAGTTCGATATACATTTGGCAGCTCTGCTCTAATCTCATAATCCTCGATAAGTCGTATTAAGACGTAACAAGCGTGGCCTAGTAAACATATAGGCCTCACGCCTGTTATAGGTTTCTACTACAATTTGTTCGATTCCTTTATACGGGGACATACAGATGTAATACCACCAATCCAGTATAGTCAATGGAAAAAAATATTCCTGTTGATAAGGCTATAAATTTCGGTTGACTATAATAATTAGTGCCATGCATTTATACTGGCACGGGAAAGAGAGAGGTCATGTTTGATGCGGCATACATTATGATCATTATGACAAAAGCGCCATAAATGAGTCTAAGGTGTACGGAATATGCATTCAAAAATTACATGCCTTGTATCTCTGACATTTGTTTTTCAAACAAGCCATAAAACACGTACGATCACCTCAGTAATATGTTGGAAGGTATTAAACTGATTTTGAATGTGCGTATTGTTATGCGTTTACTTTTCTACATTGGATAGAGGTATAGGGGGAGGGTTGAGATCTCACAAACATGTTTAACCCCGCCGCATTTTTGCGCCTGTCCCAAGTCAGGAGCCTCTGTCCTTTGTTAGTCTTGTATTATTTTAATTTTAGTTTCTTGTGTACAATTTCGAAATTAGTATGGCGTTCATTATCACTGAACTAGTATATATTTGTTTAGGAGCCAGCTGAAGGACGCCTCCGGGTGCGGGAATTTCTCGCTACCTTGAAGACCTGTTGGTGACCTTCTGCTGTTGTTTTTTTCTATGGTCGGGTTGTTGTCTCTTTGGCACATTCCCCATTTCCATTCTCAATTTTATTAAAGCTTACTAAAATCATGACACGCACTCCCACTTTTCTAGCAATTAGATTTTATATCTTCGATTCATGCGGACAAAGTATATATAAACGTTTAATTATTGGTTTTCACATAACGTGTAACAAACTGTAAGCTTTGTAATTATTTATTAAAAAAAGAAATGGATTGTTACGGAGGACAAACAAAGTTAGTCTGTAAAAAGAATGATAACTAAGTAAGACAGCCATCTGCTTTTCCAAACTTTACATATACATCAAATTGTATTTTCAAATATTTTACCTTGTTTGCTTAACTAAGTGATGACTTCATTTAACACACTCAGGTAGTTATACACACTTGTTTGGGGTAAACCACTTTAAGATTTATCTGTGTACCAACATTTTTATCAGAAATACAGCTATTTATGTTCAATACAATTTTAGTTTGGAACGAAGATGATAATTATTGCAGTAATATAAAACTATGGTAAGTGTTTTTACTTTTAAGTAATTTCATTGAAACTTGGTATTGTCCGGGTTGTTTCTTGAAAAGAAACTCTTGTGGTTCTGAAAGAAAACAACTTATAATATGCGTGGCTTGATGTTCAGCAAATATTCAGTAATTATCCAGTTGATATTTATTGTGGTCCACTACCTACTGACTTGTTTGTATACAAATATGACACAGAATTCATACTGAACCTTCCCAAAGACAAAACTAGCATCTTGCAAAGTTTTTTATTTTTACTTAAAGATATATTTATGATCCCGACTTGGTCTATCGTTATGGAATATCTGTATCAGAGATGACGACAGATGTTTCAATTATCGTAACAAAGTATCCTTTTCAATATAATGTCACCTACCTATTAAGGCTTATCACGAGACTTTAAATTACATGATCAACATGAATTGTGTCACATGTGGTGCATGATCTGCTCACCATTCCTGAACACATGAAATCACTCTAGAATTTTGATTAAGTTTCTGTTGTTTATTCATTAGTTTCAAATGTTGGGTTTTGAATACTGCGTGCTTGCATCTCATAAAGTTTAATGGATTTGGGATTATGGTTATTATAAGTTAAAAATGACCAAAATTAGCATACAAGTTTTACGACCACCATTACGAATTATTTAACAGATACGTTATATGTTTGTTTATAGACTACGATCTGAATACACAAAAACAAGTATATTGGGTTTATTTTTCATGCGATACAATTTGTACATGCGTCTAACAAGCTATGACATTTAGCTATGATACATGTTCAATTTCTATTATACTGGGTCTTGATCAATGATTATTACAATGATTTGCATCCAACAAAGAGGAACTTATCCCTCAAATAGTAATCAAAGGTACCAGGCTTGTTATTTAATACGTCTGACGCGCGTTTCGTCTACATAAGACTCACCAGTGACGCTGAGTTCAAAATAGTTTTAAAGCCAAACAAGTACACAGCTGAAGAACATTGAGGATCCAAAATTTCAAAAAGTTGTGCCAAAGTCTGACAGAAATATGGACACGACTATTACTCAATTTATTTCACTTGACTGGGCGGAGTTTATCCAGTTCGCTCACAATAAACCAGTCCATCTATAGATAGGTGTTTTAGGATACATTCATCAATGCATTAACCAGTCATTCTTTTTTAAATTCCTTTGAGGTCACTGATAGGTGATTAGAAATCAGTAATAACTGTTACGACAATCATCGTAATCACACACATTTTCAAATCGACTGTCCTCATGCAAATTAAAACGTAAGCTCCGCCAGGTCAGTTGAAATAACATTGGTAATACTAGTCTCCTTATTACTACTCCAAGCCCGTGTTATCTTGAAGTTTTATTTTTCACTGAAGTTTTTTCATTGTTCCTATTTCTCCTCGTTAAACAAAATATATCTGAAGTAACGTTCACTTGCAAATGACCTTATTATTTTCATCTAAAAATAAAACCAATATGCATGATAAGGTTCATAACTATCGTAATTACTGTATATACAATTTCCAACAATCCTTAATCAATCACACTTTCCTACTGAATGTACTTTTTAAATTAGCTTGCAGTTTTCCCGCCCAATTCATTTTTACATCTTACATCCCATAAGAATAGCCCATTCTACACATATGATTCTTTTTAATACATTTCGAGTTACCACTTATTTCATTAATGATATATTCAGACATAATGCTTACTTTCCTATAATATATTAACATTATTTAATTTTTCAGTCTTTGAAAATATTATTCCTAGTACTAGTTATTTGTAAGTACCTCAACTAACATCATATTATATTTTCGTTTGAAATAGCTTTTAGCTTTCGTTTACTTTCTGTACCCTCTTTAAGTACAGAGATGTGCATTTACCGTTTCTAGTTCTTCGTAAGGAAACAGCTGCAAGGTAAATTTCAGAAAATTACCAGATCCCTTTTATATCTTTTAAAGTACAGACCATTCGACTTAAACATAAAACATTGTTCTTCTTAATCATTATTTTTAGCATGCTATTACTTTCCATGAATTTAAACTGTATTTAACAAGAAAACAATTTATGTTAAGGAACCAAACGTAAAATTCTGTGTCAACAACAATTAGTTACCGTTCATCCTCCAACAATGACTAAACCAACATTGAAAAGTCTGCTGTAAAAGGCATTCTTATGACAAAATGTGAAACGATTCACAAAGACACATTACTTCAATAACAAACGAACAACAATTATGGCAGACTTTGAGCAAACAATAACTACTTGTTTAAAGAATACTTGATTAGAACAGGCACAAGCAAACTAATTTGACTGTGTCTTTTAATTTTGTGATTGATAAACCCTCATGCGTATTTGTTAATTCTTATTAATTTGTCTGTGTCTTATCAAACTTAAATACAACGGAAAACGTATGAATGCTATTATTTTATTATTACTATTGATAAATATTGTCTATTGTATATAGTTTTTAAGGGCTTCACAATTTTTTTTCTCCAAATGTATGATTTTAGCAACCCTGTCTAGATGTAAAACTGGATCAACTTATTCCATGTCTGGTAAATATTATATATATATTTTTTGATTCGCTGTTTGTTAATGATAATTAATTAGACCAAAATCTGCGCTATAACACCATCTTATCTTGATCAATCTTAAACAAAACAATGCAGGTCGAACAGGAGGACTAAATGTATTTGTAAAGAATAAAGTACCAAAAATGAAAAGTTCAGCATTACCAATAGTGTATGTTTACAATTGAAGTAAACACAAAGTGTTCAATTGTTACATTTAACACATATATGACAGTGTAAAAACATACTGAACTCTTAGATTTAGATATGAAATGACTTAATGATAAAGTATGCAAGTTGACACCGAGTTAGATATATCTCCTTTCCATTTTTTTTATGATCGAACCACAGTTATTATGTGACAGCGAACTTAATTTAACATTTTACAAAGTTTTAACTTGTATGCCATTTTAAGTGAATTAGGTGTTCACAGGCCAACAGTCTTCGTACAACATAAACCTTTACTAATTTTATTGATCCGCATTTTATGTTATACGAAGACTGTTGGCCTGTGAACACTTAATTCACTTAAAAGCACGCATATAAACACATACCATATATTGTGAAAAAAAATACAGCGGATGACAAAAATATATAGAAAACTCCACCGGAGTTTAATTTCCAGAATTTTTTTCAGGTGTCCTATACAAAACAAAGGTACAAATAATGTTGCAAAAAAGACATCAGTTCGGCTATCCTGGTCTAATTTACATGTAAAATGGTTGGTAATGCTTCATCTCCTCCAACAAATGAAGTTTTTAAATGAAACTATTTCGACCGCCATGAGTCAGCAAATATTTTTCTGGTTAAAAAGATAGTGAAATACCTCTGTATTATTTCGCATTATATTAATGAGCATGTTGCAGACTTCCTTAATACGCAATTTATTATATAATTGCAGAATGTGTGAAATACAAAATTCACACTCCAGATCAATATAGATATCAACTGTTGTCATCTCATGGAATATCATTTGAACAAAGCAGTATCAAGTTCGGAGTAAAGGCCAGTCATGATGTACACGTTGCTTTATTATCATCACACGATGAAAACCACGCTCTTTATGAGATCGTATTGGGAGGTTGGGACAATACAGCGTCAGTTATCCGTGATGCAAAACAACAAGCCCCAAAGGTCGAGCACAAGGGACACATTCTGAGCCCATATTCCTTTCGAAACTTTGAAATTATATATCAGAACGGAGCAATCCAGGTGATAGAAGGCGATGGAAAATCCATTATGACATGGACTGACAAGACATCTCCTCTTACAATAAGAGATGTCGGTATATCTACTGGCTTTGGGGCAAGTGGAGACTGGACTTTACCATGCCCGGCAGGTATTTTATTTCTTTCATGTTTTATATTGCTTGCTTTCACAGTTTAAATGAAAACGCACCAACAAGCGTTGAAGACACACAATTTTGTTGTTCTTCTATCAATGTGCCAGTTTTTAATATAATAACATAGAAACATTTCTTTCACTGTATTGTTTTATTTGATGGTATTGTTGATATGCAAACACATTGGTAGTCAATATCCGTCACAGCTTTTTATTACCTGAATAGTAAGACGATAAACACTAAGCAGGTAAGATGTTCGATTTTGATACTTATATGCATGCTTAAAGTTTAATATTTTCGTCTTTTTAAAATAAAAATATAACATATATGGATGTTGATAATATCTTTAGAATTTATATTTCGACATTATCTTTTGTCATAAGTTACATCTAGAAATTGAAAAAATATTGGCACATACGCATTATGATTTGATATGATTTACCTATATTTAATGTTTATCTAATATTTGTTTTTCGAAAATTGTTTTGTCATAAACAAGCCTTCAGTTTTTTTTATATCATTGTTTCGTATGTTTTTATATCTGGGCCTTTTCTACCGACTATGCGTATGAGGTTTTCTCATGTTGGAGGCCAAACGACTGCTTATAATGTAATTTGGGTATATAGTTGTCTCCTTGGCACCAATACAAGATATATGTTTATATCAAAGAGAAATGGTAAAAGTGGTAATACATGTCATTTGATTTTGTTTCAGATAACAAACCCAAGATTTCAAAATGCTCGAAAATTGATTGTACCTCTTGCTCTAAATATTGGTGTACTAAATGTGACGATGAGAATTTGCTATACAGACTTGTTGATAAACAATGCAAAGGTACCAGTTGATATTGCTTTTAATTACTTAAAGTACTAGAAAACATAAGATTTTTGCATTTTTCTAATGAACAAATATTCATAGCAGTTTTTTCTTTAAAGCAGCACAAAACACGCGTCTTTTACCTATCCATTTGAAAAAAACCCAAACACATAGCACTTAAAGATGTTACAGCAAACAAACACTAGCTCATTTGAACATTTCGCTGTTCACTTGTATCATAATTACTATAAGATGCCCGCGAATTAGCGATACAGTTGGACAAGTGTTGATACAAAATTTCGCGGGCAGTACGTCGACTGAGCATTCACGAAAGCGTACATAAGACATTGATCGATAACGCTCTTCGAATTATATATTTTCTCCAAAATTAGCATTTCCTGTAGTAGAAAAAGATTGTTTCAAAGATTAATTTAGGAATACCAAAACAATACATTAATACGTCATATCAAAAATATTTCCGACTTAATTTGTATGCATGCTTTTAGAAGAGTTTTGGCTCAATACAATCGGTCTCTTCCTTTAGAAGTATAGATTTCGGAAAGACTTAATTTGAATCTAAGACTGCGCACCTTTTTATAAGTGTAAAATTTATTTTGTTTGTAATTCCTTGACCACAGATTTTTTTTTTATCTAATTCTAGATTGTTGAAAGTAACATGTGAAATTAGATATCAAATCTGTTATTTACGGTTATTTTTAGCATTCTTATAGTCCAAAAAGAAACCGATTTTCTGTAACTTTGTCCTGGCTAAATTTACTTTTTTGCATGTTAAATTTGCCCTTATAAAACAAGAGCTACCACTGATACTGTTATATGCAGGATTAAAACTCAAGTAATTGAACTATCAACAGTAATCTGTCTGTAAATACTCCATCAAGGTTAGACTACACATGCCAACATGTAGGTTTTGTGGGAAAGATACTTCCTTCACTCGTCGGCTTTTTTAATTTTTTTAATCAAGGTTTTAACACTTTGATTTGTCTTAGACATGTGTTCATGGGAGAGTAAATGGTGTTGGCCAGGAAGCTGTAACAGCCCCGATCTAAATGAAAAGAGTCTTACTACAAGTTGCCGTTGTAATCCGGGTTTCAAAAGAATACTCAATTCCACAGTTACAAAATGTCAACGTAAGTACAATAAACAAATATGCTAAAGCACGAATGCAATGTTATGTACTATAATGATAAATAAAGACATTCAACATTTCAAACAAAAAAGCATGTGTATTATCATATGACGGCAAAAAAGGCCGAATGCCTGATTAATAATATCCATCTGAGGGTCGGCCTGTATTTAACCACTAAATGCTTATTTTTGTGAATTAATCATATTATATGTAATTTTCATATCACTGTGTAATTTGAAAATAGCCTTTTCATTCAAAAGGTTATTTTTAATTTTCCTTAAAAATGCAATATTTATGACTGCATGTGTTCTCCGTGATAATGTTAAAACAATGCATTGTTTGATGGTTGTAGCATGACAATATTATAAAAAAGAAGTTTAATTTTTGAATTTTATAGGGTTGTAAAACATGTACACATATTGAGTATTACGTTTAAGATATGTTTCGGTCAACATTTTACCAATCTCCGGCGCAGAGTTCATATCCGTTCCATACATGCTCCGCAATACTGCACTTAATATGACCTGAGGTCATATTGAGTGTAGTGTTACAAAGTATTGAACGGAACGGATATGTGATCTCTGCGCCGGAGATTGACATTTTACAACACAATCAATTACAAAACGAGTTTCATGAAGAAAAAATACATGACTTTACAATATCATGTATTTGTTTATTGTGGGGCCTCGTGTCATCATGAATGATAACATTTATTTTGTAATGAAGTTGATTGAGGAATAAAGCGATATTGCAGTGTAGCCAATCAGAATAACGTATTATAATGAAACATACATCTAATTTAGTTACAATGTATGTAAAGTGCGAATCATTTTCACTGTTACATACGAGTATGTCTATTGTAGAATAACAGATGACGGGGAAAACTGCGTTTGTTTACTTTTTGAAAGTACGAAATAATTGATTTAAATTATGTTTTAACACAATTTAATAAGAATATAACTTTCTAATGTATAATCACAAGATTAAAGTCTTAAAAAAGTGTAATTAAAGCAGCTGAATTCATAATATTGTTGACTTGATGCTATTCATTTTAACTATAGATGCGATGAATTATCATTGAAAGTGTAATCATTTCTGATGAGGAATTTTTGCAGGTGCGATGTATTTTCATTATTGTTTTGTATGATAATCGACATGCAACAACTGAAAATAGTCTAAAATATGACTTTAATACTGATGATATTTCAAAAGCAAGCTGGTCGTAGATGCTCACTTGAATATACATGGGTATAACCAACTTATGGTTGATTTCGAACATTGTGTACTGTTTATCGATATTTTTTTGTACTTTGTTTTATGTTTTTTTTTCGTCATAGTTCTGTACCGTTCGTAAGTAAAACATCGAGAATATAGTTAACGATTAATGAGAAATTCAAACATATATCAAGGTGACTCGATTGTTGCTCGAACTTTCTTCACTGTATAAGATGTATATAAAATGGCATTACACAAATTAATTGTGCAGCCATTAAGACGTCAAATGTAAAACAATTGTTCGTGCGAAACGGAAATGTTACCACTTAATCAATCGTGAAATGAAAATCTTTTTGTTATTTTGCCTTGAAAAAAAATACAAGTTACTTTGGCTCAATGTAGAAAAAAAACACGTTTGTCTCTAAAAAAAAAATCAAACCCCACCCCCCCTCGAAAATCAAAATCTAATTGTTTCTACCTTAGCTGTCCAAGATATATGTAAACAATGATGACGTGTCATAGGAAAGTATATATTTAATCTTACATATAGATCTGGGTCTGAACAAATGATCAGAGAATATAGAATTGACAATATTAGCAATAAATGCCATTTTTACGGAATTTATTGATATATTACCTCAGACGTTCAATCACAAAGAATGCATACATAATCAATCCTTCTGACTTCATAAATTATGTTAGAGAGTCGGTTGAAAAAAGAGAGACGAAAGATACCAGAGGGACAGTCAAACTCATAAATCGAAGATAAACTGACAACGCCATGGCTAAAAATGAAAAAGACAAACAGACAAACAATAGTACACATGACACAACATAGAAAACTAAAGAATAGCCAACACGAACCCCACCAAAAACTAGGATTGATCTCCGGTGCCCCGGAAGGGTAAGCAGATCTTGCTCCACATGTGGCACCCGTCGTGTTGCTTATGTGATAACAAATCCGGTAAATATAGTCTAAATCTGTAGGTCACATTCATGAAAGGGCAGGGGATTGTAGTTACGACGTAAGGAACATATCCGATATCATTTGTGAAACGGTTATTCCATAACGATCAACCAACTCGTGATGGCGTCCGTAAAATTGACGAAGGGATGATTTCAACTTCACCATTTGGAACTCTTGGTTTAATAGCTTCCTTGTAAGCAGGAACCCTCTTTCAAGAAAATCATGATAGGAAATGCAAGCACGGGAATATTGTATCAATTGGGAGATATGTACCCCGTATGCAGGTGCTGCTGGAATGTTGCTACTTAGAAATGAAAAGTGCACAATTGGAAAGCCGAAATCATCTCTTTTGTCGTAAAAAATTGTTTTCAACCGACCCTCATTGTCAACTTCTAGATGTAGCTCAAGATATGAGGCCGACTTAACTGTATCGGTAGTATCCTTTATCTCTACTTTGATGGGATAGATGCGTTCAACATAGTCACCAAATTTTGAATTATTTAGTGAAAGAACATCATCTATATAGCGGAAAGTAGAGTTAAAGGATATTGCTAACTTCTTATCTTTCTTCATAAGAAGTTCCTGTATGAAGTCAGCCTCATTATGATAAAGAAACAAGTCGGCAAAAAATCAAGCATCTTGATAAATTACGACTTTATATGATGAAAATTAGTTAAAATCCTTCTGTGAAAATGCATCGCATATACAACAGTAATGAATCGCTCTACATTGAAAATGAAAGTCTGGTATCATTATTCAACAGTAAACATGAATCGCATCAGAAAAACAACAAAGTGGAATTTCATTCAATATCAACAAGATGAACAATACAACCTGTTTTAAGTTATACTACATTATTAATCATGTTAAAAGGTACATTTTTTCTACAAATGAAACTTGACTGCTACTTTTAAAACTCTTGCACGCTCTGTTCGTGAACTATTCTTAATATTTATCTATCTGTGTATCAATTTTAAACCTGGATGACTATTTGCGCGATTAAAACCCGTCCGCATCAAATACATTTATCATGAATTTATAAAAACAGTACATATTGTATATTATTTCTCATTTTATTCAAAAATTGTGAATTTGTCGTCTGTTTATTTATCATTCTACATAGAAAATTCATCACGGATACAGTGAAAATGTCATTTCAGGATTCGCACATTACATACACTGTAATATATGTCATTTAAAATTTGGAAGTATTATCGAACAGATATGTATCAAAATTGTCAAAGCTACAATATTAAATAATTTGGCTTCATCAACGTCATTCGTAAAAATTCTGCTCTTCCAAAGTTAAACGATTTATTATTGTATTTGTTCTGATAATTAGGTCTTTCCACTTTTCTGTTGAAAGTCCTATTGTATTTGTTCTGATTATTTTTTCTTCTTCCGCCTTATTTTGTTCTTGTGATAAATTTTCGTTTCGTAATATGTCGCGTTGATATAAAGTGTTTGGTATATGATATCGAACACTTTATGCACCTTTGAAATTTACCCAGCGTAACCAAAATCATTTTCTTTGTATGAGTTATCTATGAACCAAAATAAAATAAAAACTAGGTCAAGGTCAAAGGTCAAAGTCATATTCAAAATTTTGACTTTGGCTTATTTTCACTTATTTCCAAAAAAACGGATAAGATATCGACAAATTAGTTTTACTAAATTTTTAGTTGCGACATGTTGTAACATGTAAATTTTGATTGCAAGTGTACGTTGGACCCTCTTGTATGTAAAAATATGCGTATGGTGATATAACTCATTAACCAAATATAAATAAGACCTATGATCTTTTGATTTGGAGTCCTTGATTTATAACATTGCAATTAATCTCAAGGTCATAGCTTAATTTGACATTAGAGATTTTGACCTTTGGTTTTACCTCATATGTATATATGATAAAGCCATGAGACCTTTTGCAATAGGTTTCAACCATTTAACCTTAAAAACACAACCGGAAGTGACCATGTGTAAACCGGAAGTAGCTATTTGTTTGACCTTATTGATATAAAAGTATATAGAACCTAATATATTTGGAATCAGTGTCAAGTAAATATTCAAATAGTTTCGGAAGTAACATCTTTAAACCTGAAGTAACAAAATATATCCCTTATTTTAAAAATATTGTATAGAAACCACATATTTTTGGATGAGCGTACACTAAGCTATCATTTGACGATTGTAATGATGTTTTAAACTTAATTTTCCTACTTTTATATTAAAATGCATGGTTTTTGGTTGTAAAGACCTTCAATTCTTCAGAGAACAATCGGTTTGTAATTTTGATATATATTGTTCAATAATTACATTGCTTTATCCATTCAATTCTATTCAATCAACATGGATAAATCCAGCAGACGGTATAGCATAACTGATGTATAATTGAATATTTTACAGCATCTATGAAGCCATCACTTGAGAGTTGCCAAACAACAGCAATTGCTGCTAATGGAGCACAAACTATTTCAAATATGGGATCTTCGAAGTGTTCAGAACAGAATGACATGTTTGGCAAATATCAAGTCCGGCAATTTATTTTAGATCTAAATTTCATGTTTGTTGTAAACATTGACAGTGCATTTAAACCACCAAAGTTTGTTCTACGACAATTGTTCGGAATAACAGATGTGGATGTAATCCTAGAAAAAGTAACTGTAAAAGGTAGCAACAGAAAAGTTTAAAATGAATAATGTTAATAGTGTAATCATGATTGTTATTTTATATTAGCGTACACATATTATATGCATTTTTGTGCTTCCTTGAGGCAAATGTATATATTTATGTTTGTATAGTGATTATGATTGTAACGCAATGTTGACTGATGCACCACTGTTTTTGATATTTTTATCTATTATGTCTGTCTGTTTTGTTTTCAATATAATGGAATTTCATACAGAAGGAGATTTGGCTACCTGTCTGGTCAGGTTCGATCCAGAATTTTGTAAATTTTAAAATGCCTTTATAAGTCAGGAATATGACGGTTGTTGTCCATTTGTTTGATATGTTTGAGCTGTTGATTTTGCCATTAGATTTGGGACTTTCAGTTTTAAATTTATCCCGAAGTTCATTCTTATTGTGATTTAACTTTTTACATGGAGATTTATGCATTTCATTTACATATCGACCAGGTTATCACCACGAGTGTCTCATTTTTTACCGATGCACTTTGTGATATTCTTTTAAAATGATTGAGGGATAATTATTGCATCTAGTTGATAATGGCTGAATTTCATGACCAATCCAAATTTAAAAACTTTTTGTTTTGCCCAAAATCATTCATCTTGATAAACTATTGTAGTCAACACTTCTGTGTTGACATGAATATCAATAATGTGGTCATTTTTATAAATTTCCTGTTTACAAAACTTTGAATTTTCGAAAAACTAAGGATTTTCTTATCCCAGGCATAGGTTACCTTGGCCGTATTTGGCACAACTTTTTGGAATTTTGGATCCGCATTGCTCTTCAACTTTGTACATGTTTGGCTTTATAAATATTTTGATTTAAGCGTCAGTGATGAGTCTTATGTAGACGAAACGCGCGTCTGGCGAACTAAATTATAATCCTGGTACCTTTGATAACTATTTACAATGACTAGAAATAGTCATTTAATAAAAGCATATACATACTAGTAAAAGAGGAAATATTTCAAAAATAACTATAAATGATATGGCATTTCTTTGAATTCCTCAAGTATTAGCGACTTCATTTATCTGATGACAATATTTAATCAATGTGTTTGTTTTAGGGGTACGAAGAACAGTTAATACAACTCCTATAAAACAGGACAGTTTGTCGGAAAATCCACATCCAAATTATGCCAACAAAACTAAAATTTCAGTCAGCAATAATTTAACAAATGGAGAAAGGTACACAAACTGTTAATTCACAATATCATCAAACAACAACAAACAAAAAATGATAAAAAAAGAGCATCATGCATCATGTAATCAAACACCTTAAACAATTTAAGTGATATTGTGTTTCTTGAAAACTAAAACTGAAAAGATGTCAAATAATGATCATGCCTCTTATATATGTAATATCAAAGTATTTTCGAATGTCTTTATTACACCTTCAAACACAAAAAAAAGAGAACAATTTCATTTACACAACCGTATTGTAAAGCTTTTCTAACTTCTAACTAATATAATTTTTATTTGTATATTTAATCAGAATTACATAAAATTAAACTATTGAATAACAATTTGATCAAGTGTTACCGAAATATTATGCTTAACTATTTAGAAGTCACGTATAATAGGTAATGCTGTGAAATATATAAATCAGCACATTAAAAGTCGGGCAATATAAAACAATGCAGATGAAAACATCATAATTTGTATTTCGCGTTGTGTGAATATTTAAAACACCACCGTTGGTGCTTCTAAGCTTGTTCAAAGTTTTGCTTGTCAAATTTCTTTATTATAAATTCTTATATTCTTGTTCATTAACCTTTGTTATTGATCGACTGGTACGGATCGCATGTTAACTGGATTGTATAATCTCACTCTTACACAGGAGTAAAATCTAAATGTGTTTGTTTCAGTTTCTGTCTAACATTCCGTGTGAAGGCCGGAGGATATCTTGTGTCAAAGAACCTAAAAACACATGTTCCTAGAACAATACCATACTCGAAAACTGAAAATCATCGCCAGTTATGTTATATTTACGACATAGAACCACCTGTATTTTGTCGTGAAAATGGAATATGTCCAAATGAACCAGTTGAACTTTCAAAAAGGTTAACCACTTCGAGTCACATAAAAGTGTCTTTTAGTGGTTGGTCTGATCCATATCCTTCTCTTGGAAACTCGTCGCTTGTTTCTGGGATAGATTCTTATGGAATTAGTGTACACGAAGTTATAGAAGCAACGACTGGAACATTAATGAGGAGTATACATAAAGTTGCAGAGGAAAACTGTTCAAAAGATATAACAGAGGTAGAAATACAATTACCAGAGAAAAATCCAATGCTATATGCTATTTTATTGGAGGTGAAAGACAAAGCGAACAATGTGAGACAAGCAAGGCGATTTGTTTTGTACGACAATTCCTCATCCGTAGTGAAGAATGATCGTATACCTTTCAGAGTCGTTTCAGCTTCAAACAAAACAAACTTTTCATGGCAAGTACATCACGGTAGTATGTGTTTTTCATGGAAAAATAGATTTTTAAACAACAGATACAAAACTAACAACCCACTTCGTCCAATTGAGAGTGAAAAATCAATAAAAGGTGTATATGATCAAATATCTGGACTTTTACCTTTGAAAGGTACGGAAAATGTCAACGGTTTGATAAAGTTTTATTATGCGTTACTCCGCAACGAAAAAAGTGTAGTTTCTGGAAAAGTGGCGAAGTTTACTTCACAGTCATTATGCCTGAACACTAGTATGAATGATGGTGACACCTTTGTATTCCATCTCCAGGCAGGAGACATAATGAACCATACACTCAATGATAGTATACAAGTTCATATCGACCGATCTGTACCGGAAATAGCTGATATATGGTTAATTCGATACGGAAAGAAACAGCTGTATGTCCATCATAGTTCAGACTTGTCTACCATTTATTTAGAGTTTAAGGCATTCGATTTACATAGTGGAATAAGGGAAATCAAATGGGCGTTTGGTATCTACGAAAACAACACAGTTTTGATAGAAAAACCAATAGCTGTGGAAAAAACTAACAATTCGGTAAGCACTCGAATTAAACTAGATACCATCATGGTTATAAAATAGAAATAAAGAATACTTAAGAAATTTTAAAATGTTTATAAACTCATAAACAATACCAAGTCTAAAATGTTGTACGCCGAAATTTCGATAGATTTTACCAACATACGTTAAAGAGGTTTGTTAAATGCTTTGAATGTATTTAAAATGACTAAACGCGATATAAAGCATCCGTAGAGTAATATTTTCAGTAAATCAGGATCTAATAAGTCAAGTTAGAAATTGAATACAGTTTTATTTCTAGATAGATATTAGACATGATAGATCTTGCCATGACAAGAACATTTTATAAATATTGAACACCATACTTTCACAGTAACATGGTATAAAGTAATATTTACTTCTTATTTAGATGTACCAGTATAACCCGGTCTAAAATTTCTTTTTTTTTCCATTAGATTTCATGCAACCGTACAACGTCATGTTACTGTCCGATGATTGGTGAGTGTACAACAACAACGTATGTTGCAGAACTAAAGAAGCTGAAAACATGTAACAAACATAACGGAAACCATAACAGGAGATATTTCTTCACCATTACAGCAACAAACAAGGCCTTTCTTGTCGCCTACGACCATATTGACATACTAGTTGATGAGTCTCCTCCGGAAGTAGGCGTGGTTTTGGAAGGTCCAGTAGGCAGTCCCGATATAGACTATACAAGTAAAGATGAATTCACTGTACACTGGCATGGTTTTATTGACCACGAAAGTGGTATCAAGTTTTATAGAGTAGCCATCGGTAGAGACTGCATTACACATTTGCAAGACATGATTATCGGTAATATTAACGGTTCTATTGTACTAGAAACTACTCATAAATCTACAAAATTAGTCTTTCCAGATGACCAGGGTAAATACTATGTGACTGTTATAGCTTTAAATAATGCAATGAGCCCTTCAAAGAGTGCTTGTTCTGACGGAATAACATTCGATACAAGTGTTCCTGAAATAGTCAACGTTAGCATTAAACATGCTCAGACTGTGGAATCAATCGGTTGCCTCAACGGCGTTCCTTGGCTTATGAAGGAGAATCTGTCAAAAGTTAAACTATTTGGGGATGAATGTAGTAACGTATGTACAAACAAGAGCAACGACGACATTTTTACTATACTGCCAAATGCAACTACATTAGAAACTATGAATGAGAGCAATGCCGTATCATCATTTTTGTGTCGCATTCTTAAACATTATAAACTAAACTATATCTACACGCCAACAGATCTCTTTCATATCTCGTGGGACGTCCGTGAAGATCATAGTCAGATTGTCAATGCCTTTGTAGGGTTTGGCAGGGATATATCCGAAATTGATAGTCCAACTGTATTTGGTTACACTAAAACGCATCATCTAACAAGCTACGTCCAGCACCACCCAGGTCTTATAGGAGAGAAACAAATATACATATTCATAAAAGTGCAAAACAGAGCAGGTCTAGACCAGAAGATTTGGTTCGGACCAATATTAGCCGATGAAACACCACCAGTCTGTCAGGATATTCCAAAGCCCGTTATTGATAATGGTTATGTGATTGCTAAGTGGGACAAGGGAAGCTTTTATGACACTGAACAAACAGAAGAAATAGGATCAGTAATGTTTCGTGTTGGTAAGTTAGAAAAGCGGGAAATCCTTGATAACAAGCAAACACTGAACATAAAATAAGTAATGTGTCAAATAGGTTAATCATAGAGGTCAAAAGTATCGCATGACATCAAACAAACACACATAAACATTATATAGACAATAATAGTGCATCGACTTGAAGTATCAACGATATTAGATGAGGTCTAGAAACGGGGACATCCGAGGCCCTGCCGAGCTTTTTCCCCGTTTCGGGCCGAATCCTTATATGTAAAGTCCCCCTTTATAAAGGCCTCAGATGGAGAAATATACAACACTATGAAATATACATTACCTGTTGCAACCAGCAATTGATGACGAACAAATTGGCTTTAGTATGACTATAATATCAACAATAAGCATAAAACATAATGATTTATAGATTTCAACTTAAAATAATAACAAGTGAAAATATTTTCCCAAAAATTGTAAAAGAAACAAGTTTGAGTCGTTGTATACATTTGAAACAAGAACAGGTTGAAGAGGTCGTATGAGTAATTAAATGTAGTTTCGGCAACTTCTATTTAAATATTCATGAAGAAAAGTGATATCGGGTCAGTGACTATATGTCATAGAAATATACAGTCAACGCATTTTGACTGTTCAAATAGAACGAGTGCATAATATATCGTTTTAATAAAAGAGCGAGGGTGGAACGTTGAAGGATCGGCAATAATTTTTAAAATAAAGTTTCAAAAACATCATCATTGGACATTATCGATCTACAAAACAAAGGTATTCAGACTTATATATTAAAATTACTTGCGTGCCAAACATTTTAATTAAAAAAAACAACCTATATTTACAACAGTAGTGTCGACGACGAGGGACGACGGAGACGACGAAAATCAAAAGTTGAAAGAATGTGCGACTTATTAAACACATTTAACACAACTCTGTTGTTTACTCAAAAGTAAAATTTACCAGTATAAAAACCTTGAAAACCGGGTTTTTATTATGTTTTGCAGCTTGCAGTATAATAAAAACACTGAGAATGCAAAGGTGGTAATATAGCATATCGAATGCTCTTCATACTTAAAAGATTGTTTTAATAAACCGCATTTCAGTGTGTATTCCTTATCAGTATACATAGTTCTTACATCAAAACACTGGACACCAAATGTTGTCAAAAGTTTTCATGCTGAAGACTCTGACAAATAGTTAGTTGATTGTCAAATAAATTAAAACATTTAAAAAAAAAAAAACAGTTGCAACAGTGCTTTAGTGTGTTTTCAAAATCTTAAAGTCAGAAATGATTATATTATTTAAATGCATAACTTTTATACTATCATTGCAGGCATAGCCAATACGTACATAACACCTTTTCTAGAGTGGAATATCAAATCACACGGTGGTCAGTGTGATATACATCACCAATGCATTAAATACCCTGTGAACAAATTACAAATGTATGATTCAAAGAAAAGCTTAGCCTTCCATATTCAAATGCACGTGTACAACTACGCTGGACATTATTGCAGTATAAATACGCCTTCTTTCAAACTACCAAATATAGTTCCACCTAGATACGGAATAGTTTTAGATGTTTATCCTGGAAGCAAACGACCCTACCAAGATGTTGATGTTATATATGACGCTAACGTTTACTGTTTTATAATGAAAGGTTTTACAAATGAGGAGATACAATTTGATGTAGGAGTCGATACTGTTAACAAATCAGATGATTCAATAACTTTTCACGTGTTTAACGCAACCAATGAAGAAATAATATGCGAATCTATAGGCAAACTTAAAACAGAGAAACAATATTATGTGACTATTAGGGCATCTTATAAAAATCATGAAATATACAGAGTATCGTCCGATGGGTTTGTGATATTAAACAGTTCCACTGTGACCTCCTCTATGACAATTTCTCATGGCATTCGTTGTCGCAAAGAAAACGAACTGAGAAGCTGGAATATTTCGTCAAAGGAGTCAGAACTTACACTTGTTCAATCTCTTCAATATGGTGTCACTTATTCGTTGATAGCAGATTTTGCCTCATTTGCAATTACAAATACGAATTTTCTTATTAAATATCAGAGGAAACACTCCGATCAAATGATTGTAACATTCATGCCAGTAGTTTCCGTCTCCAGCGTTTTCATCGATGTACAAAGTAACCATTCGAATCTCTCGTCCTACATCACATTACATCTCCATCAGTGCGATCCGGGTATGGGAATACAATCTTCTACATCATTATTACCTGTGTACTGGTCAATTGATGAACAATACGTACAATATTTATCAAATTATGAGATAGGAATATGCAAAATGTCGGACAATACTACTTGTGAAAACAAGGTATTGTATGAATCGGTTGGAACAGAGAGATTTAAATATTTTCTTGGTAATTTAAGGGAAGGAGCTTATAAGGTGTTTGTTAAACCGTGTTTCGGATTTAATTGTCTTTTACCTTCGATTTCTAATGAAATTATAGTTGAAAGAGTAAAATCCCTAGACTTGGAAATTCAGGCCTCGCTTCAAGCTGCTGATCATTGTATTAATACAACTGTAAAATGGTGGAAATCACCCTGCACCGTATTGTACAAAGACACTTTTACAGTTGGTTACCGATGGTCATTATTTAAAGATAAAAGCAATAAAATGCTAACAGACTGGGAGTCCGTCATAGAAAAAGAAGATTTTACAAATAAAACACATTTTACGGTAAGATGTTCTGTGATATATGAATTTTAAAAACGGTTACCCGAAAGAATCATTCTGTGGCACATAGTTGTTGTCGCAATATAAGGTTCTAATAGTCAAAACTAAGGAATATCTACTAGAAATGTATGTGGCTACATTTATACTTATTGTCATCGATAAGCAAAGAAACATCTTAGTACAGGTTATGTAGGTCGTAGCAGCAGTTGTTCTTTTATCAACCTTTTATGACTTAGTCAAGAATTAGACCATTAACATGTTATCAATTTAAGATACGTTACTTATTGAGACCAATAAGTTTTTATATCGATGGCCGTGTGAACTTTTTTTGGCCATATTATTATATCTTTTACCTTAACTATTTAGGTTCAACGTCAGCGATAACTTTCAATTGCATGCAAAATAATGCTTTATTAGCTCACCTGGCCCGAAGGGCCAAGTGAGCTTTTCCCATCACTTTGCGTCCGGCGTCCGGCATCGTCGTCGTCCGTCGTCGTCCGTCGTCCGTCGTCGTTAACTTTTACAAAAATCTTCTCCTCTGAAACTGCTGGGCCAAATTAAACCAAACTTGGCCACAATCATCATTTGGGTATCTAGTTTAAAAAATGTGTGGCGTGACCCCGCCTACCAACCAAGATGGCCGCCATTGCTAAAAATAGAACATAGGGGTAAAATGCAGTTTTTGGCTTATAACTCAAAAACCAAAGCATTTAGAGCAAATCTGACAGGGGTAATATTGTTTATCAGGTGAAGATCTATCTGCCCTGAAATTTTCAGATGAATCAGACAACCCGTTGTTGGGTTGCTCCCCCTGAATATGTAATTTTAAGGAAATTTTGCTGTTTTTGGTTATTATCTTGAATATTATTATAGATAAAGATAAACTGTAAACAGCAATAATGTTCAGCAAAGTAAGATTTACAAATAAGTCAACATCACCGAAATGGTCAATTCACCCCTCTAGGAGTTATGGCCCTTTATAGTCAATTTTTAACCATTTTTCGTAAATCTTAGTCATCTTTTAGAAAAATCTTCCCCTCTGTAACTACTGGGCCAAATTAAACCAAACATGGCCACAATTATCATTGGGGTATCCAGTTTTAAAAATGTGTCCGGTGACCCTGTCAACCAACCAAGATGGCCGCCATGGCTAAAAATAGAACATGGGGGTTCAATGCAGTTTTTGTCTTATAACTCAAAAACCAAAGCATTAAGAGCAAATATGACGGTGTAAAATTGTTTTTTAGGTCAAAATCTATCTTTCCTGAAATTTTCAGATGAATCGGACAACCTGTTGCTGGGTTGCTGCCCCTGAATTGGTAATTTTAAGGAAATTTTTCTGTTTTTTGTTATTATCTTGAATATTATTATAGATAGAGATAAACTGTAAACAGCAATAATGTACAGCAAAGTAAGACCTAAAAAGAAGTCAACATGACAAAAATGGTCAGTTGACCAATTTAGGAGTTATTGCCCTTTATAGTCAATTTTTAACCATTTTTCGTAAATCTCAGTAATCTTTTACAAAAATCTTCTCCTTTGAAACTACTGGGCCAAATTAATCCAGACTTGGCCACAATCATCATTGAAGTATCTAGTTTAAAAAATGTGTCCCGTGACCCGGCCAACTAACAAAGATGGCCGCCACGCCTAAAAATAGAACATAGGGGTAAAATGCTGTTTTTGGCTTATAACTCAAAAACCAAAGCATTTAGAGCAAATCTGACATGGGTAAACAAATTTATCAGGTCAAGATCTATCTGCCCTGAAATTTTCAAATGAATCAGACAACCTGTTGTTGGGTTGCTGCCCCTGAATTGGTAATTTTAAGGAAATTTTGCTGTTTTTGGTTATTATCTTGAATATTTTTATAGATAGAGATAAACTGTAAACAGCAATAATGTACAGCAAAGTAAGACCTAAAAAGAAGTCAACATGACCAAAATGGTCAATTGACCCCTAAGGAGTTATTGCCCATTATAAAGTCATTTTTTTTTTAACAATTTTAACAAAATTTGTAAAATTTTACTAACATTTCCACTGTAACTACTGGGTCAAGTTCATTATAGATAGAGATAATTGTAAGCAGCAAGAATGTTCAGTAAAGTAAGATCTACAAACACATCACCATCACCAAACCACAATTTTGTCTTGAATCCATCTGTGTCCTTTGTTTAGTATTCACATAGACCAAGTCGAGCGACACAGGCTCTTTAGAGCCTCTAGTTTTTTTAAAAATGTTTGACATTAAATTGTCTGCCAAAAAAATATCTTTATCTGTCCATATATTACAGGACTCTGCCTGCCTTAATATACCAGTTTATCTTCACCATGAAATATATGTTTGTATAGAAGCATTCTCTCCATCAGGCGATATCAAACGAGGTTGCAGTAGATCTATTGTGATAGACGATCCTAACATCTATGATAAAAAGATAGTTTACGATCTAAATCTGAATAATCCTGCTATAATGCGCATATCAGAATTAAAACATAGTTCTAACATTGGAAAACATTTGACAGTTCTTCACGACAATGAATTAGATTTTGCCGAACGAAATGTAAAAATAGCAGGCTTCATTCTTGGAGTATTCGAATTTTCTATCCGATGGTTTCTTATGAAGAATAGCCAAATTCCGTCTATTGATTGCTCACATGATTCGTCGTGCTTGTTTTCAACAAATACAACAACTGGTTTCGTAAATTTTGATAACCCATTTTTAAAGGAAAATGGAATACTGTATATATGCGCTTTAACAGATTCGTTTCAAGGTTGTAGCGATGGATTCCTAGTTGATGATGACATACCAAATGGTGGGAAAGTTTCTATACCGTCAAGAAATGGTTATGTAATTGAAGGTTCATCAATGAATATTCAGTGGTCAGGGTTTAGTGGGAATTCAAAAGAAGTAGATCTCGGATATCCAAATTCGATTGCATATTACCAATATGCCATAGGTAAGAACGATATAGTGTGATTATCGCGTATATTTTTTATCGGAGGACGTGATTTGACAATAGTTGAACAAAATAAGTACAAAACAAGTTAAACTGAATTCAAAGATATAACTAACTCACTTATTCTAACTTATTGTACACATGATATGTGTAACATGGGACCAGAACCAACTTATTGTACACATGACATGTGTAACACGTGACCAGTACCAAGAGAATCATTAGTTATTGTTGGCGTTGCTTTAATATAGGCTTTCTAAGAAGTGTTATGATGAATTCTTTGTCTTTTGATCATTTTTTATAATTTGACCATCTCTTCGACTTAAAGGTTTTGAATTTCCATTTCACATGGTACATTCCGCTCTGTTTTATGTTAATAAACTATACAATTATAATAAACATAATTATTTACATCATTGTGGTCCTCCAACTCCTTATAACTATTATAAATCATATCTTTATTTATGCACATGCAGGTACTAGTATTGGTGGACATGATGTTCAACCTTTTACAACAGCTGGTCTTACCGACCTTGTTGTAGTAACAGACTTGCATTTACAATCAGGACAAGTATATTATGCTTCTGTACGAGGTAAGAATTACACCATAAACATGAAACATGTCTTAAAGTAATTATAGCTTAATGCAATCAATCAATTATATTGCTGCAAACTAGTAGTGAAATGGACAAGAACCAAATATTATATATAACCAGGCTATCAGACTTCAGTACTATCTTCTTTGATTTTTAAGTGGTGTTCATTCATTGAAACATAACAAAATTATCCAAATTAAAGGCTTGAAGTTAAAATTGTTCAATGGAGAGCATAACACAGAGCTTCTTCAGTACATCATTTTGTTATGGCTCAAATGGTTTGCAACATTTCTTAAATAAGTTGCTTTAGAAAAAAGCAATAATGCTTCTAGTATATTGAAATGCAATGTCGGTTTCTTGCATCTATGAATGAGGAAATTTCTTACATTTAAAGAACGATTATTTAATTTCAAGAATAATTTACATGTTTAACATGTTCATAACACCTGTCTTTCGTACGCTTGCGACCAGAAGTTTGTAAAGTCATTTGGGTCTAATAATTATACGGCATTATATCTATAAGCAAAGTCAAATGATTGCCTTATATCAAAATGGTCGCCTATTTGATATTGATATCATAACATTTACAAAACTAGTGGAAGGTACTGCAGTTTTTACTTTCAAATTTCCCATATTATTTTGTATGTTTCATTTGATCGCTCCGACAAGAGATTATATCCGAACCGTTCGATACTTTGTAACACTACACTCAATATTGAGCGAATATTTACATGTACGAAGCACGCATGATAGTGATAAAAACTATGTGCTGTAGATTGCTGTAGCTAAATTAAGGTTGGTTATATTTTTGGATTTACAATATAAACATAACATTTTTAGCTTTACAAACACTTTATATTTGGGTGTGTCTAAATCCCTTTTCTGGATTTATTTTTATCATAAAGAACTTAAGAAGGTGTCTGAAATACACAGCATCCAAAGAGGTCAATAATAAATCAGGAGAAAATAGTTCCGTTATCAAAGACATTTTGATTTCTGAATTATTTAAATATTTTTAGCTTTTGATCATTTGAATCGATCTGTTGAAAGACATTCAGAGGGCGTAATTTACGACAACACTCCACCTTCAACTGGCACTACACAAGTTGAAGGCGAACTTAGTTATATCGTAAAAAGTCATCAAATTTCGGTCCACTGGTTTGGAATTGAGGACAAGGAGAGTGGCATAGTTCAGTTTGAAATTGGAATAGGTTCTACAAACAACTCTGCAGATATCGTTCCATTCCACAAAGCTGAAACATTTGCAGAAATAAATGGGAACAGTCGAGTGATTGATGGACATCAGTATTATGCTATCGTAAAGGTATATTACTTGATGAATGGGTAGAAAGTACAGTATTACGTAAAATAATTTATATTTTAACATTCTGTACTATTTTGACATAAGTGATAATTATGTGAGTGAATATTAATAGTGTAAATTCAAATAGATAAACATCATATTAATAATAATCAATGTTGAAACTATTGTTAATAAACGCACATGTTTAGTGTGCGTATAGCTTGCATTTCTGTAAATATTGACAATGCAATTTCCCATAGGAACTCCTTTTACGGCTAAAACTGTACCACTTTTACTATGAAGTTTTGAAAAAAATCTTATCCTAGAATTGAAAGTTCATATGCACCACAATTTTTTTCAAAGGTCAAAATATAGGGCTGTGCGGCATATTTTCAACGTTTATATGCCCTGAACTTCTCAGAGTTTAAACTTACACTAATTTTCTTGACTACCCCTACCTCGAATGAAAGGTTACCACAGATTTCAATGTAAACAATATGCACGTGTTTATTTACTGGTAACTGGTAAGTTCTGTCTCTGCGATATGGAACACAGAGAGCTAACTGGGAACCAGTATGTAAACAAAATGAATTTTCTATGAATATTCAATTACTCCCCAAAAGAGGCGTGTTTTGAGAAACTGCTGTATTTACAAAGTGCAACCTATACAGACATTTATTCAAATAGAAAACTCTCTAAAATCAGTTTTTCTCACATTAATACTCATTTATCAGAATTAAAGTCTTAAAGAAATCACTGTGTATACTCTAAGTTTTTCTTTACTATACATTTTATACCCCCTCCCCTGTTTCAATGTTTTAAAGAATTTGAAAACAAGACTTTAATTATTACCAGCTTACCTTATTTGCATATTTTCTGATAAAAAATGCCTAGAACCTGTTAAAAACTGTTTTGATAACATATTGAAAGCATATCAGAATATCATAAATGTAATGTTTAGCAGTCAATCATTACAACATTCAAGATTATATAAAGTATCCAATCCAGCCTCTATCTCCAGTCCACATCTTACTGTATGCCTATTTGTCAATTAAAGAACACATTTTCTGCCTCAAATGGTCAATTTAGAATTCTTGTCACAACAGTATCATCTTTAACCATATATCTGACACAATTTAGCTACTATATATACTAGAAGTGTTCAAACAAAGCCATATTTGCAATAGTTGTATGTATGCAGATACCAGTCTGAGATATAAATTCACTTAAAATGTTGTAGAGATGACTGCTAACATTTGATTTTTGCATAACTTCCCAGCATAGTTATTGTTTTCTATATCAAGAACTTTAAAATCATAAAATCATAGCATTTACAAGTTAAATTATTTGTTTTATGACCCAGGGGGTAGGCAATTTTCTATGTTTCTTGCCCCTGGGGCCTCAAATTTCCTAAATAATTCTGCTGTTTCTAGCAATTTGGAATATTTAGTACATATTCAGGATAGAACACACTATTGTAAGTTTTCTTGAGATATTTTTGTTTTTCTAGCTTGTATTTATTATGCCGTGGTGACAAAAAAGCAGATTTAGGTGTTGCGGCTTACTTTTGGGTTATTGAAAGGACACAAAT
Source organism: Mytilus edulis (assembly GCF_963676685.1). Lineage (NCBI taxonomy): Eukaryota > Metazoa > Mollusca > Bivalvia > Mytilida > Mytilidae > Mytilus > Mytilus edulis. The sequence continues at coordinate 87,734,361 of NC_092349.1, read as the reverse complement.
ACCCCATAAATAATATTCAGGAAGGATCTATGAGTTTCAATGACTGCGAAGAGTAAATATAAGCACTTCTTAACAATTTAACTTACAAATATGCAAATATTATGATTTAATTTTGTATCCAGGACTTTAAGTAAACTATGCATACTGTAAACTGTGAATTTATGCTGAGTCATCATATTTAAGGTCCAGGATTCTATCAATCTTCATTAAATATTTATAAAACTTCTTATTTGAGTTTATTTCTTTAAAATCTGTGAAATAAAGCAAATTTGGTTAAATTCTGAATGTTCCCCTTTTTCACCCTATATAGATATGTTCGTATGTAAAACAATTCGTATTTGATGTAAAAGAGATATAGATATTACGTGATTTCTCCTTCGTTTAATGTATATTTTGAGTGTATATTTGAATGATATGTGCAAGTTTTAGTAGGAACATTCTATTCCGCAGTCAATAACATTGATCGTGTGTATTGATTATTCAGAAATCATTCAACCATTTGCAGAAAACATATTTGATTAAAAGGGCTTGTCTTAGTTCGTAATACAATGTACATTACATTTAAAAATTGTTTTGGAGTTGGAGAAAAGGAAAACAAAATGTTCTTCAATTCATTAAAAGCGTTTTTGCTCTTTTCAATCAATATTTTTAATTGAACAAATTTTGAAGATTTTCCAAATAATAAAAAAAGATTAGAAGAATCGATTACGACGTTTTGATTCAAATGAATCGACTAAAGGGAACAGTTACATTTTGATAACATTTTCTTGAAAAATGTCTTTGGTCACGGTATTAGCCGTATTTGGCACAACTTTTTGGAATTTTGTATCCTTAATGCTCTTCAACTTTGTACTTGTTTGGCTTTATAACTATTTTGATCTGAGCGTCACTGATGAGTCTTATGTAGACGAAACGCGCGTCTAGCATATTAAATTATAATCATGGTACCTTTGATAACTTTTAGCCTACTTTTCGTTTTCTATACACCAAGACAACCTTTAACTAAAGTACTAATTTGTCAAGAGATATTATAAAGGGAAGCACCACTCACACGCACATATGTTCAACACTTTCGATTTCTTTTTAGGCGACAAACGGAGCTGGTCTTTACTCATTTTCTGTGTCTACGCCGTTCCTAGTTGATAGTACAGCCCCACTGAAAGGCCACGTCATAGACATTTCTCCTGCGAACATGCAGGTTCAAACAGATGCTGTGAGTATACAGATAGGAAACAACATATTCGTTCTGAGAATTCTAATGTAATAGAAGTTGTTTCAATAATATATCTAGAACATTGTATTTGGTATTATTGTCACTTTTAATTGCAATAATGCATTATTATATCTGTTTTGAGTAATATAATTGGATAATACGGAACTTATTGCACATCACTAGTTGTTCTGAAATAACCATCATCAAATTTATCAAAACCAATCGTTAGATATATAAAATCGTTGGAACATATTATTAACGGGAATCTAAAGTGAACATCCAAGAAGGTTGTTACAACATTTTATAAATCTATATTGTTTCTTTTTCTATTTCATATCAAATTTTACAAAGTAGTGACAGCTTTAAATTGATTAGATTTGGTATATACCTTTTATTGATTATAAATGACTCAGTTAAAATCTCAGGTTTTATGAACGTCAGTGTTGACATATATATTCTTCTAAATAATAACTTCTAGTCTTTCTTAGATATGGGCTTTATTCACTACACTATTTAAAGGAAAACATGTAGTCAGTTTAACTTTCAGTTTTATTGTAGTTTGTTATTTTCATGATGTAGAGGTACAATAATTTGATATGTAAACCGTGTAATTTAAAAACTATAAAACATATTGTAGATTGATATGTAAACCGTGTAATTTAAAAACTATAAAACATATTGTAGATTGATATAGACTACCAGAGAAATACTACAAGCATATCTTGTAAGTGGAGAGGATTTCACGATCCACATTCAAAAATTGAAAGTTATCATGTTGGACTTGGATTAACAGCTGCGAATGACGATATAGAACCATTGACAAACGTCGGCTTGAGAAACGGTAAGAACAGATTATTATTTTTTTATTTTTAAGGTATCAAGGAATTCTGGACAATATATATGTCGCTACATTTATCATATAATTTATAATGTATTCGTTTTGAATGTTAGGAACAAATATCAAGGGTAGGATTAACACGTTTGTTTTTCAGTGAAGACGTGGTCATCAAATTTTGTACAAGGAGTGAGATATTACTGCATAATAAAAGCCTGTAACGGAGCAAGACTTTGTAGTCATGGGTCCTCTAATGGTGTAATAATTGACAACTCTGCTCCTATACCAGGTTTAGTAGTTGTTGGGGAACCTGGAATTCATTCAAGATACGAGTCTGATAAGTAAGTATTGATGTAAAGACAATTATTATTATAAATAAGTGTATATTTACTAACATTATTACAAAATAAATATGACACTCAAACGGAATAGCAACCGTAAAAGAGGCAGGTTTGCATACGATCTGTAACAAAATTTGAATCGCCCGACTGTATAAATTTTTTATCACAGAGTACAAGATACATTTTGTATTTTCCTTTTTAACAAAACATATAGTAGACATGAAAAGACTGACAAAGCCATAGCAAAAGACGAATATTCAGTTTGTCTTCTTTTGGATTTCACGCGATTCCCTCATTTTTTTGTAACCTTGATATGTCTTGTTTGAGTTAATATGAACATCGCTAGACCTTTTTCATCTTGTACGCCTGAAGACAACCAGTAGCTTGATAATGATAAAAGCGCGATAGATCAAGTGAAAATACACGCTTTTCTACGTTAAATTATATACCATATATGATTTTTTAATAGATATTTTGACGTACATAAACATAAAAAAGATGTAGTTACATCATGAAAATACAGAAATGTTTCATCATCGGTCAAGAATTCATCTTATATGAAAATATGAGGAATGTCACGAATTCCAATAGGAAAATAATCTTTCTATATACTATGTAAATGATGAAGATATGCATTACTATAGGTCAACGGACGGCTTTAAATACCGAGAAAATTAAATCCATACCGTATATAGAGTAAGCTTGATGAGGCATCAACCAGAACAAATGTACAAATGGACGGTCTGATTTATGTTCAAAACATTAAACTTAAACTTATTATGACAGACATTGACGACAACTCCTGAATAACTTGCTTCTTGCTTCGTACTTGGGACAGGCACTTGCAGACATTTGTTTGGGTTAAATATTTTTCTTATTATGTGTTTTAATAGATAAATGAATTAATACCATCATTCTAGCTCGTCACTGCATGCCACGTGGATTGGATTTGAAGACCCACAATCCGGAATCGACCATTTTGAAGTATGCATAGGTACAGTACCATTGTTATGCGATATTATGAACCGCTGGAATGTCTCTTTGTCGTCTGCCTTTGTAAAAAGTCAACTCGAACTTAGAAATGATTTACCTATGTATGTGACTGTTAGAGCCTGTAATAAAGTGAAACTTTGTGTAGAAAGATCTTCGCCCAGTTTTATAATAGATGACACTCCACCGGTATTATTGACCAAACCGCATATAGAAAGTTTAAACATTTATACTTCTGATTTCCGACAGATAATATCAGACCCATCTTTTTTCAAAATCTTGTGGAGATTTGAAGATGATCGAAGTCCTATTGTAAGAACTACTATTGCGATCCAAAGCATGTTAGACACCCATATTCCAATGTCGGACACTGCTATATCAAATGCAATTGTCTTTACTGTGAAATTGGTTAAAGATAATCAACTTCGTTTAGGAGACATTTATGTTATTAAGGTGACAGCTTGCAACGCCGCATTACTTTGTAGCACTGCATATAGCGAGGAAGTTATGCTCGATTATTCTCCTCCTCAAATCGGAGGATTTATGCCGCCTTTAAGTTGGGAAGTGATTCCTGGGGCTTCTAACTTTATAAGATTTGATCTATCATGGTATGGATTTAGTGATGTAGAGTCCAAAATTAAAACTTATTATATATCAATAGGCTATGATTACAGTGGCATTGACATCGTTGGTGCGTATAAAGTTAAACCCACTCATCAAGACGAGGGACGTATGCAACATACAATCATAAACATCGATACTACCAAAAATCTTCCTGAAAAGCTAGTTTTTACTATCTGGGCAGAAAATTATGCTGGTATTTTAAGTTCTCAGAGCAAAATAACAACTGATGTAGTAAGTTTTAACCGGAATCATACCAAGGGAAACCTCGTTATACAGAAACATTCTTGTGTCGCGGAATACTGCAATAACGACTGCACGTGTGCTGTTGTTGGACATAAATGTAAAGCCGATTCACAACAGAAGTGTTTAAGTAAATTTGAAAACAATGATAAAAGTTCCATACGGGTACGAATGATTGTGCCGAACACCGATATATCTATAGTCGGATCTTCGTCATGCCTAAGGTCTGAATGGACAGACAACCTAAACGTAACAATATGGCGTTTTGAATACACATTTGGTATACAGGACAGTGAGGCAGGTAGTGGTATTTTTGATTTAGCAAATGAAAACCCTTGGCGAGATGTCGGAAAGGAGACAAAAGCCCTTCATTGTTTGTCTCCAAAACATCAACTGGAACATAAAACGAACTATGTTGCATACGTCAAAGCATGGTACTCGTTTACATTATATAAGATATTCCAATCGGAACCAGTCCTGGTCGATCACATGTCACCGGATATACACAAGCGATATTTTGTTATCGATTCCATATCAAACTGTGAGGAGGATGCGGATTATATTCTATCAACAGATTCTGTATTATCCTGTTGGGATGGTGTATTTTATGATGACGAAAGTGGAATCGAAAGTTTCATGGTATCAGTTGGAACTTCTCCGTATGGTAAGTTTATATTTCATTTCTTTTTTTTTGAGAAAGATATTTGAAAATTGATGTTATTCAAATTATCACTCTCTAAATAAAGATATTTTTCTTTGGTTACATCTTCTGACATCAGACTCGCACTTCTCTTGAACTGAATTTTAATGTGCGTATTGTTATGCGTTTACTTTTCTACATTGGTTAGAGGTATAGGGGGAGGGTTGAGATCTCACAAACATGTTTAACCCCGCCGCATTTTTGCGCCTGTCCCAAGTCAGGAGCCTCTGGCCTTTGTTAGTCTTGTATTATTTTAATTTTAGTTTCTTGTGTACAATTTGGAAATTAGTATGCCGTTCATTGTCACTGAACTGGTGTATATTTGTTTGCGGGCCGGCTGAGGGACGCCTCCGGGTGCGGGAGTTTCTCGCTACATTGAAGACCTGTTGGTGACCCTCTGCTGTTGTTTTTTATTTGGTAGGGTTGTTGTCTCTTTGACACATTCCCCATTTCCATTCTCAATTTTATTATTATTATTACTATTATTTTTATTATTATTATTACTATTATTTTTATTATTATTATTACTATTATTTTTATTATTATTATTACTATTTTTTTTATTATTATTATGATTTTTATTTTTTTTTTTCTATTATTATTATTATTATTATTATTATTATTATTATTATTATTATTATTATTATTATTATTATTTTCTTTAATTTCGTTTATTTTATTTTGTATTAATCATTTTTAGAAAGGTTATAAAATTTATAAACACCATTTGTTTTTTCTCAGCGGATGATATAGTGCGCATGCATGATGTTGGTCACAAGACAAGAGCAGACTGGACAGGCCTTTCTTTTGAACCTGGAACTAGATATTTCACGACTGTTAGAGCAATCAATAAAATTGGTCTACAAACCGAACTATGCTCCGATGGGTTTCTGATTGATGATATCGCACCCATTACTGGAATAGTTTACAATACTAGACACCACAGGGACGCTATCTACCAATCTATTAATCAACCAGTTCAGTTTTCCTGGCATGGATTTGCGGACGAACATTCTTTCATTGATTCATATTACGTAGGATTTATTTTTAATGGCGAAGGTTCATTGGCTAATGATTCCTTTAGTTTTAAAAAGATAGATATTCACGACCACATAGTTTACAATGGGAATCTCAACCACGGAGACACGATTGCAGCCATGGTAAAGGCTATTGACAAGGCTGGCCATGAAAGTCCTATTGTGATGTCATTACCATTATTGATTGACAATACACCGCCTCAATCATTTGACTGTACACATTTTGAGAAAATATATGAAAAACACATAACGGGCAAAGCTAGGTGGTTAGAACAAAGAACGTGTCATAAAAACAGTGTTTATAAGATTAAAGTCTCTGTAACAGATGTGACATTTGACTTTAAAGCTTTACTGGCAGTTGATGATATGTCAATGGTTCTACCTTTCGCTCGTAATTCAGATGGTTCTTTGGTAACAGAGTACAACTTCTTTTCATTTGAAACGGCATTAAAACATTTTTCCTTGGATATTTATGGAGCTTTACAATCAACAGCAATGTTGATAAGTGTATCAAGATGTTCCGCAATAAATACAGAAGCACAGGATAATAATACCGTTATTACCCAACAAATTTCATCAAATGGAATGTCCGTTTGTGTCCGAGCTATTGATCTAGACAGTGGCATTAAGCAAGTCACCATAGGAATCGGAAGCGTCAACGGGGGTTTCGAACTACAAGCAATGAAGTCAGCAGTGTCATCATCACATCGTTTGCATGATATTGTAGAGGCCAACCTGACACATGGTGAACGTGTTTATGTTCGAGCTGTGATTATAAACCATGCGGGATTACAATCTGAATTCACGTCGCATCCATTCGTTGTCGATCATACTCCTCCAATAATTCAAAGTTTAGAGTCGTCACTTTTGTATGTACCTGATGTCCAGAATGACACAACCACCAGTGTACATTCCAGATGGCAAGTTATTGACGACGAAAGTGATGTTAAGTTTTGTGAATATTGTATTGGTACGTAATTAATTGATATAATGTAAATTGCCAGACAATTTAACTGTTCACTGTTATATTACAAGAGAGACCGTTAATGAAATAATAAATATTTATATTTATATGAATAAGCTACTAATTTTGAGTTGTCTACATGACAGAAAGGATTTATGTATTCTTGTTTTGAAAGATACTCTCGTCCTTTTTTTCTGAATAATACAAACGTATGACTTATATCTCAGTCAGCAGTGCATCTTTACGATAAAATATGATAATAATTTTTGTCGGTAGAGAATGCAGTGTTTAAAACAATGAAATTTGGTCATATTCATATAATGCTTAAACTGTACTGCATTTCTGACATTTTTTTTCCTTTTTAATTTCAGGCTTTTCAGAATCATCGTGCGATATCATAGGTTGGACAGCTACATCGTCGTTATCAGTATCTCAGTCAAATCATTTTAGAGTCCAACATGGAAGCAGAATATTCCTTCAACTTCGCTGTATCAATGGTGTTCAACTATGTGGATATACCCACAGCGGGCCGTTAGTGGTCTCTTACAATTCACCAGAAAACATTGGTTCAAAAATACAGTTTCTAACTGACACTGGAATCAATAATGTCACGGGAGACCTGAGCACACTAGCTTTCCGATGGGATTATTTTAATGATCTTTCAGGGATGAAGTCGTATTTCCCTCGAGTGTCAACCAACAATACTCTGGTCTCGGACATTCAAATCCCTAACAAGAATTACATTCGAATTAAAAATCTTCACTCAATAAACAAGGAGACATACAAAGTGGACGTCATAGGAACAAATGTTGGAAATATATCTAGCAAGGCCAAACACGCATCAGTTAGATGTGATTATACTAAACCATCATTATCAGGTAAGGCATATGAATATGTAAATGACATCAACGGTACCAATTTTCTTGCACGAGATGAGCATGTAAAAAAAATGTATCTGCTGTGATGCTCGAGGCAAACATCTTTTAGAATAAAAAAAACGATAAAAAAGATGAAGAGCTTACATCCACTTCATTTCAACTTCGGTTAAGAGTTGTCTCATTGGCAGTCATACCAAAAAAAAAAAAGCATAGGAGAAAAATATGTTTACGTGCATTTAGGATCGCTGACGAATAACGATTGCTGGTACCTTATCAGTCGAAAGAGTAAAATCCGTTAGATAAGCGTATGCTACCTTATTTAAATGATACCATAGTCTTAATTTGTTGTTCATATAGTAAATTGAAGATGAAACAAAAATTGCAGCTACCTATGACTAATATAAACTAAGAAAGTTGCACAATTTTGTTTGATACTGTTGGAATATAGGCTTATATATATTTTTCATTGCAGGGAAAAGGTTTGACCATGGCGTCAACTATATAGACTGGAGAGAGGTGTTTACGTCAACAGATATCAGTTCGTTCCAGGTGGCAATAGGCTCTTCAAAAGGAATGACTGATATAATTATGCCAACTACAACGACCAGACCCAGAATCACCATTGATATACCGCGAGAATATCATGAAATAATTGCTGTTGTGACTGCCACATCGATCACTGGAATGTCAACCACATATACACAAATTATTAAACTCTAGAAAGTCAAACAAATGAACAGGTTTAGAATAACCCATTCACATACAAATTAGTGCTTATGGTTAATGAACAATTTGTTGCTTAACATTTGATGTAGTTCATAGTTCCGTCCATTCGCTTATGCAATAAACAGGTTATTTATTGAGTTAAGCTTTCCAATTGATATTTTATAGTGTGTTTTTCTTTGTTGTGATGAAATACTATTGTTTCAGAAACGGTTTTCAATGCTGCGAGAAATTCCCGCACCCTGGTGCGTCCTTCAGCTGGCCCCTAAACAAATATATATACTAGTTAAGTGATAATAAACGCCATACTAAACTCCAAATTGTACACAAGAAACTAAAATAAAAAAAAAATACAAGACTAACAAAAGCCAGCTAGAGGCTCCTGACTTGGGACAGGCTCAAACATGCGGCGGGGTTGAACATGTTTATGAGATCTCAACCCTCCCCCTTACCTCTAGCCAATGTAGAAAAGTAAACGCATAACAATATGCACATTAAAATTCAGTTCAAGAGAAGTCCGAATCTGATGTTTTTTTGTTGTAGTCTTGAGTAGTTTATCTGAAACTTGTGTTATTCATTTTGTTATTTGTCTGTTTTGTTTTTTAAGGTTGTATAAATAACCTCCCACGTCTGGTCTGTGTTTTTCTACTTTAAATCGATCTAATGAAAGGAACCCTTTTCAACTTATTTTTATAATTTTTTCTTGTGTTTTAGTTTCTAACAGCTCTCCACTGTGTTATCTGCGTCACATTGTATATACTGTAGACTCGCAATTTTGTTTTGTGTTGTGTGCAGTGCTTTTTCTGATATGTTAACTATATTTTACAATATTCTGCTTTGTTTTAACAATTTTTATTTAACAATAAATGAATGACTTTGGTGCGTCCCAAAATATATTTTATTTACCTTTATGAGGACCAGTTTAGATAATAGATACCAAAAGCCAAATTTGATACATTTTTAAATACATGAGGAGCTACTATTATATAATCAATTGAGACCTGAAAGAATAGCCTAATCTACATTCACAATGTTTTTATTGGTCAATAAGGAATATAAGAAAAAAAAACATCATAGAAACAATGTTAGTAAAGAAGTATGAGCGAAGGATAGGCTGATGTTACAATCGGGGACTAATAGCCCATCAGTAGCAGTTGATAAAGTTTATGATGACGTTTTAATTTTTTACTTCTTTTTGTCATTTGCTCATTACTTGATCCGTTGATTGAGAGGGTTTGATTTTGTCCGTTTGTATGTGCTTCTCCTTTTTTTGAATTAGCCTTGGAGCTCGGTTTTTTGTTATTTTTGTTATACTAGTTCGTTGACGCATGAACACATTTCTTTTTTATGTGTTACAGCTTGTGTTGCGTATGAATAAAATTAACGCTAGTATACATGTACCACTGTTCAAAAGTCATCAATTGATTGAGAGGAAAAAGTCCGAGTTACAAGCTTAAACCGAGGGAAACACATCAACTATAAGAGGAAAAGACGGAACAACAGAAACAACGCAAGCATATATATATATTTGTTTAGGGGCCAGTTGAAGGCCGCCTCCGGGTGCGGGAATTTCTGCTACATTGAAGACCTGTTGGTGACCTTCTGCTGTTGTTTTTTTCTATGGTCGGGTTGTTGTCTCTTTGGCACATTCCCCATTTCTATTCTCAATTTTATACATAGAAACAACACACACAAGAACACTCAGCACAGATAATCGCATAATTAAATAATATATTTTTATAATTCAACATGTAAACCGCAGAGTAGCAACGGTCATCTTCCTTTAACAACAGAACACAACAAACAGCGACGTATTTTTGTGACGTTTATATTATCCTGAAATGGATACCTTTATGAGAAATGAGATTCAGACATTAACATTTATTTTTACAAAAGGAATCCAAATAATTATCATGACTATGTCGGTCTCGAAAGGCGATTTTAAAATAATGGTGTAACGTCGTCACAATTACTTGAACTAACACAATTCTTTATCCACGAAAAATGAAAATATCTTTAAAATAGTTACAAATAAAACATAATTAGAATTAACCGAAAATACAGAATTCATACAAGAAACGATAAGACAGAACACAATTTTCAACCGAAAACACAATATAAACATAACTAAATATATTGAAAAAGGTTGACAACTCATACGAGTAGGAATGTTAACGGTTAATTAAGATTTTTTGGAAAAAAAATTCCGCAGGTATAGGTTGGCAGTTGCTGCAGATCTTGCTTATGTTCGTTTGGACCAGTAGTCAACTGGAGCTGAAACAGAATGTCGCAGTAAAAAGACACCACCAAAGTATTAATATATGTATACATACGTTTATTCGAAAAGGATAGAAAGATATTGTGAAAATGCATATTGCAAAAATAATTTCGAGAAAATTTGCGAATAAACAATGCAATCAAACTCATTTATAAATGGCAAATCGGTTTGCAGTTGCATGCACGCATAAATTAAAAGTATCTTTTTGAGTTAAATTTGTATATAGGATAAAAAAATCCCAAAATGGTACGGAATTGAAAATACTTTTAAAAAGTATATACCTGTATCTTACATGATACGATTATAAAGAATCATAAGGATAGAAAGTTCAAACGTAGAATAATATTTCACAAACCCTTCAAATATTTTACGATATTTCTCCAATCGATACTATTTGACTTTAAAATTTGAAACGCAAAGTTTACCGATCATTTTAAATATTGAGTGGAGAATAATCGTGACACACGATATAAAGTGTGATATCTGTTTCTCTAATGATTATTAGACGATATTTAAACAAATGTTAACCTTCCATTACACAGACTTGCAGTACAACACCCTCACCACACAGCTATAAAAGTCCGAGAAAGCAATATTGTTAAACATTTTAAAAGAGAAAACTTACGGCTTACAACTATGATATGTTCTGTTAAAAAAGTGTGTTGATGCCGAACCTTCCCTAACATTGGACACAAAATAACAAAATGACATTTTATTATGTACATCTTGTCAATCGATGTTCAAGTTCAGTCACTACATTAAAACCAACAATAAACAAGATTTCAGCTGCTCGCACGACTTACTTGTGTAATAATCATGTGGAACTAGGGAACTGTGATTGTTAAATGATTACTAATTTAGGTCAAATTGATGTAAAGACACATCTTATAATAAATGACAAAATTTGCATTACCCGCATGACACCGTTGAATATGCAACAACTCATTTATATTACGATAATATTAACATTATTGTTAGTCTTGAGTGTACCTGTTAGGTATATTGTATTCTAATAGTTTAGATCTCAAATTATATTATACATTATCTTACATTCTTAAGTGGACATTGTAGAACCTTCGGTTTAATGATATTTTGATATTTAATGCTGCATATAATATTGCGCTAAAGGGTTAATTTAAAAATTAAATATTGAAGAAATTAAGAAAGATACTCACACATGTCTTTAGCTGCACAATTTATAGCATGTATATATAAAAAAGAAGATGTGGTATGATTGCCAATAAGGAAACTCTTCACAAGTGACCAAATCACACAAAAATTAACAACTATAGGTCACTATACTGCTTTCAACAATGAGTAAACCCCACACTGGATAGTCAGCTCCAACAGTCCCCGAAATGACAAATGTAAAACTATTCAAGCGATAAAACTAACGACCTATTTTTTGTACATAAAAATGAACGAAAAACAACTATGTAGCACAGAAACAAATAACAACCACTAAATTAAAGACTTCTGACTTGGGACAGGCACATACGTAAATAATTTGTCGGTGTCAAACGTGTTAGCGGGATCCCAACCCTCCCTTCAATTGGATAGTTGTGTAACAGTAAAACACAAGAACGAAATAAAAAAAAATAGATGAGAAAGGTTCAACTCCTCCGATGGATACAATTAGAAATACATCTATCAAACACATGAGGGTGGACGTGGCCGAGTACTTGTACATCGCATGAAGACACTAAGTACAGATCTGGGAGTACTCGCAGTAGTTAACAGCAAGTTAAAAGCCAATAACAACTAATAAATAAGCTAAATTATCAATCATTGTAACGGATCGATAAACTTTACCACGATCGTTTCTAAATTTCCGTGCACGTGCTTGGTAAACAACATCTCCATAAAAATGAAGATGTGTCATCCCATCACTTTAATTTTAGTACAGACTCACGTTTTTTGTTGCATTTACATTTCTCACATCCATCAGCACGAACTTTGAACCCATATTTACATTTTTTATTGCAAACCAAATCAGGACCTTTGGCTGCAACGATAAAGCATATATTTCTTAGTATTGTTACAATTAAACATCCAATTTGTATTTTTTGCATTTGATATATGATTAGGTACATTCCGTTTTGAATTTTCGTCGGGGTTCAGTATTTATTTGTTTTTTTTTGTGTTATTAAAGAGGCGCAATTAGTAGCCATATGATTACCTACAACCTGTCGATAAACATTGTTGTCGAAACGTACATAAATACTTTCAAGGAGGAAATTAACAGATTCAATCACCTCATCATATCTCCAATAAGTATATGTGTATTTCTAGTCGTATGTAAAAAAAGTCAGCTAATAAGTTAAGAATATGCATCAATGAAGACCCGATTTAATCTCTATACATATAATTTTACTTACTCATTGGTGTTGACTTAGCCTAAAAATGGAAGAAAAAAAATAAGATATTTTATTCTATGTTTAGTACAAATTACAGCAATATCTATTATTATATCTAATAAAGGTTCTTTTCCCCAGTCTGTATCACCTACCCTGTATCGCATGGCTAAACCCGTATCGCAGACCCCGTATTGCACGTTCGATAAAATATTTCAAATTTCACATCTTCTTCTAAAACATTTCATTCGAAGGATATCACACAGTGTCATAATTAATTTGTATCTGAAGAAAAGAAAATTGAGTCTATATTTGTAATTTCGATAAAATTTCGGGTTAGCATTATATCTTTCCTTTTCAATCTTCCACCTCTGTTATTTTAATTTAAAAGCATCTGTCATAACATAACAATAAAGACAAAGTCCCTACACATGTCCCCAGATTAATAGAAAAATAAACGAAATTGAGAATAGAAATGGGGAATGTGTCTAAGAGACAACAAACCGACCAAAGATACTACTATTCATAAACTGAAATAAGTCCAACGACTCATATAGCGCTTATTGACATTACTAGCATGAGGTGGTGACTAGCATGATTCTAAATAGATTCATGCTGATTCGGCCATATTTATCTAAATATTACCAGTGAATGAAAACAACAAGGATCCCCATCCACAAAAAAAATACAACAACAAAAATACAACAAAAAACTCAAACAAAACAATACACAAAGAAAAAAAAGTAAAAGAAAAAACAACACACATCATCATTATCTTCAAAGAATTAAATTTTGGAATAATAGTTAAAATCACCTGAATTTCAATAACAGAAACAACGATGAGTAGAATGTACATCAACATGGTTCTAGGTAAATGATATTCTATTTTACAACTATACGGTTTTATAGTAAATGAAACAGATGGTAAGCAATAGAAAACTGACCGTACATATGGTCAAGATTATCGCACCGATATATCATGTGCTATATTGTATCTTGGTCGTTTATCAAGTACATTCTGTAGCCTAGGAATGTCAATCATATATACGCACGCTTATCACTTACATGTAAGCCTTCCAGATAGTCGCTCTCGAAAACACTGCCCCATAATTAAAATTATTATCATTAGTTTAAAGGGGCACTAGCTGTCAAACTCATGTAAACCTATTTGACTCAAATTCTCATAATCGACTTATAACATACTAAAATGTATAACCAAATAAATAAAAAGTCTAAAAAAAAACAGTTTACGAGGCATACACTCGACGTTATGTATTAAGATGTCGTGAGTATTTTAGTCTAGACGCCATCTAATTAACCATCATTGTGACCTTCCGAAGCCAACCCACGTTTATACAACCCGTTTTAAATATAAACATCTATATAAATAAATATCTAACTCGTGCAACTGGATTTTTCTAGGTCTGATTGATTTCTTATTTTAGGTTAGATGAGCTGAGTCGTTATAACGAATTAACTTAGTCACTTAAACGTGTTAGCCGGGTCATTTTATCGAGTTAGCTTAGTTGTTTAAACGAGTTAGTTAAGATGTTTAAACAAGTTAGTTTAGTTGTTTAAACGAGTCATATAAGTCGTAATTACGAGTTAGCTTACTTTTGATAAGACGTTAGATAAGCTTAGTCGTTATAACAAGTCAGCTGAGACGTTATAACGAATTAAAAATAAAATTCAATCCTGACACAAAGCAGCGTCCGTACAAAATGGCAAGTTCTGCAGAGTTTTTAGTCGACTTCATAAAAAGTACGAGACAATTCACACAAACAATACCCACACTACACGAAAGATATAAACATACACATATGAAATACCAACATACAAAGAGGTAACATCAGCATCAGCTGCAATCCATCACAGAAATTTGTTTCACGGACTGTTCCAATCTTAAATGGTTTAGAAGCTTAATTCATTCTTTAAAAGCACACTATTTTAAAGAATGGAACATGTATTTCTGATGTCTCCGGTTTTTTCCTATGTATCCGACATATACATATTTTAGATTATAGCCTTAAAGAAATCACTGCATATACTAGATAATAAGTTTTCTTGTACAGTACATTTTATACCCCCAACCCTGTTTTTTTTTTTTTTTTTTAAGAATTTGAAAACAAGACTTCAATCATTTCCGGCTTACTCTATGTGCATGTTGTTCTGATAACAAATTGAAAGCATTTTAGAATACTATAAATGTAATATTTAGCAGTGAATCATTTCAACATTCAAGATTATGTAAAGTAACCAATCCTGCCTCTGTCTCTAGTCAACATCTTACTCATGTTACTGTACGCCTATGAAATAAAATTGAGATTGGAAATGGGAAATGTGTCAAAGAGACAAGAACCCGACCATAATGCAGACAACAGCCGAAGGCCACCAATGGGTCTTCAATGTAGCGAGAAACTCCCGCACCCGGAGGAGTCCTTCAGCTGTTCACAATCTCTGCCTGAAAAGTCCGTTCAGATATCTTGTCACAACAGTCTCATCTCTAGTCATATTCTTAACACAATTTAACTGATAAATGAACTGAAAGTGTATAAACCAACCATATTTCCATGTATAAAGATACTAGTTTAAAGTGTGCATTCTCTAAAAGTTTTAGAGAAATGTCTGTTAACCACTGATTTGTGCATGACTTCCTAGCACAGCTATTATTTTTGTTATACGAAAGATTAAGATAATAAAATCATAGCATTTACAAGTTTAATTATTTTTTTATGACCTAGCGGGTAGGCATTTTTCATTTGTTTGTTGCCCCTGGGCCTCAAATTTCCTTTATTATTATGCTGTTTCAATATGGAATATTTAGTACATATTTAGGATAGAACACACTATTGTAAGTTTTATTGAGGTTTTATTGACGTTTTTATTGTATTTTCAGTTTGTGTCTTTTTACGCCGTGCTTCCAAAAAGTGATACGGATTACTTTTGGGTTATGGAAAGTACAAAATCATAACACATAGAATACTCAGGAAGAATTTATGAGTTTCAATCAGTGCGAAGAGTAAATATCAGCACTTGTACATGTTGTAATGAATATAAATTTCAAATATCCATATACTATGAATTTATTTTGCATTCAGGACATGAAGTAAACTGCATACTGTCAACTGTATACTTATGCTGAATCATCATATTTAAGGCCCAGGATTTTCCAATCTTCATGAAATAATTATAAAACTTCATATTAGAGCTAATTTCAAAAAATCTCTTAGATTAACCAAAGAAGTGTCTATTTCAGTTGATTCAATTAATCTATGTGAAAGATGTTAACTGATTTTGTCATTAAAAACGCTCCGATTCAAGCTTAAATATGAAAAATCTATCAAATATGCCAAAAAAAGTCACTTTTCAGATGGTTTTTGTCAAAAATGAAAGTAGCCGCATCCGTGTTCATCCTCAACCTTTATATATACTATGTATTATCATCAAATACATCTTACATTTCAATATTAAGAATGAACACGAATGCGGCCACTTTCATTTTCGACGGTAACCTTCTAAAATTTAACTAAAATGCTACAATTGTGAAGATTTCAGTAATTTAGCATGAGTTAATGATGCTAGTTCCCGATATATGTGCATTGTTTTGTCAAAAACAGCCCATATTAATGTGGCAGAAGCATTCTACTTTCCAATACATAAGTGAAAGTTAACATTTTAACAATTTTGTAAAACTGCTATATTTTGGGGCCAAAAAGGGGTCTTACTGGACCTACTCCTTTGGTGAAATTCTGAATGTTTTGTTTTTTCACCCAATATAATCGTTATAATTTTAAGTCGCATTTTTAAATTTATTATATGAATTAAAAAGGATTGTTCTCAAAATCTCAAAAATCAAAATCGCAGTTTAGTCTGTTAAAAGGCAAAATCACAATAATGAAATATACGCAATAGTTTCTGAATGTACAGTATACGTAAAGATTTTGCATATATCCATGTTTTATCGATATCATCGTTTAATGTTTTAATTTTTCTGAGCCTTTATTTGGCAATCCATTACGTTTTACATATGTTGGAAGATTTCTGCCCTGATACAAATCTAATTATTATTTCATTCATGTACTAAAATACCTGTATGTTTTATCAGATTTTAATTTCGTACATGTATATTTTGATCAGATTTTAAGCAAGTATCTTGAGAGCTAGTGGTGCAAATTTAAATAAAAATACCTGCTCCATTGCGTTTTTCGCAGGGGAAATATTTATATTACATGTTAGTTGAACTAATAGCTACATTGTACGTAGCAAATAATCAACAAAAACGAACAAAATACACCAAATGGTCCTTTTAAAAAATTGTTTTCTGCAACTTTTTTCATTTTTTTATATAACATAAAATACACAATTTAAAGATTAAAAAAGAAAGCTAGCTCCTAACCATACATTTTTAAACAAAATTGTAAATAAACTTAACAAATACAAACAGAATCTATATTCGCAAGGTCTTACCACTCATGACACATGCTCAACAAAGATAAGCAAAACTTGCAGAAAAGGCTTTACGGGGTTAATTTAATTTTTCAGAAATCTATAAGAATTCTAGAAATAAAACTAGAACTCGTGCATTTCTAAAATCGTCTTGTAAGTATAAAAACTCCAAAACAAACTATTAATTAATTTCTAATCAATAGATATAGGAAGATGTGGTGTGAGTGCCAATGAAACAACTCTCAATCCAAATAACAATCAACACGGAGCCTTGGCTCACAGCGAACAATAAGCTATAAAGGGCCCCAAAATTACGAGTGTAAAACCATTCAAACGGGAAACCCAACGGTATAATTATACAAGCACATATCTAGCAATATTTTAACACAATACGATTTCGGAGTGCAGACGTAGCTTCAAGAAAAATATGGAAGCACGGTTAACTATAACTACTAAAATTAACTTTATTTTAACATTGGTGGATAGTTATTCATCTATATTGTTATCTGTATTAAACATCCAGAAAAGGGGATTAAGTGTATTCGAATTTAAAAAAGTTAAAAAGGTCAAATACAGTACGAAGTTGAAGTTGAACTATATTTATTAATTTCTGTGTCATCTGGTCTTTTGTGGAGAGTTGTCTTATTTGCAATTATATCACATCTTCTTTTTTAAATTAAACTCTAGAGTGTCAAACAAAAGAACTAGTTTAGAACAAACCATGTAATTTACTTGCAAAAAAGTAATATTACAATAAAAATACCGAACTCCGTATTCAAATAGCAAAAAAAAAGCTTAACACATCAAATGAATGAATTACAACTGTCATATTCCTGAATAGATACAGGCATTTTCTTATTTTTGTATTAATTTGTTACATGCCACATTCGGTGCGTGTTTTTAATGATGTTTTTTTTCTGATTTTTATTGATAATTTGAGTTCAGTCCTTTTCACCCGATTTTCATAGTTTATTCTTGTAGTGTACTGTTAAACCACTATCCCCAGGTTCGAATTAGGGAGGGGGAGCAATGGCGGCTTATAGTATGTTTAACTCTGCCCCATTTTTTATGTGCCTGTTCTTAGGCAGGATAATTTAGTAGTGATCGTTTATTGTTGGTTCTTTTTCGTTTATTGTTTTGTGTGTTTTTTTTGTTTTGTTTTAGTCTTGCACCATTGTCCCAAGTTATGAAAAGAATTGGCGTCGTTTTACTTATTAAACTTCGCGATATTCTTTAAGTAACCGTTCAAATTCAGGAGCTTACATGTTAATGGTTGTCGTTGTTCCTGTCTGTTGTATTTGGTTTTCGTAAATTGATTTTGTTAATATTAGGGCGTTAGTTTCTCATCTGTTACATTTAAAACAACAAATGGAAGTTTTTAAGGACATTGACTGGCTATACAGCCCTTGCACGGTCGGTAATTCATTTAAAATGTTCATGTCGGAGTCTTTTATAACCTACAATACGGTATAGAATTTTTTCATTATTGAAGGCAATATGTAACACTATGCAGTGATCGAAAGAATTTCAATTATTAAATATATCTGGTAAAGTTTATTTATAATCATAAAATCAAAGTATGTATTATTGTTTATCTACAAATATAAAAAGAAGACGTGGTATGATTTCCAATGAGACAACTCTCCACAAGACACCAAAATGACACAATAATAATTGCAATTCTTTCGATCACTGCAAAGTGTTACATATTGCCTTCAATAATGAAAAAAATTCTATACCGTATTGTAGGTTATAAAAGACTCCGACATGAACATTTTAAATGAATTACCGACCGTGCAAGGGCTGTATAGCCAGTCAATGTCCTTAAAAACTATAGGTCACTTTACGGCCTTCAACAATGGACAAAGCCCTTACTGCAAAGTCAGCTATAAAATGCCTCGAAATAACAATGTAAAACGTGACTTCCTATATGTACATGTTTTGGCTTTAGGGATGTTCAAATTTATAACAATTGCTTTTTCATTCAGTTACAGGTGGTCATCGTGTTGTGGCCAGTTAATTTAACTTGAATAGGTTTGCTTTGATTAACCTAACTTTAGGTATATGTGACCAGAGGTCACTATTTAGAACAATTCTATTTGTGGCTTTTGGATTTGTAAAATAAAGTACCTATCATAAACGAATTTCTTTCTAAATTAAAGTCACGTTCGTAGTTACATAAAAAGAACTGTTCCTTAAAAGACAGTCCAGATTGTAATTAGACACTGAATAAAACAGTTCCTCCTAGCCATTGAGTTAAATAGTGCCACATTTTGGGTCACAGGTGGTCATCGTGTTGTGACCAGTTAATTTAACTTTAATAGGTTTACTTTTCTAAATTGGCTAGAGGTATAGGGGGAGGGTTGAGATCTTACAAACATGTTTAACCCCGCCGCTTTTTTGCGCCTCTCCCAAGTCAGGAGCCTCTGGCCTTTGTTAGTCTTGTATTATTTTAATTTTAGTTTCTTGTGTACAATTTGGAAATTAGTATGGCGTTCATTATCACTGAACTAGTATATATTTGTTTAGGGGGCAGCTGAAGGACGGCTCCGGGTGCGGGAATTTCTCGCTACATTGAAGACCTGTTGGTGACCTTCTGCTGTTGTTTTTTTCTATGGTCGGGTTGTTGTCTCTTTGGCACATTCCCCATTTCCATTCTCAATTTTATTGCTTTAATTAACCTAACATTAAGTATATGGGACCAAAAGTAATGGTCACTATTTAGAATAATTTGATTTGTAGCTTTGTGCTTTGTAAAATAAAGTACCTATCATAAACAAAATTCTTTCTAAACTAAAATCACGTTCGTAGTTCTATAAAAAAGAACTGTTCTTTAAAAGATAGTTCAGATTGTAATAAGACACTGAATAAAACAGTTCCTCCTAGCCATTGAGTTTAATAGTGCCACATTTTGGGTCACAGGTGGTCATCGTGTTGTGGCAATTTAACTTTAATAAATAGTATAAAAAAGAAGATGTGGTATGATTGCCAATGAGACAACTATCCACAAAAGACCAAAATGACACAGACATTAACAACTATAGGACACCATACGGCCTTCAACAATGAGCAAAGCCCATACCGCATAGTCAGCTATAATAGGCCCAGATAAGACAATGTAAAACAATTCAAACGAGAAAACTAACGGCCTTATTTATGTAAAAAAAATTAACGACAAACAAATATGTAACACATAAAAGGTTTGCTTTAATTAACCTACCGTTAAGTGTATGGGACCAAAAGTAATGGTCACTATTTAGAATAATATGATTTTTGGCTTTGGGCTTTCTAAAATTAAGTACCTATCGTAAACAAAATTCTTTCTAAATTACCCATTGAGTTTAATAGTGCTACAAATACTGTTTCATATAATTGCATAATTTGGATAGTTCTCTCATTGGAAATCATACAAGGTCACCTTTTTCATATATTATTATTCACAGACTTTTTATCATATTCAATGATTTAATGCAAACAAAGATGACGAACTTGATCTTCTATCACCGTATTGGATACCTAAACTACATAAGTGTCCTTACAACCAACGGTATATTGCTGGGTCTGCCAAGTGCTCCACGAAACCTCTTTCTAAATTATTAACATCTATTTTATTAGCAATCGAAGCGGGCTCCAAAGTTATTGTGAAACTGCCTATTCTAGAGGTGGCGTGAATCAGATGTGGAGACTAAAAAATTCCAAAGATCTTTAAGAGTACATACAATCTAAGACTCTCTCATCTTGCAATAGTATTACAACATTTGACTTTTCTACACTTTACACAAGTATATCCCATTCCAAACTAAAAGACAAATATAAAGAGTTGGTATTACTTTGTTTCATTAAAAAGAATGGCGAACGTCGAAACAAATGTCTTGTCTTGGGGAGGAATAAATCCTAATTTGAAAAAGAATCACTCTGATTAAAAACAAATTCTCTGAAACTGACATTATCAAGATGCTTGATTTCTTAATTTACATCACCATAGTTTTTGGTGGGGTTCGTGTTGTTTATTCTTTAGCTTTCTATGTTGTGTCATGTGTACTATTGTTTTTCTGTTTGTCTTTTTCATTTTTAGCCATGGCGTTTTCAGTTTGTTTTAGATTTATGAGTTTGACTGTCCCTTTGGTATCTTTCGTCCCTCTTTTACAATATATTTGTTACGTTTGGAGGACGTGTTTTTTAACAGCTTGTCGGAATTCAAATGGGAACGAATTTTGCCCCTCTTCTTGTCAACTTGTTTCTTTATTATTATGAGGCTGACTTTATACAGGAACTTTTTAGGAAGAAAGATAAGAAGTTAGCAATATCCTTTAACTTTTTTTCCGCTATATAGATGATGTTCTCTCGTGAAATAATACAAACTTTGGTGACTATGTTGAACGAATCTATCCCATCGAACTAGAGATAAAGGATACTATAGATACATTAAGTCTGTCTCATATCTTGACTTACATCTAGAAATTGACACCGAGGGTCGGTTGAAAACAAAACTGTACGACAAAAGAGATGATGTCAGCTTCCCAAATGTGTACTTTCCATTTCTATGTAGCAATATAAGTTGAAATCATCGCTTCGTAAATTTTGCGGACGACATCACGAGTTGGTTGACCGTTATGAAATAACGGTTTCACAGATGATATCGGATATGTTCCTTATGTAGTAACTACCATACCCGTCCCTTTTCACGAATATGACCTACCGAATTAGACTATTCACCGGAATTGTAATAACATAAGAACACGAAGGGTGCCATATGTGGAGCAGGATCTGCTTACCCTTCCGGAGCACCTGTGATCGCCCGCAAGTTTTTAGTGGGGTTCGTGTTGCTTAGTCTTTAGTTTTCTATGTTGTGTCATATGAACTATTGTTTGTCTGTTTGTCTTTTTATCTTTAGCCATGGCGTTGTCAGTTTATTTTTAATCTATGAGTTTGAATATCCTTCTGGTATCTTTCGTCCCTCTTTTAAGTGGCTTAGTTTTGATATTCTATGTTAAGAAATTCTAATACGTCATTCTTTTGAAAATATCTAATAAGTTCTGTTGCAAATAATATGTGGAAATAGTATAATATATTGTATATTCTCATTTTACTAGTTTATTTATTTTTAAAATGATTATTACCATTACACGCAATTGTTTTGTATTTGTAGTATGATTTTTATTGTTTTTGCTTTTACTTGATTCTGAATATATTTGTTTTAAATTTTATTCTTATTATCATTTTTATCATTATTTTCTGTATTATTTATATTATTTTCATTATTATGACACCACTGGTATATTTTTGAAGGCCATCTTTTTCTGTGTAAAGATGTTTAGTTGAAGATCTTGATGATCCGGTTATGTTTCGGTCTTTATAAGGTGTTTTCTGAAGTTTTACTATCCAGAATATTATGTATACTGAGGGTAGATTTACTACGAGTTCTTTGATGTAAAGACTAAATGAACGTCAGACAGATTTGTGATTTTGTAAAATATTATTCTTTATTAATGACGTTAAAGAATATGTATAATTTTTTTAACAGTTTTGCTGTTTATTCTAAGTTCTTTTGTGAGACATTTCAAGTAAAGTTTTTTTTTTTTTACATATGAAGACAATATCATTAGAGCTTTATCAACGACATATTTTAGGTCATGTAAAGAGGACAAAGCATCAACAACCTATGAGTTCTTGAATGGGTTAGAAACCCTGGAGTTCATAGTACATCGTAGTTTCTGAAATAGCTTTAAACCATTTAGACAACGTGTCTAGTTATGCATACAACATGCACAAATATATCTAGTAATGGGTATATATGAAAAATTGATATTATACATAAGGCAATGTTCGCGTTTTACAACAGTTGGTATCAAACTTATCTTACTTGAATATATGTTAAAATCTCATCTCTTATGTATTTCGATATATTATAAAGGTAACAATAGAATACCGTTGTTCAAAAGCCATCAATTGAATAAGAGAAAACAACTCCTAGTTACAAACTAAAACCGAGGGAAATACATCAACTATAAGAGGAAAAAACGGAACAACAGAACAACAAAGTGTAACAAAAACGCCAACATACATAGAAACGGACTTGTTGATAAAATTGTCATATTCTAGGTACAGGACAATTTAAGAAAAAAGGTTGATTGAACCTGATTTTATAACGAGCCAAACGTCCCGTTTATACGACAATGTTACAAAATATTGCTAAAAAGACAAAACTACGTGACAGGAATACAGCTTGTAAACGTTTGAACGCTTAGACTAGTAAAACACACAAATAAATAAAATGAATAATTCAAAAGTACATACCAACACGTAAACTGCAGAATAAATAATGGCAACAGCAGAATACCACTGTTCGAAATTTATAAATCGATTGAGAAAAAACAACAATGAACATCGTCAAAATGACACCAAAAGGACACCACAACCAGTGACGTATTTTAGTGACATATATATTAACTTGAAATTCGTAAAAGAAACGAGATCATAAGATTCACCAATATTTTAACATTACTAGTCAAACCAATTATTATGATTATGAAAGGCTGTTTGAAAATAATGCTGGACGACGTCATAATTATTTGTTTTCCATGGACTATCACAATACTTGTTACACTCGACTTAACTGACACATAAATCATATATGATATGTACCGCAAGTTCTGAATTCGAACTATAACCATAAGACATAACAGTATATCCAACAGAACCCACAAAAGAAACTGATAATTAAATACTTGAATATATTAAAACCGAAACATGTCGTATAGTAATGCAAATACAAATTCGGCAAAACAGATATATTCCCGAATAGGTAATTTAATACTATTTAATTAGCACTGACGTGATAAGTAATTGTAAAATGATAAACCTTGGCTTTTAAGTCGGATGTGTCACAGTGACTAATGCACATTGTTTTGATATTGTGTGTTTCATCATGTTTACTAGTATTTAGTTGTATTGATAGTTGTTTACACAGTTATAGTTTAACTGTGCAGTTTATAAATCACTGGAACAATCAATGATACTGATGGAATGATAAGGACTTTCTATTTGTATTACATAATGATTCCAGAATCTACATATTCTAGAAGTTTACGTACAATACTTTTCTGCGAGTTTCCCTTCCATAGATATCCGTGACACCTACATAATTATATACAAACACTAAAATCTAACTTTCGAATTTGACATTAATATTCACAGAAGTGCTCTCAGTTGGATTGAAACGTTTATTTACGAACAACATCATACTAGATTGTGACTTATTACACGTAATATTTTGTTTGGAATTCCGTAAAGTTACGAGAAGGATTCCGAGAAAAGAAAAGACAAAGTATCGGACTTATATTTTGACAGTTAAGTTGACATTTCCAATTTTGTAAAACCTTTTGTAAACTTGTTTATTATAAATCTTTTTTTTCAAGGACTAAATGTAGAGAAAATAATAGAAAACTCATGCAATGCATCATGATAGTCGACAAAGTTCAAGCTTGCTTTCGATTTCCAATTGTTTGAGCTGACGTAAAGTCATGTTGTGGAATATAAATTGTTAAAGGAGGGACGAAAGATACCAGAGGGACAGTCAAACTCATAAATCGAAAAAAACTGACAACGCCATGGCTAAAAATAAAAGAAGACAAACAGACAAACAATAGTACACATGACACAACATATAAAACTAAAGAATAAGCAACACGAACCCCACCAAAAACTGGGGATGATCTCAGGTGCTCCGGAAGGGCAGGTTAAATAACAACTAGCACATCTAAAAAAAAACTGATTTGTCCGCCTGAATTTTTGTATATTTCATAGTTTATTTAACAAAATACTTTTTAATTATTGTGGATGTTGATTCATTTGTGACAAAGGGACTGTGATTTGTATAAATGATTTGCTCCAAAGAGATATATAAGATCTATCTTTTTCAAAACGACAAAATTTGTCATGAAGCCAGTGAATATGCAACACTATAATTCTGTCTATCTAACGCGTGTCCTTTGTGAATATTTGAACAATGTATGCATTCTCATAGGCTTCAATATGTAAACGATTGCATCATGTTATAATGATAAATCTCATAGAGTTTTCTAGAAAGGAGATTTCATTGAGATAAGAAAACCATTGTTTTGCATCCTATCTCAAGCTGTTTCATTTTGTCTCTTTGATATATAAATGTTCGTGTGATGTTATATTTAAAAATGAAATTTGCAATGAATATAATGAATTATCGCAAGAGGTGTGTGTGTGTGTGTGTGTGGGTCATACAATGAAGTGTACAGGAATGATGGACCATGGAAAGAGATACAAAAGTCATACAAGTAGGAATCAAGATTTATTTGTAAAAGTATACGTTGGCAGTTGCTGTACATCTTGTTTATCTTCGTCTTGAGCATTAGACAACTCGAGCTGAAACATAAGGTTAGAGTTGAGAAGATATCATCAAAATATAAAAAAAACAAGAATGTGTCCAAAGTACACGGATGCCCCACTCGCACTATCATTTTTCATGTTCAATGGACCGTGACATTGGGTAAAAAATCTAATTTGGCATTAAAATTATAAAGATCATATCATATGGAACATGTGTACTAAGTTTCAAGTTGATTGGACTTCAACTTCATCAAAAACTACCTTGACCAAAAACTTTAACCTGAAACTCCCACTTTCATTTATTATGTTCAGTGGACTGTGAAATTGGGGTCAAAAGACTAATTTGGCTTTAAAATTCAAAAGATCATATCATAAGCAACAAGTGTACTAAGTTTCAAGTTGATTGGACTTCAGCTTCATCAAAAACCACCTCGACCAAACACTTTAACCTGAAACTCCCACTTTCATTTTCTATGTTCAGTGGACCGTGAATTTGGGGTCAAAAGTCTAATTTGGCTTTAAAATTAGAAAGATCATATCATAAGCAACAAGTGTACTTAGTTTCAAGTTGATTGGACTTCAGCTTCATCAAAAACTACCTTGACCAAAAACTTTAACCTGAACGGACGGACGGACGGCCGGACGCACAGACGGACGCACAGACGAACGGAGGCACAGACCAGAAAACATAATGCCCCTCTTCTATCGTAGGTGGGGCATAAAAATACGTTGATTAGCAATAGAAGGTAACCAATGGATACAGGAAAAACACATGGCAAAAACAATTTCGCGAAAATGTACGAATAAACTATTTGATTCACGGCAATCATATATAGCAAATCAATGTGTGTGCATGTAGCATACGACAACTACTGTACATCAGATTCCTGACTTAGGACAGGTGCAAACATTTGCAGCGGGATTAAAAAATATAAGGGCATACACTACAAGCACGGGGACACATTCTACTGCATCCATGCATATTTATACATAAATTGAAAGGCTCTTTCTGATTTACTTTCACCTCTAACATATCTTATGTTCCATTAATATATAATTATAATATATAATAATATACAAGTATTCAAAAATATTAACAGTATCATTTTAATTTGTTTTAAAGCTGTGATCAGTATGCACTTTTTCTGCCTGTCTATCTATAAATACCCTTGATAAAAAAAAAACTCATATTTTTATAAACCATCACTTAATTTAAATAATTAACAAACGAAAAAGCCAAAGTAAGCAATCTACATGATCGATTGATTGTTTTTTCAAATCCCGATATCTTTCTCAACAAAACATGATATATATCGTCTATTTCTAAGACGATTTTTATTTTTAAATTTGAAAATTAAATATCTCGATTTGAGAAATATTATACCACAATCGACACAGTGGTAGAATCAGCATTTACATTAAATTTAAAACGTGTCAGAGATTACAAACCAATCAAACATGCCAAAGAGTAAACAACAGCTCAATGCCACCAATATGTCATCAACACAATGGGATAATCCCGCATCCGGAGGCTGGCTTCAACCAGGCCTTTTACAATAACGTATACTAGTGCAGCAAAAAATGAAGGCCACAATAAACTCCAAAAACATAAATGATCTCAACTTTTAAAAAACATAAAAGACTAACAAAGGACAGATATATGGAAATATTCATTGAACAAAATGAGAAAATTCTAAACGTTCTATATTACTGTTGGGCATATATTTGTACGACTAACGAACAACAGTCCACAAAACACTACACAGAAAAATAAAAATCAAAGCCGACCTCATCTGAATATTGAGAGGGCAATCAGGAACTACAATAAAGTAAGCAGTTCCCACCAACCTAATTTTAGTAAAGACTTACGTCGCTTGTTGCATTTACATTTCTCACATCCATCAGAACCAACTTTGTACCCATATTTACAGTATAAATTGCAAGTCACATCGGAACAATGGGCTGAAATGAAAAAGTATATGTTTCAGAGTTTTGTTACAATGCTACAGCAATTTATACTTTTTGCATTAAACATATACCTTTTTGTTAAGGGATCATTAACTCTTATGGTCGGAACCAATTAATTAACATGTAAAGAAGAAAACTTGAGTCTGAGACAGATTGATCAGATTGTGTTTAATTGTAATAAGAAGATTCAAAAACATTTAAATTAACGGTACTGACAGGACGATTTATAACAGTCTTTTTGTCAATAACATCCTAAGAGGTAAAACACTATATTAGTTTAAGATGCTTTTATACAAACATTGATCAGTTATTAATCCTTGGTCGTAAAATTAGTGAATATGAAACATAGTTTAGTCGAAATACACTTAGTAGAAGCCGCGATTGAATGGTATTTGACAGTTGAATTATTGTTAGATTAGGTCGAAAACGTCATCATATGATGTCAATAAAATCAAAGTTTGAGATGACTTAACAAAGAACAAAACACTTATATATCATAAAAAATAATCAAGCTGGTTGTATTGACTTACGTGGCTTGTTGCATTTACATATCTCGCAGCCATCAGCACCAATTTCAAACCCATGTTCACAGTTCATATAACACATCGCATCGGAACAATGGGCTGCAATTATAAAGCAGAACTCCTGAGTAACATCCAACTTCGCATTAATGGTGTTGTTTTTATTTTTTAAAGACACGTTGCTAATTATTTTGCATATTTCATTTGTAGCTTTGAGATTACTAAACAAAAGAGTATAAAAACTATGTTGAATAAAAAACAATTTATATAATTGTATGACTTACATGGCTTGTTGCATTCACATTTCTCGCAGCCATCAGCACCAACTTTAAACCCATTCTCACAGTACATATAACATGTAACATCGGAACAGTGGGCTGTAAAATTTAAGCATACCTTGATACAGCTTTTTTATAAGGTGTGTAGAATTACAAAAAAAACTTGAGGATCCCAAAAGGTCGTTTAAACAGAAACTAGAATAAATTGCTTTCAGTTCTGGTACGCGAAGCTTGGACAGATGGACCCCGAAATGTTGTTTAACCAGAAAGTCAAATAGGGCGTTTTCATTGGTAGTAAGCGTAGCGATGACAGATGGACAGCGTTTACATCCAATTGAGTAGCACCGTATGCGTGATCATTGATACATTTTTTTTAATTTGAAAATTAAATTGTATTTCATTTCATCATGCAAATCTTGTCTTTCGGAGCGTCTGATATCACCCAAAGTTTGAGTAGGGTTCGCGTTACCAGGTCTTTAGTTTTCTATGTTTTGTCTTGTGTACTATCATTTGTATGTTAGTCTTTTTCTTTAGTCTTTTAACTATGGCGTTGACAGTTTATTTTCGATCTATGAGTTTGACTGTCCCTTTTGGTATCTTTCGTCCCTCTTTTGTCAATTGAAGATTAAATTCAGTCACTTCATTTATACAGACAAAAATACTTATATATTGAATACCAGTATGGGATGAATTGGCTGTATGCATATGACTTACCAGGCTTGTTGCATTTACATATCTCGCATCCATCAGCACCAATTTGGAATCCATTTTCACAGTTCATATAACACATCGCATCGGAACAGTGAGCTGTAATATTAAAATATATATAATCGTTTCAGTTAACCTAAACCTTTGTCGCATTTCTGGCAGTTAACATATCTTGTTTTTACCGACAGCAGCATGAAGATTTAGCGATACAGAAGGTTCCCTGGAACCCGTTTCGACCAATTATTTATGAGAGTTTATATTGCACTTTGGCTTTGACAGCAGCATGCAGCTGTGAGTGACACAGAAGATGTCATTAAACCTTTGCAAATAGCCTATTTTTAACAGTTTATGCTGCATCTTTACAAGTGTACTGTTGGCATGGAACATGATATATATTTTTGTTCTGCTCTGAATTCTCATGTTTTGTGGCTAAAGCAATTCGTTAGTACTGCTTTGATTTTCGTTTTTCCATGCTCATACATTGCTCATACAGATACATTTCAGTTTAGTAGGTGCAACAAGTGACGGTACTATTTCAGTAAATGATAATACTGTTAAATAAGATAATGTGGATACATTTGTATGTAGGATAAGAATGTCGTAAATGTCAACCGATGTAAAGTACTTTAAAAGCATATAAATTCATCTTATGCAATATTTAAACTGATTGCATAGACTTACGTGGCTTGTGCATTTACATATCTCGCAGCCATCAGCACCAATTTCAAACCAATGTTCACAGTTAATAGAACACATGGTATCGGAACAATGGGCTGTAGTTATAAAATATTACTTCTGAATTTGATGTATTAACTTTTTTAAATACAGATCATGTTTCCATGCTTCGCTTGCAAGGATCTGACGACACTCTTTCCTCTTTCTGTTCTGATAAATTTGATACAAACCAATGATATCTTTGCCTTCAAATTTTCGAAGGTGTGCATCATTAACAAAAAGTCTTAAGATCCCGAAAGTCATTTAAACAGAATGTAGAATGGTACGTGTTCGGTTCTAGTAAGCGAAGCTTGGACAGCTGGACTATGTTGTAAACATATTTAGTAACACCATGGTTATTGATACAATTTTTTCATTTGAAAATTACTGAACATTTCATTTAAGTTTGTCAATTGAAGTTCAAACTCAGTTACTGTTTTAAAAAATACAAACACTTCTATTGAATATGAAATGATTTGGCTGTTGGTATGACTTACATGGTTTTTTGCATTGACATATCTCGCACCCATCAGCACCAATTTTAAACCCATTTTCACAGTTCATGTAGCACATCGCATCGGAACAATGGGCTGCAACATTAAAACATAACGCCTGATATTGATATAGTAAAATAATAATAAGTAAAACAGCTTTTTCATTTGAAACAATAATAACAGTTCATTTTATAGAGATCAACTCTTCACGTAACGATAGGTTAAAGTTCACTGTATTGAACAATCCACAAAATATTTATGTTGAATGTGAATAATTAAGCTTATCATAAAGACTTACATGGCTGGTTGCATTCGCATATCTCGCATCCATCAGTACCGACTTTAAATCCGTTTTCACAGTACATAGTACACATCACATCGGAACAATGGGCTGTAATATTAGACCATGTATTTCTGGGTTTTGTTATAATTCCATGTCATTGTTTATCTTTTTCATTTAAGGTTTTCCTTTTTGTCTGTTTAATCCCTTTTATTTTTCAATGAATGTGACATAACTGTTGGCAATTTTTTTTTTATCAATGACAGGACATGTAATTCAGATGTTAAGATAAATATAAGTTTAAAAAAAACATTTATATATATGTAGATCGTAAATCTGAGAGGCATTTTGAATAAAAATGAGAACTCGAGTTTGATACGATTGTGTTGAAGTGTAGTATTGAGTCAAAACAGAATAAAGAAAAAGGAAAGCATAAAGATCATACGGAAAACACTCAGAGGAAGCCGAGATGAAACTATATTTGATAGTTGTTTGGTAAAATAATGTAGATAATTATCAAGCTATCATGCAGATAATGTCAGTTAAAAACGAAGTTTTATGTCATCATACTTAACACAAAATAGTAGGAGCTGAAAACTCGTGAAAACTGAATAACTCTATATTTTTATTAACCTTGTTTTTACATTGTATCATTGATCAAATTTATTCGTTCAGTGTATGTTCATTTGTGTTACTACGTCTTTTGATTGAGTTAAGCCATTACAATTGATATTTGATTCACGGCAATCATATATAGCAAATCAATGTGTGTGCATGTAGCATACGACAACTACTGTACATCAGATTCCTGACTTAGGACAGGTGCAAACATTTGCAGCGGGATTAAAAAATATAAGGGCATACACTACAAGCACGGGGACACATTCTACTGCATCCATGCATATTTATACATAAATTGAAAGGCTCTTTCTGATTTACTTTCACCTCTTACATATCTTATGTTCCATTAATATACTAGTATTCAAAAGTATTAACAGTATCATTTTAATTTGTTTTAAAGCTGTGATCAGTATGCATCTTTTTCTGTCTGTCTATCTATACATACCCTTGATAAAAAAAAACTCATATTTTTATAGACCATAACTTAATTTAAATAATTAACAGACGAAAAAGCCAAAGTAAGCAATCAACATGATCGATAAAATGTTTTTTTTTCAAATCTAGATATATTTCTCAACAAAACATGATATATATCGTCTATTTCTAAGACGATTTTTATTTTTAAATTTTAAAATTAAATATCTCGAGTGGAGAAATATTATACCGCAATCGACACAGTGGTAGAATCTGCATTTACATTAAATTTAAAATGTGTCAGAGATTACAAACCAATCAAATATGCCAAAGAGTAAAAAACAGCTCAATGCCACCAATATGTCATCAACACAACGGGATATCCCGCATCCGGAGGCTGGCTTCAACCAGGCCTTTAACAATAACGTATACTAGTGCAGCAAAAAAGGACGGCCACAATAAACTCCGAAAACATAAATGATCTCAACTTTTAAAAAACATACAAGACTAACAAAGGACAGATATATGGAAATATTCATTGAACAAAATGCGAAAATTCTAAACGTTGTATATTACTGTTGGGCATATATTTGTACGACTAACGAACAACAGTCCACAAAACACTACGCAGAAAAATAAAAATCAAAGCCGACCTCATCTGAATATTGAGAGGGCAATCAGGAACTACACAAAAGTAAGCAGTTCCCACCAACCTAACTTAAGTAAAGACTTACGTCGATTGTTGCATTTACATTTCTCACATCCATCAGAACCAACTTTGTACCCATATTTACAGTATAAATTGCAAGTCACATCGGAACAATGGGCTGAAATGAAAAAGTATATGTTTCAGAGTTTTGTTACAATGCTACAGCAATTTATATTTTTTGCATTAATGTGTACACAGCCATGTATCACCATCATTGATGGTGATCCGATGGATACATCTGTTGTAGAGTTGTCACTGACTCAGACGTACTTATAAATATAATCATTTTCTATGACTGTATATTACATTAATTTGTAGGATCCTTTACTATAGATAATTTAGCTGATCTGTAACAATAACATCTTCATGTCTTATATACATGTATCATGTACTGTAGTACGCCGCTAGATTAAAACTGACGAGGAAAGGTAACACAAGGCCAGCGAAAGCTCTTTTTTTGAGAGCCCAAGTGGTCGCGGGTCTAGCGGGACGGCTGCAGTGCAGGCGATTTGGTGTCACGATATCACAGTAGCATGGGTTCGAATCCCGGCGAGGGAAGAACCGCAAATTTACAGATCTAACATTGTTGGGTTGATGTTTAGACGAGTTTCATCTGGGCTTCCTCTGATTGTTTTCCGAATGATCTTTATGCTTTCCCTTTTCTGTATTCTGTTATTAGGTTTGACTCAATCCTACACTTCAACACAATATTTTCAAACTCGAGTTATTATCTTTATCTAAAATACCCCTCAGATTCATGATCTATATATATACATTGTATATATATATATATATATATACAAAAAAAGTTTCTTTTCAAGCAGTGTACAGAATTATATATTAAAAATTAAATACACAAAAAGAGTTTTAAAAGCAGCATTGTCTAGCGCTTTCATCCATCTTGGGACTTTTCAATACTATGAACGTCGTTATGGGGAACACATTAGTATTATGACGTAACGTCATTGTTCGTAACATATTAGTAGTATGACGCGACGTTATTGTTCATGTAACTACTAAGCATTAAGCTTGGCGTCAAACACTTTTATGAATTTTCTCTCTAGTTCTTTACGGTATTCTTCTGTTGGTTCCGCACATTTGAAGAACGGGAAAATTTTGAATTTTCCTCCCGCACAAATGTCTAAATGTTCGCTCAACGGAATTTGTCTGTACTCGGGTTGCCGTATTTGCTGTTTATGGATCCTGACCCGTTCACACACACTATTTCCTGTTTGACCTATGTAATTTTCTTTACAGTTGACACATGTTATACAATAGAGTAAATTTTCTGATTTGCAAGTCATGTTTGCGTTTACTGTAAATTTCTTACCGTTTTTGAAATATTTCGTACTACCGATTTCTAAGTAATTATAATTATCTCTGGAACATACTCCACAGCGTGAATCGCCACAAATTTGTACGGATGATATGTTTTCAACTATATCAAATCGCGCTTTTGTAAGTTGGCGTTTCAAATTTTTCGGTTGTCTTCTACTATAAATGATCGATTCTTCTTTTACCAAATTTTTCATAATTTCACTTTGATGTAAAATCGGAAAATTCGATTTTATAAACTTGAAGGCATTTGGTAATGACGGATCATGAGTAGTCACAAACGGGAGGACATCATCATCGGTTGTCTGTTCCTTCGGTGTTCTAAGTTGACTTGTAGACATTTTATTTGTCCTCTCAATACTGAGTTGGCCAGATATTTTGACAGGAATTCAAAACTTATGTTTATGAACAGTGGAAAAGATTTCTAGACGATTGTTTTATATTATGGAATAAATCAACAGACGACTTAGAAAAATTCCATGAAATTCTTAACTCATTGCATCCGTCAATAAAATTCACTATTGAAAGTAGTAACTTGGAACTCCCATTTCTAGACATTTTGATTAAACTCTCCAACATTAAAATCATTACGGATATTTATTACAAGAAGACAGATACACACCAGTATTTAAATTTTGAATCATGCCACCCATCACATACAAAAAGAAACATTCCATATTGTATGGCAAGACGAGTATGTTCAATTGTATTGGATAAAACTCTTCGCAAAAGAAGATTAGATGTATCTCTTACAACAGAAATATCCATTAAAACTTATAAATGACAGTATTGAGAGGACAAATAAAATGTCTACAAGTCAACTTAGAACACCGAAGGAACAGACAACCGATGATGATGTCCTCCCGTTTGTGACTACTCATGATCCGTCATTACCAAATGAATTCAAGTTTATAAAATCGAATTTTCCGATTTTACATCAAAGTGAAATTATGAAAAATTTGGTAAAAGAAGAATCGATCATTTATAGTAGAAGACAACCGAAAAATTTGAAACGCCAACTTACAAAAGCGCGATTTGATATAGTTGAAAACATATCATCCGTACAAATTTGTGGCGATTCACACTGTGGAGTATGTTCCAGAGACAATTATAATTACTTAGAAATCGGTAGTACGAAATATTTCAAAAACGGTAAGAAATTTACAGTAAACGCAAACATGACTTGCAAATCAGAAAATTTACTCTATTGTATAACATGTGTCAACTGTAAAGAAAATTACATAGGTCAAACAGGAAATAGTGTGTGTGAACGGGTCAGGATCCATAAACAGCAAATACGGCAACCCGAGTACAGACAAATTCCGTTGAGCGAACATTTAGACATTTGTGCGGGAGGAAAATTCAAAATTTTCCCGTTCTTCAAATGTACGGAACCAACAGAAGAATACCGTAAAGAACTAGAGAGAAAATTCATAAAAGTGTTTGACGCCAAGCTTAATGCTTAGTAGTTACATGAACAATAACGTCGCGTCATACTACTAATATGTTACGAACAATGACGTTACGTCATAATACTAATGTGTTCCCCATAACGACGTTCATAGTCTTGAAAAGTCCCAAGATGGATGAAAGCGCTAGACAATGCTGCTTTTAAAACTCTTTTTGTGTATTTAATTTCTAATATATAATTCTGTACACTGCTTGAAAAGAAACTTTTTTTGCATATATATATATATATATATATATATAGATCATGAATCTGAGGGGTATTTTAGATAAAGATAAGAACTCGAGTTTGAAAATATTGTGTTGAAGTGTAGGATTGAGTCAAACGTAATAACAAAATACAGAAAAGGGAAAGCATAAAGATCATTCGGAAAACAATCAGAGGAAGCCGAGATGAAACTATATTTGACAGTTGTTTGGTAAAATAATGTAGATCATTTTCAATCTATCATGCCGATAATGTCAAATAAAAGCGAAGTTTTATGTCATCATACTTAACACAAAATAGTAGGAGCTGCAAGCTCGTGAACACTGAATAACTCTATATTTCTATTAATCTTGTATTTACAGTGTATCATTGATAAATTTCTTAGTTCAGCGCATGTTTATTTGTGTTACTACGTCTTGTGATTGAGTTAAGTCATTCTAATTGATATGTTATAATGTGTCTTTCTAGGTTGTGATTGTTTCAAATAAGGCTGAAGGTTTGGTACCATTAAAACGTTTAAACCCGCTGCAATTATGTGCATCTGTCCTAAGTCAGGAATCATCTGATGATCAGTAGTTGTCGTTTGTAGATGCGGTTCATAAGTGTTTCTCGGTTCTTGTTTTTTTATATAGATTAGACCGTTGTGTTTCACATTTGAACTATTTAACACTAGTAATTTTTTGTGGAGCCCTTTATAGCATACTGTTCAGTGTGAGCCAAGGTTCCGTGTTGAAGACAATACCTTGACCTACAATGGTTTACTTTTATTAAGTATGACTTGTATGGAGAGTTATCTCATTGGCACTCATACCACATCTTCCTATATCTATCCCATATGTTGGTGAAGTTGATATGTTGTTACTAAGGTGATGAAAATTGATTAATTAAAACTGTCTCCTTTGGAATATCTGTTTCACAGATAATATTGGATGTGTTCACAATGTCGTTACTACTATACCGTTCCATTTTCACGAATGTGACCTACCGAATAAGACTATTTACCGGGTCAGTTATAACATAAGCAACACGACGAGTTCAACATGTGAAACATGATCTCTTTACCCTTCCGGAGCACTTGAGATCACCCGTAGATTTTGGTGGGGTTGGTGTTGTTTAATCTTTAGTTTTTCTATATTGTGTTTTGTATACGATTATTTGTCTGTTTGATTTTTTTTTGTAGCCATGGCGTTGTCAGTTTGTTTTTTATCTATGAGTTTGGATGTTCCTCTGGTATCTTACGCCCTCTTTTATATAGATACATATCAATTTATTAGGTGCAACAACTGTCGGTATCATTTTATTAAATAAGGAAACTTCTGTTTAGTGTGAAGGATAAAAACTTTTAACGGAATTTAAAATGCTTTTTAAAGCAAATAAATGTATCTTATAAAATATTTAAGCTGTTTGTATTGACTTACGTGGCTTGTTGCATTTACATATCTCGCAGCCATCAGCACCAATTTCAAACCCATGTTCACAGTTCATATAACACATCGCATCGGAACAATGGGCTGCAATTATAAAGCATAACTCCTGAGAAACATCCAACTTCGCATAAATGGTGTTTTTTTTTTAAATACACGTTGCTAATTATTTTGCATATCTAATTTATAGTTTTGAGATTACTAAACAAAAGAGTATAAAAACTATGTTGAATAAAAAACAATTTATATTATTGTATGACTTACATGGCTTGTTGCATTCACATTTCTCGCAGCCATCAGCACCAACTTTAAACCCATTCTCACAGTACATATAACATGTGACATCGGAACAGTGGGCTGTAACATTTAAGCATACCTTGATACAGCTTTTTTTATAAGGTGTGTATAATTAGAAAAAACCTAGAGGATCCAAAAAGGTCGTTTAAATAGAAACTAAAATAAATTGCTTTCAGTTCTGGTACGCGAAGCTTGGACAGATGGACCCCGTCATAAAGTATGACTTGTATGGAGAGTTATCTCATTGGCACTCATACCACATCTTCCTATATCTATCCCATATGTTGGTGAAGTTGATATGTTGTTACTAAGGTTGTGAAAATTGATTAATTAAAACTGTCTCCTTTGGAATATCTGTTTCACAGATAATATCGGATGTGTTCACAATGTCGATACTACTATACCGTTCAATTTTCACGAATGTGACCTACCGAATAAGACTATTTACCGGGTCAGTTATAACATAAGCAACACGACGACTTCAACATGTGAAACATGATCTTTTTACCCTTCCGGAGCACTTGAGATCACCCGCAGATTTTGGTGGGGTTGGTGTTGTTTAATCTTTAATTTTTCTATGTTGTGTTTTGTATACGATTATTTGTCTGTTTGATTTTTTTGTAGCCATGGCGTTGTCAGTTTGTTTTTTATCTATGAGTTTGGATGTTCCTCTGGTATCTTACGCCCTCTTTTATATAGATACATATCAATTTATTAGGTGCAACAACTGTCGGTACCATATTTTTAAATCAGGAAATTTCTGTTAAGTGTGAAGGATAAAAACTTTTAACGGAATTTAAAATGCTTTTTAAAGCAAATAAATGTATCTTATAAAATATTTAAGCTGTTTTTATTGACTTACGTGGCTTGTTGCATTTACATATCTCGCAGCCATCAGCACCAATTTCAAACCCATGTTCACAGTTCATATAACACATCGCATCGGAACAATGGGCTGCAATTATAAAGCATAACTCCTGAGTAACATCCAACTTCGCATTAATGGTGTTGTTTTTTTTAAAGACACGTTGCTAATTATTTTGCATATCTAATTTATAGTTTTGAGATTACTAAACAAAAGAGTATAAAAACTATGTTGAATAAAAAACAATTTATATAATTGTATGACTTACATGGCTTGTTGCATTCACATTTCTCGCAGCCATCAGCACCAACTTTAAACCCATTCTCACAGTACATATAACATGTGACATCGGAACAGTGGGCTGTAAAATTTAAGCATACCTTGATACAGCTTTTTTTATAAGGTGTGTATAATTAGAAAAAAACCTAGAGGATCCCAAAAGGTCGTTTAAATAGAAACTAAAATAAATTGCTTTCAGTTCTGGTACGCGAAGCTTGGACAGATGGACCCCGTCATAAAGTATGACTTGTATGGAGAGTTATCTCATTGGCACTCATACCACATCTTCCTATATCTATCCCATATGTTGGTGAAGTTGATATGTTGTTACTAAGGTTGTGAAAATTGATTAATTAAAACTGTCTCCTTTGGAATATCTGTTTCACAGATAATATCGGATGTGTTCACAATGTCGATACTACTATACCGTTCAATTTTCACGAATGTGACCTACCGAATAAGACTATTTACCGGGTCAGTTATAACATAAGCAACACGACGACTTCAACATGTGAAACATGATCTTTTTACCCTTCCGGAGCACTTGAGATCACCCGCAGATTTTGGTGGGGTTGGTGTTGTTTAATCTTTAATTTTTCTATGTTGTGTTTTGTATACGATTATTTGTCTGTTTGATTTTTTTGTAGCCATGGCGTTGTCAGTTTGTTTTTTATCTATGAGTTTGGATGTTCCTCTGGTATCTTACGCCCTCTTTTATATAGATACATATCAATTTATTAGGTGCAACAACTGTCGGTACCATATTTTTAAATCAGGAAATTTCTGTTAAGTGTGAAGGATAAAAACTTTTAACGGAATTTAAAATGCTTTTTAAAGCAAATAAATGTATCTTATAAAATATTTAAGCTGTTTTTATTGACTTACGTGGCTTGTTGCATTTACATATCTCGCAGCCATCAGCACCAATTTCAAACCCATGTTCACAGTTCATATAACACATCGCATCGGAACAATGGGCTGCAATTATAAAGCATAACTCCTGAGTAACATCCAACTTCGCATTAATGGTGTTGTTTTTATTTTTTAAAGACACGTTGCTAATTATTTTGCATATCTAATTTATAGTTTTGAGATTACTAAACAAAAGAGTATAAAAACTATGTTGAATAAAAAACAATTTATATAATTGTATGACTTACATGGCTTGTTGCATTCACATTTCTCGCAGCCATCAGCACCAACTTTAAACCCATTCTCACAGTACATATAACATGTGACATCGGAACAGAGGGCTGTAAAATTTGAGCATACCTTGATACAGCTTTTTTATAAGATGTGTATAATTAGAAAAAAACTTAAGGATCCCAAAAGGTCGTTTAAACAAAAACTAAAATAAACTGCTTTCAGTTCTGGTACGCGAAGCTTGGACACATGGACCCCGAAATGTTGTTTATCCAGAAAGTAAAATAGGGTGTTTTAGTTGGTAGTAAGCGTAGCGATGGCAGATGGACTGCGTTTAATCCGATTGAGTAGCACCGTATGCCTGATCATTGATACATTTTGTTAATTTGAAAATTAAATTGTATTTCATTTCATCATGCAAATCTTGTCTTCCGGAGCATCTGATATCACCCAAAGTTTTAGTAGGGTTTCCGTTGCCAGGTCTTAAGTTTTCTATGTTGTGTCTTGTGTACTATCATTTGTATGTTAGTCTTTTTCTTTAGTCTTTTAACTATGACGTTGTCAGTTCATTTTCGATCTATGACTTTGACTGTCCCTTCTGGTATCTTTCGCCCCTCTTTTGTCAATTGAAGTTTAAATTCAGTCACTTCATTTATACATACAAAAACACTTAAATTGAATACCAGTATGAGATGCATTGGCTGTATGCATATGACTTACCAGGCTTGTTGCATTTACATATCTCGCATCCATCAGCACCAATTTGGAATCCATTTTCACAGTTCATATAACACATCGCATCGGGACAGTGAGCTATAATATCAAAACATATATAATCGTTTCAGTTATCCTAAACCTTTGTCTCCTTTCTGGCAGTTAACATATCTTGTTTTTACCGACAGTAGCATGTAGATTTAGCGATACAGAAGGTTCCCTGGAACCCGTTGCGACCAATTTATTTATGAGAGTTTGTATTGCACTTTGGCTTTGACATAAATATCCATTCTTCTGCTCAGAATTCTCATCATTTATGGCTAAAGCAATTCGTGAGAACTGCTTGAATTTTAGTTTTTCTATGCTCATACAACGCTAATATAGATTCATATTAATTAATAGGATGCAACAACTGTCGGTATCATTTCATTAAATTACTGTTCAATAAGATTATGGTGATACATTTGTTTGTAGAATAGAAAAGTCATCGGAATTTAAAGTACTTGCATTAGCATCTACATTGTTAATGTATCTTATAAAATATTTAAGCTAATTGTATAGACTTACGTGGCTTGTTGCATTTACATATCTCGCAGCCATCAGCACCAATTTCAAACCCATGTTCACAGTTCATATAACACATTGCATCGGAACAATATGCTGTAATAATAAAGTATAACTTCTGAATTTGATATAGTAACATCCATTTTTATTAAATACACATCATGTGTCCAAGCTACGCTTACAAGTAAGTTACCACATTTCTTCCTACTTTCTGTTCCTAGTACATTTTGTATCAACCAATGACATCTCTGCCTTAAAAAATTTGAAGATTAGTATGATTAACAAAAACCTGAAGAGCCCGAAAGGTCGTTTAAATAGAAAGTAGAATGGAGCGTTTTCAGTTCTGGTAAGCGGAGCGTGGACAGATGAACTGCGTTGTATTCAAATTTAGTATCCTAGCGATTATTGAAACAATTTGAAAATTTGAAAATTATATTACATTTCATTTTATCATGCGAATCTTGTCAATTATTGTTCAATTTTAGTGACTAAATTTAAAAACAAAAACACTTATTTTGAATCGGAAATAATTTAGCTGATAGTATGACTTACATGGCTGGTTGCATTTACATATCTCGCAGCCATCATCGCCAATTTGAAACCCATTTTCACAGTACATTTCACACATAGCATCGGGACAGTGAGCTGTAATAGTAAGCATATTTGATATTAAAGCAGAATAATTAGTCAAGCATGCAAGATTCTGAAGAAGGTAAATCCAAAAAAGCACTTTAGATGCAAGAAATGTATTAAAAGTGTTCATCATTTTTACAGCACTGGTTCGATGCTGCTGCTATTAGAATATCAGTCCGTCAGGGTATTATCAGTTCATTATTAATACTTTGGTAGTGACATACTGTAAATTCAGAAATTAATGCGAGGTTTTTATTATTGCGAAAAATGCGACAGAGTTGTAAACGCATTAATTCAAACTCGCATATTGAAATATTTTATATGAATTAAACAGGATTTTTAGAGTTTAAAAGAATTCGATGAAAAAAAGTTGAATAAAGGATAGGAAGTCGAAAACATAACTCAACGGAACTGGAAAACTTTTTATAACAGGCTTGTATACGTCGATTCGGAACAATAACTCCCGAGTATGTTGAAATGCTACTATATTTTAGATATATCCATTTTGTCAATCTGCTGTTTAGATTGTCGAGGAAAGTAGGCTCCGTGTTGAAGGCCGTACTTTAACCTATAATGGTTTACTTTTTAAATTGTTATTTGTATGGAGAGTTGTCTCATTGGCACTCACACCACATCTTCCTATATCTATTTTAAGAAACCAAAGCCTTGTTTTATTTTGATAGACAAAATCGGTTTCATTAATGTACACATTGTAGTAAATTATTAAGACTTTCTTAAACAGCAAATATTGAATCAATAGATTGTCTATCGTTTAAAGAAAGTTTGCCTCACCTCGGCATATTTTTTACTATTTTCATTGTTGCAGTTATTTTATAAATGCGCCTCTTTATA
The DNA here is from genome assembly GCF_963676685.1 of Mytilus edulis. NCBI lineage: Eukaryota > Metazoa > Mollusca > Bivalvia > Mytilida > Mytilidae > Mytilus > Mytilus edulis. The sequence continues at coordinate 87,691,886 of NC_092349.1, read as the reverse complement.
ATAGTTGTCTTTTTTAAATACAATACCAGATAATCTTTAAACATAATTCGATATCACACACTCGAGTTTTCCTCAAACTGACACACAGAAATTCGCGATAAATTCAATAAAATCAAGCTCTATATCGGTTTGGATTTACTGTTTACAGAAAATTAAATAATAAATAACAATATAGACCAAACATTCTTTCTGATTTATATTTTACAAAATGTATTATATATTCTTTTTTTAAGTAATGTCCATCCCTGATGTCCAGATTAAACAGCGTTTTCAATATCGATTCACACTGATGTGGGTAGCAAAATGTTTTAACAATGATATGAGGAAAACTGGAGATTAATATAATATGTATATTTCTAGACGTATACAGGAAAGTCAGCTAATTAGATAAGAATATATATACCAATATGAAATTATCTATATCTATACAGGCAAAATTTTCTCACATGAATTTCACGTGAGATTCACCTCAATCGAGCTTATACATGAAACTCACGTGAAAATTTTCATATGAATTTCATGTGAATTGAGATTCACATGAATCTTATGTGAAATTTTTCACATGAATTTCACGTGAAATTTACAATAAAAAAAAATGATATTTTCATGATTTTAACTAAATTTGAAAATTTAGATGTTATTTGAAATACTCTATTTTAAAATTTCACGTGAATTTCAAATGAAAAAAAATAATACGTGATTTTAATGTGAAATTCACATGAGTTTCACATGAGATTCACATGAAACCCATAAAAACTGTTTTCACGTGAGTTTCATGTATAAGCTCGTTTGAGGTGAAATTCATGTGAAATTGACGTGAGTGAAATTTGCCTGTGTATATCAATATAATTTTACTTATAAAAAAAGAAGATGTGGTATGATTGCCAATAAGGAAACTCTTCACAAGTGACCAAATGACACAAAAAATAACTATAGGTCACCATACTGCTTTCAACAATGAGTAAACCCCACACTTGATAGTCAGCTCCAACAGTCCCCGAAATGACAAATGTAAAACAATTCAAGCGAGAAAACTAACGACCTATTTTTTGTACATAATAATGAACGAAAAACAAATATGTAGCACAGAAACAAATAACAACCACTGAATTAAAGACTTCTGACTTGGGACAGACACATACGTACATAATGTGTCGGTGTCAAACATGTTAGCGGGATCCCAACCCTCCCCTCAATTGGATAGTTGTGTAACTGTAAAACACAAGAACGAAATAACTTGTACATCGCATGAAGACACTAAGTACAGATCTGGGAGTACTCGCAGTAGCTTACAGCAAGTTAAAAGCCAATACCAACTAATAAATAAGCTAAATTATCAAGCATTGTAACGGATCGATAAACTTTACCACGATCGTTTCTAAATTTTCGTGCTTGGTAAACAACATCTCCATAAAAATGAAGATGTGTCATCCCATCACTTTGATTTTAGTACAGACTCACGTTTTTTGTTGCATTTACATTTCTCACATCCATCAGCACGAACTTTGAACCCATATTTACATGTTTTATTGCAAACCAAATCAGGACATTTGGCTGCAACGATAAAGCATATATTTCTTAGTTTTGTTACAATTAAACATCCAATTTGTATTTTTTGCATTTGATATATGATTAGGTACATTCCGTTTTGAATTTTCCTCGGGGTTCAGTATTTATTTGTTTTTTTTGTGTTATTAAAGAGGCGCAATTAATAGCCATATGATTACCTACAACCTGTCGATAAATATTGTTGTCGAAACGTACATAAATACTTTCAAGGAGGAAGTTAACAGATTCAATCACCTCATCATATCTCCAATAAGTATATGTGTATTTCTAGTCGTATGTAAAAAAAAGTCAGCTAATAAGTTAAGAATATGCATCAATGAAGACCCGATTTAATCGCTATACATATAATTTTACTTACTCATTGGTGGTGATCTAGCCTAAAAAAGGAAGACGAAAAATATAATTAGATTTGTTTAAAACTACATCATGTCATGGGAATATGAGTAAAATGTATAATCGTACATGCTAAATATGTCTTAACAAAACTTTAAATTTGATTTATATCTTGATAACACAAGACAAACCATGTTGATATATTAGCCTGGATAGTTGGGTGGAATTGTACCAGAACTATTTGTCCGGTCAATGTAATATGCATGATTTGTAATATCTGATCTGAGTGTACGCGTGTTATGGTTTCAGCCGGATCCGTGTGGAACCCATTCACTGCATATCTAGATTGTAAGTGGCTAGTATTAACCATTGTTATTGAATATTCAAATGTGTAGAACTTAAGAGAAGTAATTTCGATGATATTAAATTCATCAATTGCAGACACAAACTGAATTTATGAAAGAAACATCTTAAGAACATCTGAATCCTAAAGAAAACGTACGCTAAATGAACAAGGCTGTGATAATTTACCAAAATTCCGATGAAGATGAGAAATTAGTATGGTGTTGTAGCCTTTAAACAATCTATTTTACAGAAAAAACATGTGTACGTTCCTGTTCCCGCCTTTCAAAATTTAGTTATGTCCACGCTGTTTATAAGTTTTTAAAGAAGGCAATTCTCCAACACATATCTAAGACCACTGTCTGAATCGAATTGCTCTTTAAATTAATAGTAACTTTACCTCGTTTTTATTTTAAATTGCAAAAAAAAAAAACCAAAAAAAAAAAACGAATATGTTATGGAGTTGTGTAAATATTGCACTTTTAAAAACAAATTCCACAATTTTACAAATAAACGTATAAACACAATAATTACTACTAATCGATAGACACCAACAGATTTTTCATTTGTATCTGTAGATAAAAAATACTTGGTTTTAATTTCAATAAAATTATCGGTTCGCTTTAGATGTTTCCTTTCGGATCATGTAGTAAAAATTGAAAATAAAATTTCAGCAATAAAATGCGTTTCAAAATTGTTCGGAAAAGGAGGACTTACACATCGTTGTTTTTACCGTGAGAAATGTCATAACACTTGTTTTAAAACATCTATTAAAGTAAGACAGATAAATTAAAAATAATATAAAAAAAGAGATGTGGTATGATTGCCAATGTCTCAACTCTCCATAAGGGACCAAATGACACAGAATTTGACAACTATAGGTCACTGTAACGGTCTTCAACACTGAACAAAGCTCATACCGCATAGTCAGCTATAATAGGCACCGAAATGACAAATGTAAAACAATTTGAAAACGAGAAAACTACCGGCCTAATTTATATATAACAATGTTAAAAAAGTTGTAGTAATAATTATATTGAATCGCAAATAGATATCGAATGTTTACCTGAATTCCGATGACAGAGACGACGAGGAGCAGAATGTATCGACACATGATTCTAGTTATAATTTCATTCTTACAAAAACACGGCTTTTATAGTAAATGAAACAGATGGTTAGCAATAAAACAAACTGACCGTACATTTGGACAAGATTATCGCACCGATATATCGCGTGCTGTATTATTTCATGGACGTCTATAACGTACATTATGTAGCCTAGGGACCACAATCATACATACACACGACCATCACCTACGTGTAAACCTTCCAGATACATTGTAGCTGCTGTTGAAAACACTCATGATTATACCGAACGGGACTCTTGTGGTTTTGTACTCGCAATTCAATTTTTGTACGGACAAAAGTGAGTTTTGTTCAACAAAAATGAGTTCAGTTAAACAAAAGGAGTAGGTCCGGTAAGGGCCGATTTTGGCCTCAAATTTCAGGTTCATCTGACCATAGATTTTGGACATTTTTTAAACACTTATAAGTGTCTATTTCAATTGATTCAATTATTTTATTTAAAAGATGTTAACTGATTTTGTCATTAAGAACGCTCCGATTTAAGCCTAAATATCAAAACTCTATCAAATATGCCAAACAATGTCACTTTTCAGATTGTTTTTGTCAAAAATGAAAGTGGCCGCATCTGTGTTCATCTTCAACCTTTATATATGTTATTTATTATCATCAAATACAACTTACATTTCAATTTTATGAATGAACACAAATGCGGCCACTTTCATTTAAGACGAAAACCGTCCAAAATTTAACTAAAATACTAAAATTGTGAAGATTTCAATAATTTAGCATACTTTATGATGCTAGTACCCGATATATGTGCATTGTATTGTCAAAAACAGCACATATTTATGTAGCAGAACCATTCTTCTTTCCAATAGATAACTAGAAGTTTACATTCTAACAATTTTGTAAAACTGCTATATTTTGGGGCCAAATAACGGTCTTACCGGACCTACTCCTTTGTAGTATAAGTTACAAATTTAAATTTTGTCATACAACATTATCGTTCAGTGCACAAAAGTTACTTTTGTCATGACAAAATTCATGTTTGTATCACAGACTTGACTTTTGTTACCAAATTTGAAAATTGGGCGACAAAAGTCACTTTTGTGTTTTAATTTCCATATCAGGTAACAAAAGTCAATTTTGTATGCAAATAAGTTTATATTTGCATACCTTTTTGACAAAATTGACTTTTGTCATGACAAAAATGAATTTTGTCTACATAAAAGAATTTTGTCAATACAAAATTGAAGTTCTCATAAAACAAGTCTGTATCACATAGTTTGGTAAGACTTTGATTACAAAAAGTGCAAGTCCCATTCGGCGCCCCGTATAATTAAATATAAATTATTGTAATATCAATTTAAACATATTTTAAATAAGTTTTAAATTTCCTAATTCAAGAAATTCCAGGACATCATTCTGTTCAAAATATCTACCAATTTCTGCTGTTAATTCTACTTAGAAAATAAAATAATATTGTGGATGTTTGATTTGACTAGTTTATTTATCATGCTAATTAATATCTGGGATAAAAAAAAAAAGAAAAAAAAAAGAAAACAATCAACACAGTAAGGTACGAAAGAGCAGGACATGTCAAATTGGAAACAAGTCAAAAAGAGAACATTAAAGACCGGACGTATATGATAAAAACCACAAACATAAACGTAAATCAGATAATTCTGACAGTCAGCAAGCAACGACACATTATACAGCCAGGCTCTTGAGTTTGGATAGGTGAATAATGAAAATATATCGTATATTCAACTTTGCTTTAGAAATATAAGTTTAATGTACAATGATGTTTTCCAAACAGTTTTTAATTCACAAGAAATTCATAGGGAGCGGGTGTTGTTTTTTTTGGGAGCAAAAGTAAAACTGTATATGATTTATAAATTTCTTTTCTTTCAAATAAGACTTCAGAAAGACACAAACGATGGATGGAAGCACAAAATGGAATGAGAATATAGATAATATAGATCATAAAGGTTATTGGTTATGCATCCATGATACAAAATCAGTAAATGCATAACAAAATTTTTAAAAAAATACCAAAGGACTAAAGTATGAACAATTATACTATGAGTTTTGCTTACTGGATGTCGTGTAGTGCTGTACTAGCTCACATCTTCATGAATTCGTTTTATGTGGATAGTTGTTCTATTGGCTTTCATATATCACCTCCTTATGACATACCAAGTAGTTTTATAGTTCTCTCGATCGCTTGCTCCAAATTCACGGAAATCAAATTTAAATATCGTTTTTACCGCTTTTCCTTGAAGACTTTCTGAATAATCGCTCTAACTAAACTGAACGTCCTTCTATCTACATATAATTCTTCTTAACAAAAAATGTCGGTTTCATTTGTTTATATATCTTTTTTTGGCAGGAAAACATCGTTCGCTCGCGCCTTTATTTTACATTAAAGACCAGATACAATAGCATCTCTTACGAACACTCTTAACTCTTTGATCCAGGGGAAGGGGTCTCAAGATTGGAACCCCCTTTTTGAGGATCAATACATTAAAATGGGGACATATAGATGATCCCCCCCCGCGCTTATCCTGGATCCGCCCCTGTAATTAATGTTAATGTCACAATTTAAATGCTGATTTTGCCACACGAGACCAAAATCATTTAATCTCTGCTTTTTACGGATATATATACGCGTATATAAAAGTTTTTCATCATCATTATTTCAACAACTTCTATGTATGTGCCTTGTTTTAACAATAAAGATAACCTGACTTGCTTTTAATTAAATAAGAATACACATCATGAACATTGATAAGTGCAAAGATAATGCGAATATCAAGCAGTCACAAATAATCTTACTGGAAGTCACCTTTTCTAGAAATATGTCGTTTGTGAATGAAAAACAATGAGAGATGGGGTTTAACAAAATATTGAAATTAATTAAATTTCAATCATTTGAACAAAAACGATAATTAGTTCATGTATGTTAACCTTCAATTCTGAATGTATACATTAGAATATTGCATCGATCTTCATTCTACTTATTTATGATAAAAATTTTATTGTTTTAAGCTAACTTTGATTTTTTTTTGTAACCTTGTGTTTTTGTTTGACATCTGTGGTAAGAATGCCGCGCTGATAATAAACAAATGATTATTTAAAAAAGACAAGTATGTTTTTATTAGATTTTTATTTCGTACATGTTTATTTTATCAGATTTCGAACCGGGATCGTGATTTATGTACCTAGTAGTGCGTATTTTAATGATTAAAACACCTGTTCCTCTGCGTTGTCCGAACTTTTATTATAAATACATGTAAGATGAGCCTAAGGCTACATTGTACATGGTTAATCTATAGCTAAACAATCAATGAAAACGAACAAAACACGCAATTGCTATTGTTTGTTCTGCAACGGCTTTCGTTCCATAATTTTTTTCTCTAATAAATATGTTTTAAAATTTAATCGGTTAAAACAAATGGAAAATTCACTAAAAAATATAAACGGTTATCATATAGAATAAAATACTATACGAAATTTAAAAAATAAAGAAAAAGAGAGCTCCAAGCCTTATATTTGTTTGAAATTTTGTACATAAGGTAACAGATACCCTTTCCGGGTTTGTAAGTGTAAGGAACATTTAAATTTCGTGTGTAAAAAAGGGTTAGAAATGACTTTTAACCTTCATGTTGCAGATTTGAACATTACAATTATAATGTATCGTCTTACATACAATAAGTTTAACCAACGACCCAAAATATGAGCTATTGCCATCAAATGGCATTCGCCGTCTGTCCATGATTCTTTAGATTTTCACAATTTAATCGTCATTGCTGGCACATCTGGGTCAATACAAATAAAATAACAATCATGCTGAAATAAATAAAAAAAGACAATTATAAGTTAACTCACACATGAAACTTTAATTTTGAGTTACATTGGACACTTATTCGATTATAAAACATGATTGCTCTACATGTAGGTGCTCTTTTTGCCCAACTTGACTAAGTCGGAACTATCGTTTAACTCATGGTTATGTCGTATGTTGAGTCATATTCGGTGAAATTGTATCGTATACAAACTGTGAAGTGTCTAAGTACCTTTAATTTTAGACATGATTACTCAATACAGAAACCAATCATTATTTTGATAAACACAAAACAAATCTCTATTTGTAAGGTATAATGACACATCTTAATGAATATAGAAACAGCTTTGTAAGGTATAATGACACATCTTAATGAATATAGAAACAGCTTTGTAAGGTATAATGACACATCTTAATGAACATAGAAACAGCTTTTTCAACAGACAAACAAAAAGCTTTACTTGCAGAAATAGTTGTATTTAGCTTAATGTACCAAAACATGAACGGAAAACAAATATGTAACACATAAACAAACGACAACAACTGAATAACAGGCCCCTGACTTTGGACAGGCACATACATACATAATGTGGCGAGGTTATACATGTTAGCTGGATCCCAAGCTCTACCTAACCTTGGAAAGTGGTGTATAATAATAGTAACAGTACAACATAAGAACGAACAATAAAAATCAGTTGAAAAAGGCTTAACTCACTCGATGGATAACAATACAAATACAAGTGGACGTGGCCAGGTACTTGTACATCCAACATCAAAAAGACACTAAGTACATACCTGAGAGTATTCGCAGTTACTGCCATCTAGTTTAAAGCCACTAAAACTAATAAAAAAAATCATGCATCTAAGACTAAAGTCTATAGTCTGCTTAAAACAACAATGGATAAACTAACAGCATCATTCATAACAAAATAATTTACGAACGACAAATACGAACTTATAACAATTACTTAACTACATACTCCTGACTTGAGATAGGCACATGATAATGTGGAATGGTCAATATAAATAAGAAGGTGTGGTATGAGTGCCAATAAGACAACTCACCGAACAGAAGCTATAAAAGGCCCAACAATTTCTAAGCGCTGGGCGGGGGGGAGGGGGGGGATGAGCAAAAATGTAGTCTTGATGAAAACGAATAGCTCTTATTATCTCATCACTGTTTCAGTTATTACATCTCATATTCTTATTTCTTAGTACAGAAAAAAAGTTTTATATCAGAGTGGCACCAACTATATATATTTGATGATAATTATCTGAAAAGTTATTTGATTTAACAAAAACAAGACTTGCAGATAGGATTACGAGGACGTATATTGTAGAAAGTCAAACAGTTAAACGGTATAAAATTGACAATCAAAAGTACGTATTTTGTTTTATTAGAAAAATCAGATGATACATAAGATAATTAGTAACTACTTTGGAAAGCATTCAAATGGACAGGGAGATAAGCTGCGATACTGCTTAAAGGGACTGAAAAAAATGACGGGTGTTCTGTAGGTTAGATAACCGATATATAATAAAAACATATTTATAAAAGAGGAGCGAAAGATACAAGAATGACAGTCAAACTCATAGATCGAAAATAAACTGACAAATAAGAGAACACAAGACACAACATAGAAAACTAAAGACTAAGCAACACGAACTCCATATAAAACTGGTGGGTGATCTCAGGTGTTCCGGAAGGGTAACTGTTCAGCAGAGACCTTAATAAGTTGACTCTGGCCAATGTTATGAATGCTTACTATCTAAATCGGATGTGATTGAGTAAAATAGAATTTATTAATTTCATTTTGAGAATTACCTAGTAGTATTTACGTTTAACCACTACCACAGTTTTGGCTGTTTTATTAGCCGAGTCAAAACACAGATCGCTTTTCGAGTATTATTAGTTTGTTCTTAATTATAGAAAAACAAGTATTAAAATATTAGAGTGTATTTTAATATATATCTTTTTTTTAAATTGTATACGATCATCATAACATGTACCTACAATGTACAGGGGCCTCGGTGACCTAATGTTCTAAATAGTCGAACTAAATGAATTAGGATTGTCAGTATTCCTACCAAGGTCGTTTGTTCTGTCCAGACACTTTGGCATTCTCCACCAATAAAACTAACCACCATGAAATAGTCCAAAAAGTTACAGTAAACACCAATCAATAATTCAAATAATCTACAATGTTCATACATTACCGGGTTAAAAAATGTACACAAGAAGGATACAATATAACTGACTGTGTGATCATTTAATTTTAAAGTAAAAATTAACAAACAAGGCAAGATCAACAAAATAAAATGGTCGACTCCTTAGAAAAGTGATTACCATTGAATTGCGATTTGTACACGTTATGTTTACGCTCGTGAAAACTATAATAGATACAGAGAGCCGTGGGGAAGTGGTAAGCGCATTAGACTACAAACAAAAAGGTTCCTGGTTCGATCCATGTTGAGGGGATAAAATTTCAGGGACCATTTTTTTGGCTCGCTCTTGACACCATTTGCGAGTATGGCACGATAATAGTCCATCGGAAGTGGACGATAAATGACTGACCCGTGTTAAGAGAGAGCAATATATCTTGCACATAAAAGACACACTAGTAGATTTCAAAAAGGAGCAGGCTACTGCCGCTACAAGTGGGATTCGCACCAGCAAAGTGTAGAAGGGTTAACATAAGTTCCAATAACTTGTTTCCTAATTAACTATGAACAAATATGTTTAAATAAAGAGAAACTTTAAATAGCAAGCTCTTGTAATAGATAAAAATGATATTAGGTATCTTTCCGTGAATCAAAATAGTACATGCACAACAAAAACAGAAAAATCACAGGAACAGCGCTTTTTATACAGCTCTTTGTCTCAAAGTAACAGAAAAGCCTTCAACATATAACAAAATCTCGCACGTCACTTCCAGTATAACCTAACTCCAGTTTGAGCTGGATTTCTTGCAAGCTGAATAAAGCCACACACAAAAAATAACAAAACAATCAGCTGTTTATTGTCATAGTATACACTTCAGAAACAAGGTAATTTCAGAAGCAATATCAATTCATATGTACAAGACGAATTGTAGAATTTGTGTTTTATAGTCAGCTGAAATTCGTTCATTCGATTCCTCAATCTGGTAAAATTGCTTCATATCTAACTGTGTACATAGTTATATATCTTTAAATACGCTGTCCCTTTCTAAGGACCTTAACAAAAGCCCTTAGTTCCAAAATGTATGTTCATAATATCTAATATACAATCTTGAGTATCTTCTGTTACTTTAATTAAGTAAAGAAGTGAATGCATATTTGTGTCAATTTTGAAAAAAAGATTTGACATAGTGTAAAGAAAATAAATAACATAAAACGAATATTGAACAAATTGCCCCACCAGAAGAACAAGATTGACAGTAATGCATTTAGTAATCTTATCCAAACAACAAACTTTGTATTTAACATTGAACAATGGTTTCCTTTGAATACGTGTTTGATAAGGTCGTCAAGCGTTGAACATTGTGAAGTTTTTCCAATCAGAATAATAAACATACGGAAGGCACTCTTTTTTTAAATTTTGGGTACACGTGTATTGCTACCTGATTTTTTCCATACTCTCCGTCTTTTAAAATACAAAAATGTAGTCTTTTTGTCAATTTGATATAATTGACCATGCAACTAGAGATCTTTTCGTACGAGATGTTTCCCTTCTATTCGGAGGAACATATTTTTTCTTTATTAATAAATGAAGAGTTTTAGATATTAAAATCTAGACAAATCCATGCTTAGGAATATATCAAAATTAAAACGAAAGCACAGACAATAGTCTAGAAAAACCTACAACGAGTTTAAAGTTTAAGAAACACGAAAACTACTAGCACAAATTGTGGTGAGGCGATTTCATGTGCTCAGAGTAATCAATTTACGTATAAAACCACTAGATATCTTTTAATATTGTGGGTCAGACATCTCTTTTTATTCATGCATTTTATCTATTCTTAGTGCAGAATAAAGTTAAATTTCGCTGGTCTATCAAATGTTTTAACTTTAAATATCAATACTTTGTTCAAATATGTCAAAGATAAAGTTACAAAATACTTCACCTAATACCGGGTACTCTACTTTGTAACCAAGAAGTGATATGAAAATAATCAATAGATAGTATACCAGATAGAGAAAGAGCACCATAGGATGTACAATGTTTTTATTACTTATACTAACTTTACTACCACTGTCCGAGGCAGTACCATTCCGTCATGATATAGATTTTCATCATCCAGAAAGTGGGGAGAGAGTTAAACTACAGAGTAATGGTGAACTTACTGATACCGTGGATCTAGACAGAGTTGACGGAATCAAGGTTTGTGAAACAGATATTAAAAAAAAACTAAACTATTAGTTTGATAGATACGAGAAGATGTGGTATGAGTTCCATAAGACAACTCTCCATCCAAGGCACAATTTGTTAAAGTAAACCATTATAGCTCAAGGTACGGTCTTCAACACGGAGCCTTGGCTGACACCGAACAGCAAGCAAGCTATAAAAGGCCCCAACAATTAGTAGTGTAAAACCATTCAAACGATAAACATATTTTATTTGAAAAAGTATCAATAGATATTGGACACAAGTTATAATAACATTAGTGATGTTCTCTCCCTTCATTGGTCAGCTTGGTACAGATTAATGATGTTTGTATAAAATTTAAAAATTACAAACTTGTCGTTTGTGTGAATTTGGAAATAACTGAAGGGTTCAAAGTTTGTAAAGTCTGTACATTCTATTTTGTTTTCGTTTTGATGGAATATGTTTCGGAGTTACAAAATGTAAGTTTGACATCCATTATCAATGAACTAGTGCACATTTTTGTTTAGGGAGCAGCTGAAGCACGCCTCTGGTGCGGGATTTTCTCGCTGTATTGAAGACCCATTGATGGCCTTCGGCTGTTTTTTGCTCTTTGGTCAGGTTGTTGTCTCTTTAACACATTCCTTATTTCCATTTTCAATTTTACCTCATATCATATATTCATATCCCTGGTTCATGTATTGTACATAGTGTCGTAGAGGTACGTTAATGAATCAAACTGTTGAGATGGACTTTGCGTCTATTTGGATTGCTGAAACATGTAAAATTGTTCTTTCTTTTTGTTGAATTTATTACAAATTTTCATCCTTGTAATGAGTTTTTGGAGAAAGTAATTTTATCCGTATCATTTTTCAAAGATTAATATTTTAAATCATTTCACTAGACTGGTTTATTTTTACGAGTACATATCTTTCTATTGAAGCGTGTTATCTGTGAAAAATACAAAGTTCTAATAGCTGCTGAAACAAACACCATTGCAAAAGAATGGAAAACTGGACAAGTTATTATTGGGAGTTCTAGGTGGGATTGCTATAGGAATACGCTAGGATCTAACTCAAAGGGAATATATGCAAAGATCGTGGCTGTTTTCTTTCCGACGGAGACCGGTATTGTAGTCCATACAGAAAAAGCGGGGTAAGTAAGCTATACATTCACACACGTGCAAGAATAATGTTAAATAGAAAGTACAGGACAAAAACATATCGCAGAATTAGATGTAAAAAGTAGATACATTATCTGCTTGTGAGAATTTTATGTTGATTGGACAATGAAAAGCTGAAAGAATGTTGATAGATGATCTCGCAGATTCCAGATTTAAAATGAAAGGTTCAATTTGATCTACTGATCATGTTCGATATTTATTATAAAACATCTCATAGGCATGTAGTTCAGAATCAAAGTCTGCTATGGTGTTAATTTATTCATTGTCAATTGCAAGTGTTGATGAATATGCAAATGCCATACAATGTACAAAAGTTTGTTCTTATCAATTTTTTGTTTGATTGTCAGACTTATTTCATAAAAGCATTTTAATATTTACAAAAATATACATTCCATTTACAAGGAATCAATTTCTAGTCGGTAAATACATTAAGATTTCAAAGAATTATTGTAATCGAGATATTTCTTTTAAATGATTATGGGGGGGGGGGGGAGCAAACGAATGTAATAGATATTAAAAAAAAAATGAATCGTTCAGTTCTATTCATCATTGTTTGCAAAAGAAGAAAGGAAAGAGTCCCCATAAAAAGTTGCGATTTCTACCAAATGGTAACTTTTCATTCGCAACTACATGTTGTTTATACAAGAATATCATTTTCATTGTATTTTAGTGCGTTTGATGTAATCGACGAAGCTAGCATCAAATTCCACTATCATCCTGGAAATGAAAGCAGTCACCCACCAGATGTCCGACGTCGTCATCGACGGTATTTTGCAAACGTTTTGTCGGAACTTCTGCGAAACATCGAATGGAAAGCTAACTTCAGCGCCACTGTACCATGGAATTACGATTTAGACAGAAAGTCAAATGGACCTTCATTCAGAGTCGTAACAACTGAGCACGATACAGAATATAATGTCCAGTTTGGTGGCTATAATACTACAGAAGATGAAGTATTTAGTTTCAACTGTAACAATTGTCATGGGCAGTCGACATTTTCGTATACTTTGTAAGTATTTAGTTCCATCTGAAACAATTGCCATGGGCAGTCGACATTTTCGTATACTTTGTAAGTATTAAAATGATACATGTTTTTGTGATCTTTTTATATGTGTTGCTCGTCTCTAGAAAATGTCTCAGCGAAAATGTCCATTCTGTAAAAAAAACCATGATACTGTAAATAACTATAACTAGAAGGGAAAAAAATCTATACAAAGTTATATATAACTTAAGTATAAAATTCGATCTGCATGTTGTTTTTATAGTACACTTAAGAAACATAAAGACATTTTCTTGTCGAGCGTACATATCAAATTTTCTCGTTGTGTTTCCTATGAGTGACTGCTTAATACATCTACAGGTTTGATTGTACTTTCAAGTAAATTCGGATTTGGATCTGAATTTTTAGTAGTTTGTGTTTTAAGTAGTAAACGGTTTGATGCATATACACTTATCTCTTACTACATTCATCGTAATTAAACCGTTCAGTTCTAAATATATGGAGCATCTGACTAAATATCAGTTAAGAGACACAGGAGGCCTTTAGGAATGAGCTTCTACAAAGAATCTCAGAAAATAATAAAACATGGAACAGAAAAAAGAGAATTAAAAAAAAAAACAACGATAGAAATTAATTAAAGTCATGAAATTTACCTACAGAACTGCATGCAATATCATGATATATTACCATATGTACATTAATAATAATTTGTAATGTGTGTAATAGTATAAACAAAACCAAATAAGTTATACACACGTGTATCCGAATAATATTTCAATGTTTTATACTTAATTTTAGTGAAATGGTTATAAAGAAAAATGCTATGAATCAACCAAATATTCATCACTACTTATCTAAGGTTCGTATTACTAGGTCCTGCATGTATTAATGAACCTCTGGTATTACCTATATTTTTGAACGTATATCTAAGGTTCCTACTACCAGACATCAGTTACTAGATACTACAAGTATAAGTAGACTTCTATATCTAGTATTACCTAATGGTGAACTTATTTTTATGAAAGAATGTTTGATAGATATTTTGAGATGTCTACAAAAATTTCTGGGAGTAGCAATACTTTTATCTCACTGACTCTATACATACAATTTCCTTCACTCTATAATATGTTATTATAATGCTTATAATTCTGGTCACCATTATTGAACATACTTTACCACTTAGGTTGTTTTCGGTCGCTTTTGAACGATTTTGAGTGTAAGGATAATCCTTATTAATATATCAGTGGCAAATATTTCAAGCATTTTCAGGATGGAAACAAGTAAATAATCTATATGATCGACAGCGGAGCTACAGAGCGCAGTTGTTTCAGAACTAGTTTGTCATATAAATATTCCGTCTATTATTGTTTGTTATAGAGCGTTCTTGTTATCATTTTTAATACTAGTTAGAAACGAATACTTCAATGTCATTGGACTCCTCACTAACAACAACTGATGCGATGAGAGTGGAAATATCAAATACAATTATGAAGACAGCACCAAAAGTTCTATTTACCATACCAGTAGCTGTAGTAGACGACGCACGTATTCCTCCCGTCACACTTACTGTCAACTATGAAAGTGAAACACACGTCGATATCAACATGACAGCTACGGATAAAGTGAATGCTGCACATAAATACAACATAAAAGGGGCATATGAAATAGGTAGTTACACTAGGAGGTCATGTAGATGATGCAATTTAGTATTTTGAAATAAGATCATAGAATTAAGCGTCTGGAAAAAACCCATATTATTTCACAAATGACGATATATTCTGATTATACTATATCACAAGGGCGTATGATCAAACATAACTAGAGTTCCTTGCTACACATGTTATAAAAGTTAAAGAAACCAGGAGCATGTGACATGTATATGTAACACTCAATCGTGGGACAAATTTTCAAACGATTCAACATCATTTGGACGTGTGCTGTGGAATATATGTACAAGACAGTATGTCATAACAATGAAACAAAACGAATGCGCATGTCATTATGATTTATCATCACCGGAGCATATGACATACATGTATATAGTTAAATATAATACCAATTTGAAATCAACATTCCGGGGGGGAGGGGGGGGGGTTGACATACACGTTAAGTATTGAAATGCGAGAATTGAGACAAGTTAAAAATTAATGCTAAAAGCACAGATATACCATCGCATTAATTTAAAAATAAAAAAAGATAAACTATATACTTTTTTAAATATGAATAGAAAAAATCATCAACAAATGAAATAAACAATTAGAGAAATACGTCATTTGTTTGTGCATCATTGTTTTTTTTCCCAGTGAATTTATGACACATTGAAATTGCTGAAAACTCTTTTTATACTTGTTCGCGACGAGATAAAACACTTATATTTTTTTGTATTTTATTCCTAGTTCAGGAATATTCTGCTGGACAGGGCATGACGGGTTATGTTGCAGCAGAGAATTGGGAAATACAAACACAACATGCTGAAACTATAACAAACAAAGATCTTTATCTTACAACAGCTGTATACCAAAAGGTAGGCTTAGTAAAAAATTGAGAACAACAAAGAAAATTTATGGTTAGAAAATGATATAAGATAGACATACGATCTTGTTCATTCCTAGCTCTCCAAATAATCATTGCGAGGAAAAATATTGTTAAGCCAAACTTTACTTAAGGTTTAAAGGTGATTGATAACGCATATTATAATAGTATGATAGTAAGTACCTTATGTCTGATTTCAGGAGTATATATAATATGTATAAAGAGTAGGCCATGAAGAGAGTACCGAAAAGATAGGCAATAAAATTGAGAATGGAAATGGGGAATGTGTCAAAGAGACAACAACCCGACCAAATAAAAAACAACAGCAGAGGGTCACCAACAGGTCTTCAATGTAGCGAGAAATTCCCGCACCCGGAGGCGTCCTTCAGCTGGCCCCTAAACAAATATATACTAGTCCAGTGATAATGAACGCCATACTAATTTCCAAATTGTACACAAGAAACTAAAATTAAAATAATACAAAACTAACAAAGGCCAGAGGCTCCTGACTTGGGACAGGCGCAAAAATGCGGCGGGGTTAAACATGAGTGTGAGATCTCAACCATCCCCCTATACCTCTAACCAATGTAGAAAAGTAAACGCATAACAATACGCACATTAAAATTCAGTTCAAGAGAAGTCCGAACCTGGTGTCAGAAGATGTAACCAAAGAAAATAAACAAAATGACAATAATACATAAATAACAACAGACTACTAGCAGTTAACTGACATGCCAGCTCCAGACTTCAATTAAACTGACTGAAAGATTATGATTTCATCATATGAACATCAGGCACAATCCTTCCCGTTAGGGGTTTAGTATCATACCATCATAACATATATGAGAAGAACATAACCCGTGTCATGACAACAACTGTTTTTAGAATAAATGTGTTTAGTTCCGATGCAAAGACCTTATCAGTGACTCAATATTAACGCCAAAATATGCAATCTTTAATGACAAAATGACGATATGGTGCTTTACGACATGACACAACTTTAATCATTAGTTGTTTTAGTAGATTAAACTACTGAACCACAAATATAACAGGCTCTATTTAAAATGTTTGAGAACCACGACCCATGACCTTGACATTAAAATAAATGTCATATGTCAATTTGACTTTCTACATGTTGACCTTTGCTAGAAAATCGTCATTGAGGATTGCAACAAGTTTACGTGAAAGATACCCATAACAATATATTTTATAATCTGAACAAATGACGTTATCATATAAGAAACCGGAAGTGACATTCTGTGATCAAAAAGAGGTAAATAATCTTTCTTTTTTCAAACAAAACAAAACACAAATATATCTAACAAAAACACAGACCATTTTTGTCATAACGTTATCCAAGTAAAATATATATAAATATAAGCGGGACAGTTACGTATTTAGGTATAAAAATAATTGAAAAAAAGGTATATTTTGTAATTTTATTCAGCTAGGTACTAACTAATTTAGTTTCCATCCTGAAAATGTTGTGCGTGTTCGGTCTTCGTTGCTTAAAAGACGACCTTGGTGCTCATATATATTTCTCAAATAAACAGTGCCGCCTCCTCTGACGTATTTTATTACAAATCCAGTAGAACAGTCGTCGTCAGCTCCTCTTTCTGTGTCTGCATGTACTTTTCCACTTATATGTCCATCGACAACCAATTCTGTTCCAAATTCTCCAAGGCCACCATCATCTATTCTTGAATTTACACAGATTGTCCAAGTAAAAGCATACATTCCACTTGATGGTGCTTTGAAGATACCCGTATTCCTTTTATAGACACCAGCTGTGTTTGTTTCTGTCTGGTCAAAGATCAGCGTTCTCCCCTGCGACAATGATCTACTATGACCATTTACAAAATTGTGAGACATGTACGCTGAAAATCCTATAAACTCTCTCTTATTTGTAAACCAACCTGAAAAAAAGAAATTCAATTAGAACTTTTTTTTTTTATAAAAATAATAAATACTTGTTTTATCTAGTTAAGGGGGCTCCTGGGTATAAATCAAATTTTTTTTCTAATATAGGATTTCGCTATATTTTTTTTATAAATGAACTTTATCGTATACTTAAAAGAAAAATGAAATAAAAAAATGGGGTCACCGTTCATTAAGCTAAAATCTGCCTCTGGAAGAAGCATACATTTTTGTTAATGTCCTTTTTTTCTGTTGAACTAATAGGAGAAAAAGAAGAAATATCGAAATAAAAAAATAACCTAATTACAGAAATTGCTTAAATTTTACAATTATTTAGTTTATGTAAAGCTTATTTGAAAAAAATAATAAAAAATATAGGTCACCGATGAGTTAAGAAAGATATTTCAAATTTAATGCCAAAAAATGGCATTTTTGCACCAAAGGGAGATAATTTGGATCTTTTTCAATTTTTAAAGTCATCTGGGGCCAAACCAAATCAATTATTTGGGTTGTATTTTGTACCATATCATAAAGTAACAACTAATAGTGTAATAAATAAAATTTGTAATGAAAAAATAAAGGTTTAATTTTTTTCTGAAATTTTTGTACCCAGGAGCCACCTTAAGAGGCTAAAGGCAAAACCATTATTTGCAGTAAGCAAGTTTTAGTTTGATAAGAAGATATTCTCAAATCAAATTGAAGAATAATTAGAAAAAAGTATATTTAATTACAAAATCATTGAACATTTGAACATAATAAATGTTAGGTTTAAAGGGTGCTTTAAACCCCCTTTTTTTTTTGCTATTTGGAAAAAATGTTTTTCAGGTTATAATTTATCATTTGTTTTGTGTGTATTTAGACGTAAGTTTGCAACAAAACAGAACACAAAAAGTCCATGTTCCAAGTTGTCCCACTTTACGTGTCCTTAAGATACAATAAATAGTTTTGTTTTTTTATTTTTTTTCATTGGAGAATTAACTAGCAGATATTTCAACATCCATTCAAACAGGCAACAGTAGTATACTGGTGTTCGAAATTCATTAATCGATTGAGAAAAAAACAAATCCGCGTTACAAACTAAAACTGAGGGAAACACATCAAATATAAGCGGAGAACTACGACACAACAGAAACACAACATTAAAATGTAATACACACAAAAACGAACTATAATATAACAATGGCAATTTTCCTGACTTGTTACAGGATATTTTAAGAACAAAATAGTGAGTTGAACCTGGTTTTGTGGCATGCCAAACCTCCCGCTTTTATGGCAATATTAAATATAACATTAAAATGACACCATTACATGCAAGACTACAATACAAATAAATGGGAGCTCTTATAGAAACAGAAAAACACACGAATAAAAGCTTACAAAGGGTACCAGGTTTAACATTTGATACGCTAGACGCGCGTTTCGTCCATACTAGACTAGCCAGTGACGCTATTTGAGCATTGGTTGATAGTTGTCTTTTGGTTATCATACCATATCTCCTTTTGTATATAGATTCAACGTGTTAATAATAAAAGAGTCGTCTCCCTTTATCCATGTAAGCAAACAAAGTAATCCATCCATTCAAAACCCCTCTCATTAATTTATACATCCACACTAACTTAATAATATGTCGAAGATTATTCAAACCAACCTGATTTTTGTACTTTTGGAAAACACAAGAAGTTGGAAGCTCAGACTAAAAACAACATATTTCTTTTTAGGGAAAAGAAAATAAAAAAAACACCTTTGAAATGTTATATATAAATTTCCGATTATCAGAAGCTATTTATAATACATTTTGCACCAATATTATTATGATTGTACTTACTTCTTTTATTGTTTCTGGTAAGCCTTTCTAGAACCAATTCGTTTCTCAATTTTCTCTCACTTGCTTTCAGCTCGGTAACCTTTTTTATACGTTCCTCACTATCGACACACACCACCATAAGAAGAGATACTATTATGCGGGAACTTGGTCCCGACTTTGTGATTCGTGTTGTAGTCTTTCTTTCATGGTTTTATCGATTCTTTTTACGGGGAACTGCTCACATAGATGTTACATTGTTTGGGAACTAGCTTGGACTCGGCATGACAACGGGACCTTTAAAAGACAATCCAGTCTGCTAACTACATTTTATTCTGGTTCACAGTCTAGTCATTATATTTACAATAGTTACAATAAAGATTACATTACCTTCTCATCATAGTTATACATCAAATATTTCGCGATATCAATCGAACAATAATACAAAACCCGACAATAGTATACGCGCCATAAATGAACAGTCGTGTAATCTGTTATCTCCCCTTATTTCGTTTACTTTTAATATTCAATCAAATATCAAATTAAGAATTGTATTTTCAAAAGTTATCTATACGAATAAGTTAATTTCTTTTTTTATATGTTAGGAATATTTTATACAAATCATTTACCTGAATTTTATTTCAAACTTTGCCTCTTATTTATTTAAACTGTACCACGATTTTACTTGTGAATGTGATTAAAATTACTTTACTGAAAAACATCTTCTAATTTCTTAAACTCGTTTCTGCTAAAGTTTATAAGATAAACTATTAAACAAATTTAACATTTTTACTAACCTTTAAAAGACAATCCAGTCTGCTAACTACATTTTATTCTGGTTCACAGTCTAGTGAACCAAATAGTTTTGCACGACTTTATATAGCAGACTGGACTTAATTTGACACGTAATATGTTGTTACTCATTACAATAGCTTTCTCTGATCTCTTTTAATAAACAATGGATTTTGTCGGTTAAAGGCAGAATTACTTAATCTTAATTGTTCAAGTCTATTAATTTTAAAAGTATATACAATTATCTTTATGCCTTCGAAGCTGACACATTTATCAATTAGCTGGGGGACATTTTTGAGACAACGTTATCAAATACTTAAAAGATTAAACACTTAACATTTATATTTTTAGGAAATTGTTCTATAAACAAGTTAAACTTTCTTTAATTCATTTTATTTACGTTTATTTTTCTGTCATTTAATTTTACAATTAAATGACAAATATTCTCTTTAACTTCTGTGCGATTCTTCAATATTCACCAACGCTTTTCTTGTAATTTATTTATAAATCTTATCTTTAAATATCACGCATTTTTGCATCATTATATTACCCCTTTGTTTCAAAATTTTTGTCCCTAAAAATTAATAATGATTACTTAGTAGAACAATATGTTGTTTGATATGAGATAACACATAATATCAATAATAGTTCAAAGTTTCTTGGTTATTTTGTCATCTTGATGTGCCGGCTGTCTGCTCCGTCTCGAATAAATCCACCGATTTGAAAATCATCGTTCTATATACACTATTTTACACAGTTTTTCTATTTCTGTCAATTTTTACAGAGTCATCTAAAATTTGAGGTTATATTACTGTCACTATGTATCTATATTTCTCTTTAAATGCTTCTAGTTTTCTCTAAGCTGATTAATTTTCGGGGCTGTAGTCCCGGACCAATCACCATGCAGGATACTCAGGAATATGAAACGACAAAAGAAATAGTTAGCTTATGCATATATAATAAAAAAAATATTAAGTAATAAAACAATTTATGTACATCACAGAACTTTAAAAAATTCGAACAAAATTTTTTTTTTTTTATTTACAATGTTTTGTTTACATGCAGTTTTATTCGTATATCAAGATATCTATATACTTTGGTTGTATTAAGAGGTAACAAGGTCGCGCAATTAAAACAACACTCAAGTTTCCAGACACTACACAAGTTAGCTTTTGGATACACAATAATAATATACTTAGTTATGAGACAATTTAAGTTCACCAAAGAAAAAAAATCAGAACCAACATCTGTTTACTCATTATTTACAATGTTTTGTTTATCATATATCAAAATATCTATATACTTGGATATTTTAAAAGGTAACAATGTTTCGCAGTTAAAACAATTAAATATGTAGATACTTTACAAGTTTTGTCTTACTTGACTCAAACAATAGTTGCGAGCGCAGCTAAGATTATTATAGAATCAGATAATAAGTAAGCTTACACGTACATCATCAATTCGTATTTTCAGCTATACAATAACCTTTTTTAAGTTTTAAGTATTCAAGTGAACATGAAATTTATTTCATATATATTTGTCATAATCGGTCTCGTAAATCAGCTCTTATCCTGTTTTGCAGGTGGCAGCATAACTACTTGTAACTTTTAGCTACTTTCTTCACAATATTTTATTTTCAGTATTTCAATGTTCCTTATATCTTACACTGAATGATTTTCTTTTCTCATTTCTATTATATATAAGTTATCTGTGCTATGGAGTGCAAGTTTACCACAAAACAGCTTATTGTTCTTAAGTATGCGACCGACCTAGGTTTTTGTGAATATACATTTTTGAAGTTGAAGTCAAACTAGTCAAGATGAATCACGGTAGCTGGTCTAGAAACAGCTGAGCACTAATTTTAAATACTGCTGAAATAGCAATAAAAATTCTTATGGTTCATACTTGGCCTAATTCAATATCAGTGGCCTAAATTTGAGAGCTCTTAAATTCTGTGATGTAACTTGGTCACTAAAGAAAGCTAAATTGCATTATTGGTAGCTTGAATCCGACAAATATTAAGACTTATAAATTTATTCAGACACTATCTTTACTGGCTAACATTCAATTTTTCTTTATGTATTTGTCTGTTTTACAAGTAAGCTAGTTGGCCTTTTTCTCTTTGTGCCTGATTTTGTAAACTTAGTGTAAAACTCAACCAATAGACCTTCACCTATGTTTTCTTCAGGTTCCCAGGTAGTCTTTTTATAACCTACCCATTTGACCTTATAATAGTTTTTGCCCTGCCTACGCTTTTTGGCAAGTAATTTTTCGGCTATGAAGTCATTATCGTCGTCATTAGTCTCATCATTTTGTTGCATTTGTGAATCATTTTGTTGCATTTGTGCATTATCATTTTGTGTTCTATCTATATTGTCATTTTGAACATCATCTATATCATCTACTGTTTCTCTATTATTTTGAGCAACATTTCTTTGAATATCAGGAAAATTCCTATGATCTCTTGGGTCAATATATGGTTTCATTCTATTTGTATGTATTCGAGACTTAATTAACTTGTGATCTGAACATCGTCTTAACTTACATGTATTATTTTGTCCAACATTAATAACATAAAATGGACCATCCCACTTTGGGTGTAATTTGGGTGACAAACCTTTTGGTACTTTCATAGATTGCAACATGACATAATCTCCAATTCTAAATTTTGGTGCTTCAGCTTTCTTATCATACCTATTTTTAGTTTTCTCTTGTGAATTTTCTACTGACGTTTTTGCAATATCTTTTACAATTTTTAGTCTATCAATAAGGGTTTCGAGATGATTCTTAGCAGTTTTACTCATACCATCTTTAGGTTGAACAGAAATATCAAATGGCAAGTTCATTTCTTTACCAAACAACATTTGAAATGGAGAATAACCAGTTGATTCAGTATTTGTGGACATACGTAAAGCCATCATAACGCTAGGGATCAACTTATGCCAATTTGACTGATCTTTAGCCACTAATGTACGTAAAGTTTGTGCGATCGTTCGATTCATTCGTTCACATGTTGAATTGGTTTGCGGATGGTACGAACTAGTATGATACCTTTGAACTTCAAATAGTTCACATAAAGCCTGAATAAGTTTACTACAAAAATTAGCTCCTCTGTCAGATACAATTGCTCTTGGCGCACCAAATCTAGAAAACACCTCATTGTATAATACTTCAGCTATTTCGGTAGCTTCTTGAGTCTTAAGAGGGAAACATTCGGGCCATCGAGAAAAACTATCGACTACTAACAATAAGTGTTGATATCCATCTTTTGTTTTGGGTAGACACGTAAGAATGTCCATGTGCCATCTAGACAAAGTGTCTTCAATAGGAAGAGGAAGCAATGGTGCCGGACGATGGTGTGTTGGTTGTTTTGACCTTTGACATTTATCACATGACGTCACATAATTATAAACCTCTTGATACATACCTGACCAATAATATTTAAGATGTATACCAGCGTATGTGCGTTTTATGCCTGTATGACCATTGTGATCATGATATGCTAACAAAGCATCTTGTTTTAGACATTTCGGTAAAACCAATTGTTCAATCATGCTTTCAGCTTTAGGTATCCCTTTTGTTCTTGACCTATGTAAATGAATTAACTCACCTGATTGACTTAATCTATAGTGGTCTCGTTCATAACATATGTTGCGAGCCTCTTTTTGATTTTCGGGCAACTCGCCCGTTTCAAGGTATTTTATCAATGGGATCAACTGATCACATTCTCTTTGCAATTTTGAAATATCTGATACATCATTCAGATCAACCTCATTATTTTCAATAGCTGCAATTATTGGTTTTTCATTTGCATACTCAAACTTAATTTCAGTTTTGATATTATTTTCCAATAAGCTGTTTACAGACAATTTCGGGTGTATTTCATCTTTAATTTCTTGATAAGGAATTCTTGACAAAGCATCCGCATTTGTATTTTTTTTACCTTCTTTGTAAATAATTTCAAAATCATAATTTTGCAATTCAAGAGCCCATCTCCCTAGACGAGAGTTAGTATCTTTTGATTTGTGTAACCAAACTAAAGCTTGATGATCAGTATACACTTTGAATCTAGCATGAGACAAATAAACTTTGTTTTTAGTGATACCTTCAAGAACTGCTAAGCATTCTTTTTCAGTAATAGTCCAGTTTAATTCATTATTTCTCAAAGCACGACCACTGTATGATATTACTCTTTCTTTACCATTTTCATCTAACTGACCTAGAATATAGCCAATGGCTGAGCCTGATGCATCGCAAGTCAAAATAAATGGTTTTGACATATCTGGGTACGACAAAACAGGAGCAGTTGTCAAAGCCTGTTGAAGACTTTCAAACGAGATTTGACATTTATCAGTCCAAACATATTCTTTGTCTTTTTGTAAAAGATTATTCAAGGGAACTGTGATTTTAGCATAGTCCTTTACAAAGCGTCTATAGTAATTACACAGACCTAAAAACTGTCTGACCTCGGTCTGATTTTTAGGCCTCGGATAGTTTTTCACTATAGTAATTTTAGATTCATCTACCTTGACACCGTCTTTTGAAATAATATGACCTAGATAATTGACTTTCTTAACAGCAAAGTGACATTTTTGTGGCTTAAGAGTAAAATTTGCTTTTCGTAATCTAGCAAAAACTTCTTCAAGATGTTGCAGATGCTCTTCAAATGTTTTACTGAAAATCAAAATATCATCAATATATGCAAGTACATACTTCCAGTGCAATCCTCTTAATATTTGTGACATGACCTGAGAAAAAGCTATACTGCTATTACGTAGACCATATGGCATTCTATTCCATTCATAGATTCCAGAATGAGTTACAAACGCTGCTTTTTGTTTAGAATTTGGGTGCAAAGGCACCTGCCAAAAAGATGAAGATAAATCAATAGAACTAAATATCTGTGGTTGCATTTCTCCCATAGTATCAAAGACATCATGCATGTTTCCAAGCGTAGCATGCATCGGGGAAGTAAAAGCATTTACCCTTCTATAATCAACGCAAAATCGCCAACTGTTGTCTTTCTTACGAGTGAGACAAACGGGGCTATGCCAAATAGAATTAGAAGGCTCAATAATTTTGTACTTCAACATCTCTTCAACTTGTCTTTCAATCTCTGTTCTAATATTGGGTGCAGCTCTATGTGGGGGTAAACTTACAGGAGGGTTGTTCCCAGTGTCAATTTCATGAAAGTGTACATCTGTCATGCCAATTTCAGACAAATCTGTTGCAAACACATTCCTATTTTTATCAACAAATTTTCTTAATTTATCTTTTTGCTCATTTGTCAAATCTGCTTCAGAAAGATCAATGTTTAATTTTTGTTTTTGCTTTTTATGACCCTTTTCAATGTTATTTATATGAACTTTTTCAGTTTTATCAGACCAATTTTGAATAGAGTTAGGTTTTATTTCTGATATTAAAGCAACAATTTCATTTCTGTTTAGCACCACTTTATCTTCATTTGGATTAATGACTTGCATTACTGCTTGTTGGGTTGAAGACGACACTAGACAAGCAGCACCTACAATGCTTTTATTGTGCAAAGACTGACTAGGTTCAAGTATTATTTGCTTCCCTACAAATTGTTTAGGAATTTTAACAGGAATAATGCTTATTTTCCTAGCTGGAAGCTCGATGTGTATTAGAGTTTTAGCTTCATTTTGTCTAGTACTTATAAGTGCGATCTGTGCAATTCCATCATACAAGTTTAAAGTTTTAGTAGGATAATTAATGTTAGCTTTATTATATTCTAAAAAGTCATTTCCAATTATTAAAGAGTGTTGAATTTTATCAATTATGTAAAAATTCTGGTAAACAATTGGCTCTTTATCAAATTTAAGTGGAAGTTTTACTTGTCCTTTCACAGAAATTCCTTCACCGCCTACACCATAAACATTGTTTATACTTGACAAATTAACTTTTATTTTAGTTTTATCTAGTTTATTGAATAAATAACTTGAAATACAGGATACAGCAGCTCCTGTGTCAATCAATCCTTTTGTTTTAATTCCTAATATATCAACATTTACAGTGTTTCCTTCAATATTAGTCATTAAATTTATATAGATATTTTCTCTCTTCTTCTTGTGTGGTTTCTGTCTACTTTTAAAACTTTTAGTTTTTACCACATTTCTATAAGATTTAGTGAAACAAACTCTTGCTAAATGTCCTATTTTTTTACAATTAAAGCATTCTTTATTTCTTGCTTTACATTTATGGTTTTTATGGTAATATGACATACCACAATATTTACAAGCATAATTTTGTTTTGTCATCCTATTGACTTTGCTATTTCTATATGCATTTACCTGTGGCATCTGTTCTTTTATTTTCAAATTTAATGTATTAATTTTCTCAGTTATTTTATTTAGATCTTTATTTTGCTTTATTACATTTAGATTTGAGCAATCAGAATCTTTTATTGTTTTTCGTACGTTAGCACATTTTTCAGCTATTATTGCCGCTTGCTTTAATTCATTCAGATTTTTCGGGTTACTCAAAGTTATGCTAGTATTTAATTTAGGAAGTAATCCCTTTTTACCCATGATGAATTCTAAATTTTCAGGTATTTCTAAATCCTTTGCAATTATTCTTAGTCTGTCGAAAAATTCTAAAACAGATTCGTTTTCCTTTTGTTTTACATCTAATTCAATATCGCCTTCATCTTTTGAAAAACGTTCAATTAAACCAATTTCTAAATTTTCTGTACTATTCTGAATATTTTCATTTAAACCATCAAACCAAACTTTAGCTGATTCTTTCAAATAAAACGGCAAGTAATGACAAGCATTTTCATTTGCTATTGAATTAATTTTTATCCATTTTCTAAAGTATAATAACCAATTTGACGGGTTACCCGAACCATTGTACACAGGAGGTGTTATTATGTTAAAATAATTAAAATGTACGTTACCATGTGGTTCAGCCATGCTGTTCTTTTGATATAACTATGTTTTTTTTGTTCTTTTTCTTTAGCTGTCGTTGTCCATCAGTTGACTGCAAGTTGTTATTTGTCGAACTGTGCCGAAGTCCATCTTTACATGTTGTTCATTGTTGTAGGTACCGATGATTTTACCACTCGTCTCCACCAAAATATATTATGCGGGAACTTGGTCCCGACTTTGTGATTCGTGTTGTAGTCTTTCTTTCATGGTTTTATCGATTCTTTTTACGGGGAACTGCTCACATAGATGTTACATTGTTTGGGAACTAGCTTGGACTCGGCATGACAACGGGACCTTTAAAAGACAATCCAGTCTGCTAACTACATTTTATTCTGGTTCACAGTCTAGTCATTATATTTACAATAGTTACAATAAAGATTACATTACCTTCTCATCATAGTTATACATCAAATATTTCGCGATATCAATCGAACAATAATACAAAACCCGACAATAGTATACGCGCCATAAATGAACAGTCGTGTAATCTGTTATCTCCCCTTATTTCGTTTACTTTTAATATTCAATCAAATATCAAATTAAGAATTGTATTTTCAAAAGTTATCTATACGAATAAGTTTATTTCTTTTTTTATATGTTAGGAATATTTTATACAAATCATTTACCTGAATTTTATTTCAAACTTTGCCTCTTATTTATTTAAACTGTACCACGATTTTACTTGTGAATGTGATTAAAATTACTTTACTGAAAAACATCTTCTAATTTCTTAAACTCGTTTCTGCTAAAGTTTATAAGATAAACTATTAAACAAATTTAACATTTTTACTAACCTTTAAAAGACAATCCAGTCTGCTAACTACATTTTATTCTGGTTCACAGTCTAGTGAACCAAATAGTTTTGCACGACTTTATATAGCAGACTGGACTTAATTTGACACGTAATATGTTGTTACTCATTACAATAGCTTTCTCTGATCTCTTTTAATAAACAATGGATTTTGTCGGTTAAAGGCAGAATTACTTAATCTTAATTGTTCAAGTCTATTAATTTTAAAAGTATATACAATTATCTTTATGCCTTCGAAGCTGACACATTTATCAATTAGCTGGGGGACATTTTTGAGACAACGTTATCAAATACTTAAAAGATTAAACACTTAACATTTATATTTTTAGGAAATTGTTCTATAAACAAGTTAAACTTTCTTTAATTCATTTTATTTACGTTTATTTTTTCTGTCATTTAATTTTACAATTAAATGACAAATATTCTCTTTAACTTCTGTGCGATTCTTCAATATTCACCAACGCTTTTCTTGTAATTTATTTATAAATCTTATCTTTAAATATCACGCATTTTTGCATCATTATAATACGACGAACATGTATAACATGGTTATCAAGTTTGACTAGTTGGGATATATTTTATTATTTTACATCTATGCATTAAATAGACCTAGAATTTGATCTTTTTTCAAATATTACCGATATCGTATTATAATCACGCAATATGTAACTAAATACACGTATTTTGTTGTTGCTGATATTTCCAGGAATCACTTTCAAGGTCGAGATTTATGCAACTATAAGCTTATTTTATTTATCTTAGTTTACATCATGTTATATGAATTTGGACAAGACAATATATCAGGAAAATATTGAGAAATCTTTATTTTTATTTGAATAATAATCTTATTTAATAGTATTATGTTATTCATTTTGGACTGTGATCGTATAGGAAGAAAATTCACAATTTATTTTTTCTTATCTGACAGTGTTACGTTTTCTGATACCTTTTAATTCTAAAAGAGTGCCACGCTATTTGTACTTTACAAACTCTTGGAGCAACTCTTTAAGGGGTCCATAAAGGTGGTCTATTGCAAGGCAAAATTTCTGTCCGTACCCAATACAGCCTCATTTTTCAGAGGCAGTCCAGATTACCCCGACTATCATCCCGGATAGCCTTTATTACAAAACCTATTTATTGTTTTTATTGTTAACGTACTCTCGTCCTTAACATGCATAAAATATTTGCCACTGGATGTTAAGCAATCATCAATCAATCAATCTAAAGTATTCACTAACTACTCGACGTGTGCAATCGCAAGCATACGTAAATAATTCGACGATATCCGTAAATAACACGCAATGGCTCGCAAATAACCATGAAAGGAGGATTAATTTTTTGACACGTGCTAAATAATAGATCCCGTTAAATCAGATGTAAAATTAACGGAACCTGATCAAAATAATAAAGCCTTATCTGAGCAGTTTAGTTCAATAGGATCAAAGCAAAACAGCAAAACTTACTTTTATGGTTTATTTTATTCACTTTTATAATTTTTTATTGCCAAATGAATAGTTTTACGAATATATTGACATATTCAATGGTAGTGATGTTTTTATTTATGAACACTGTATTTATTGTATTTTTATAGTTTGTATGACGCAAACACTAATACCCTGTTGGTGTTTGCCCCTGATGTAAAGCGGTAGTTTCTCAATAAATATAAATATGTAGTAATTCTAAGAATTATTATTTACAATCGATTAAATCATTAAACAATGGGAACATTCGTATTTATTTCAGATGAATGTAACAACAACAATTGGATGGCTTGCCAGAGACATGGAAATTAATTTTTCGCCTCCTGTTGAATTCAGGTATAATGCATTATCGTATAAATTAAATGATCTATAAATAGCGAAAGTAAGTCTAACTTTTATCATGTACTACGAAATCGATTTTGAGCACCTGTTTTCATGTTTCTACCTGTTTCGGTATTAATTAAGAAACTGTATTTAGCAATAACAATGGAACAGAATGACTTTCCTATGAATTTTACTGCTTAAGCCTATAAGTGATATCGTGGATTAAAAAGATAAGATTTCTACAAGAACGTAATGAAGAATAAGCGTATAACAGTCTATCCCACTGACATATGTATTACAATATTTTCCTATTATGTTCTTTTGGTTTTCAATATATTGACATTTTCTAATTTTTATACTCAAGAATGATCTGAATGTGGCATCTGTGTAAAATTGTATTAATGTTGTCTTTTAGGATCTCCCCAATATTAACATCGGTGTCAGTAACAGAAGACGTCAAACGCTGTACCGTAGATGTATTAAACATAGAAGGCAACTTTAATGTGTCTGATGCTCGTCTCATTGTGGATGCTTTCGATGTTCCCATATGGTAAGATTTGTCTTTGTGTATACAGTAATCCGATGCATTTTTACTGATTTAAAACATTCAGGTTTATATTTTGTTTGACCCAATACAACTTATCATTAAAGTTTAGTGCTAACCCACTTGTTCTTGTAATCGCGTGAGGCAGATTGTTAATCGATGTTTGTTCACACAGGAGAGAAATAAGCAATTAAATGATAAAAAAAACCAAATGCGACCAAGAAGAATTATGAAATATCAGTAATTTTGTACAGTATATTATAACTAAGTTTAATATATCATGGAATTCCAGTATATTCTATTTAAGTTTCATTCATTATAGCATTTTACAACATGTTGTAGGAATACATTGCTGGCGGAAGGTTTCAACAGAAC
Organism: Mytilus edulis; assembly: GCF_963676685.1. Classification (NCBI taxonomy): domain Eukaryota; kingdom Metazoa; phylum Mollusca; class Bivalvia; order Mytilida; family Mytilidae; genus Mytilus; species Mytilus edulis. Next base: position 87,660,658 of record NC_092349.1, on the reverse strand, counting down.
AGTAAATATTACGGAAGACGAAATGTTCAGATCATGTAGTGCCGACTGTTTTCCGGATGAGAAAGACAATCTAATTGGAGATGCACATGATATTGTTGGCCAAATGAAGAACAAAATATTACGAAATAATACCTCCTTTTATAAGTATGATTTCAGAAGTTTCAATTTGACAAAACTATTTATCTGTTTGTAATAATTTTATTATTTATTCAACACATACATGTAATTATATAATTCTATTGTAAGGACATCTTGTGAATATATATTTAAAATAACTACAACAATTGAATGTCTCCATAAAATTGAGAATGGAAATGGGGAATGTGTCAAAGAGACAACAACCGGACCAAATAAAAAACAACAGCAGAGTGTCACCAACAGGTCTTCAATGTAGCGAGAAATTCACGCACCCGGTGGCGTCCTTCAACTGGCCCCTAAACATATATATACTAGTACAGTGATAATGAACGCCATACTAATTTCCAAATTGTACACAAGAAACTAAAATTAAAATAATACAAGACTAACAAAGGCCAGAGGATCCTGACTTGGGACAGGCGCAAAAATGCGGCGGGGTTAAACATGTTTGTGAGATCTCCCCCTCCCCCTATACCTCTAACCAATGTAGAAAAGTAAACGCATAACAATACGCACATTAAAATTCAGTTCAAGAGAAGTCCGAGTCTGATGTCAGAAGATGTAACCAAAGAAAATAAACAAAATGACAATAATACATAAATAACAGACTATTAGCAGTTAACTGACATGCCAGCTCCAGACTTCAATTAAACTGACTGAAAGATTATGATTTCATCATATGAACATCAGGCACAATCCTTCCCGTTAGGGGTTTAGTATCTTACCATGTCCGTTCTTATTATCATGTTGAGCCCTGGAAATAACAACTTTTAATTTTTGCTTTACAGCCAGAATTATATTGGTACATTTGAAGTATAGTGAGATCAAACCTCATATTCTAAACATTTTTAAAATAAATTTCCATGCCTTTGCAGGGTCACCAAGTTCAATGATGCCGTTATTTGAAAGTTTTGATTGCTTGTCATTCCTTTAAAAAATTGTTACACTCACTTACTGTATCACCACACTATCGCCATGAACCGACCGTGCGAGGGTTGTATAGCCAGTCAAGGTTGTTAAAAAAGTCCATCATTATCTCCATAAAAAAGATAATTGATAATGTAAATGATTTGTGTTTCTTAGATTACATCAGATGGTTGGTAGTGATGTACTGTTTGCATCAGAGGAGGCCGACACAGCTGTATGGTGCGGATATCCGGGCAGATCATGTGCACGATGTACTACGAAACCAGCAGGATATAATGACGTCGATAAATGTGCTGATAGAATGATGACGTCATCATTAGCATCTAAGACGAGTCTTTTGGGGAAATATGTCACAAGCGAGTGGCCAAACAGTACGTGGTTTCAATTTACAATAAAACTTATAGTTTTCTTGATTGTTCAATGCTGTACGGTGACTTAAATTAATTGTAGGTTTCTTATGGATAGTTTTCTTATTGACAATCATCCAACATCTTTTTATTTACTCGATATACAATATCAGTAGGAACGTTTTTTTGACCATATGCAGGATTTTGGTTTTGAAACTCACTAAATTTCAGAACATTTATACTAACAACACTTTCAAACCTTCTAATACTTATTCATAATTTCTTTTGTTTTGTTATTTCAGGAAAGCTTATTGTTCATGAAGCTTGGGACGAACCAACTTCAGTACATCCTCATGGCGAACATGGGAACAATTCTCTTCACTACGAGGGAAGGGCGGCAATAGTGTCAGTATCGAAAAATATTAACAAAACAACACCGCTAATAGACCAAGACCCTAATCTAACTGAAAGACTTCACGAGTTAGCAGTCTGTTCTGGGTTTCCATACGTTTCAAATGAAGATGATAGAAAACTTGTACACGTGGCTGTTAAGGATGAAGAAGTGACTCATACTAAACGAAGAAAACCTGAGCCTGTCAATTCAAAGGACCAATTAGCTTTCGAAAATGCATTGAAGAAAATAGGTAAAGCCATATGGAAAGCTTTTAAGTCCCTTTTGTTTACACATAATTTTGACGACGACCGAATGAAAGACATACACGTGCGGTAAATGTTAATGTTACCATGCGTCCGTATAATAAAATATCAAAATGAGGTTGTTAAATTTGATGTGTGGTCTTTTGTGCTTTGTTACATTTGTTTGTTTTTATAGTGATTCTGATGATAACACAATGTGTGCCATACTTTTGACATTTTTACCTATTGTGTTCACACATCTTTGTCAATATAATGGAATTTGATGCGACTGTCATACAAAAAAGAGGTTAAGCTAGCTATAAAATTAGGTTCAATTCACAATTTTCTACATAAAAAAATGTCTGTATCAAGTCTGGAATATGACAGTTGTTTTTATGATTTTACTTTTTACAGAAATGAACACTGGCAAATATAGCGATTATTGCCTTTGACAGACACAATTAATTGTTTCTTGATGATTATTTTATCAAGCCTTCTACCAAACAAATGTGAACTACGTTGTTGTTAATGATGACTACCGCGTGTGCGTAACCAACTTAATTACCAAAGAATTCTCGGAGTGAATTATCGATTTAATTAATTGAATGCAAGTTCAAACATACATCATAATAAGTCCATATATTTGTGTTTAATTATGTTAGGAAATACCAATCACTTCAATGTTTATACTTCTCACTATTTATATGTATGTGCATATTTTAGAAACCATGATGTCTGCTGACAGATGCCCTGATATAACAGTTAATCCTACAGACCACTGGCCACCACAGTACACTAATGAAGTAGACGCATGTGGACAGACGTCATATAAAATCAGTCGCGAAAACGAAGATGCAATGAAAACGTATGTTTATTTATTTACATACTAAAACACACCTGCGATATCGCGGTCCGTTACTGAATTAAAGTATAAAACTATGTGTAATCCTTATTGTAGCCTGGATTTTTAGTATTGGTATTGTCATCTGTTTAAGTCATGCTGATTATAAGATGCACAGTTTTCTCTGCTTTTAAAATCGTTCTGTTGAAGCCGTCGACATGGATCAACTATTGGCAATATTAATTACGAGGAAAAAAAAGGGTCTGGAAACAACACCATTGTCCTATATTAGATATATTTATTGTATAAAATTGAATTCTTTGATTTGTCGTTTTTACCCCAAGACGGCTGACAAATTGGACTTCGTTATTTTAGTATTATAGATATATTCTTTAATAAAAGAGGGACGAAAGATACCAGAGGGAAAGTCAAACTCATAGATTGAAAATAAATTGACAACGCCATGGCTAAAACACAAACCCCATCCAAAACGGGGGTGATATCAGGTGCTCCAGAATGGTCAGCAGATCCTGCTCCACATGTAGCACCCGTCGTGTTGCTTAGTTATTACAAATCCGGTAAATAGTCCAATTCGGTAAGCTGCCAGTAAAAATATTTTTAGTGAACAAGTGACCATGTGAAGTCTCATAATTCACGTCATGAAATATACATGTATGAGACTACAAGTTGATATGTCACTTGTGCGTCTCGTGTAGTACACCAGTAGCACTCAAAAAATGACTAATTCATGTAATTATTAATTACGATTTTTTTGAAGATTTTCATTTGATTGATGTTGCGGTTTGTAGGTTAATACAAAATTATGCAACTGAAACTTGAACCTAAAAAGATTCTATCTGCATGGACAGTTTTAATCTGATTTTTTTAAAAACTTTTTCCTCACTATGAAATCTGTTGATATTGTCTGTTCTAAACTTCTAGTTTGTACGAGTATTCGGACGTGGATGTACAATTTGTGCAGGAAGGAAAAGAGGGCCATTCATGTGGTCTTGGAAGGGGATGTATCTCATGTGAGAAACCTAGTATGAGTAAATCGACCTGGGATTGGTGTGCCACACGTGTCATGTCTCCTAGAATGGCACTTCGACTCAAACGCTTAGCAGCACTTGTCAAAACAGACAGCGTGTTAAAAGGTATGTGAATAAATTATGTAAATAATAATTTGACAATTTGCATGCAATGCATTTGTTTTTCTTATTTGTTTTAATAAATAAGAAAGAATTACATTAGCCTATATGTTCCCTTTTTACCTTTGTCGATAGCAAATTGTTATTCAAAAACAAGTAAACTAGTATCTGTAGTATGCAGACATATGGTTAAAAACTCAATATACGTCTTACACGACATTTCTAAAGAAGACTCCAAGGATGACTGAAGAAACCAATATGTTCACTCTTAATCTTCTTTCAGCAAACTGTAGATAAAGTGTTGCATTAAATGATCCCACGATGCGACCAAGCATACAAAATGAGGGAGTGCAAAAATTAGATTGAAGGTCGACATAATGCATAAAATTGATACACCAATATAGAATTATTTTTTTTTTATATCTAAGGTGGACAGATACAAGTTTTAAAGGCATTCAGTGATCAAAGAAAAGATTTATACAATGATGGAAGGTAAGTCTAGCTACTCAAATATATAAAAAAAAACTTCTCTTTTGTATCGTGGTAGTGTGTTCCACTAGAGTGCAAGATGTCGTGAGGTCGAACCCGGCTGGATCAAAACAAAGAGTCAGATTTAGTATTTGATGCTAAACAGGCGTATTGAAGAGTGTTAGCAGATTTTTGCCAATCCGGAGTCAGAATATTGTATCGATAGATAGAATAAAATGTACTTCTGTGGACTAAAATCCGGTTTAGCTCGTCAGTATAGAACAACGCAGGGTTTAAAATAACATTACATATATATATGATCTTGTATTTAATATGAATTTAACTTTATTTATCACTCAATATACCTTTTCCTTTGCATTTGCTCATTCAGTAGAAATTAAAAGTATTGAATATCTGTGTCAACTGTCCCTAATTGTATAATCGACTATTACTTCACATAAAACACTAGGCTAAGTACAGTTGATAAATGGCCGGACCTCTCAATACGATATGTAGAATTTTAATTTGTTTTCATTCTAGAGTTATAAACTCTTTCAGATTATGTATCCGAATTTGAATGATCTTGGTACATTTGTAACATGTTTAATGCTATTAATCCTTTCAAATGCAAAATCAAAATCTACTTACCCCATTTCCATTCTTGATTTTATACACACTCTGAACAAAAATAACTATCATATTTAGTTCCACATCTTCTAACTTTGCAAAACAAAGACGGTTACACAGCGATTATTTAAAACTGTTTCTGTTTGTCGCAATGGTTGTCAATGTTTTTTTTAAATAACCTATAATTGAATATGAATTTTAAAACGGCGGAAAAGTAGAAAACATTATGTTGTTGTAGATATCAGCTTGACTACCGGTATAACGGTGTAACGTAAGACAATGATGAGCAAATAATCATTTATAACATTTATATTTTAGAGCTATACAATTGACATATATCAAAAACGGAACACAAGGGGATGCTGATCAAATGAAAAAATTAGCTGCATTGTCTGTTTGCGCGGGATTTGACTTCGTCAAATTCCTATTCACACATATAGAAGCTTTTGTGAAGGAACAGTCTGGATATCGTACAACTTTGAATCAATTTCCGAGTGGAACAGTTATGATATCAGTTGATCTTCCTTTAGAAAATTCAAACGAGTTTTCTTATCCTGAAAGCCTCCAACACGAAAGCAAAAAACCAGCACTCATACGATCATTGAGCGATTCAACTCGCTTATCAAAACATTTTAAAATTGGTGATTTTAAAGATATTTCAACTTCATATTTACGTATCGACTCAACTCTGGTCGAATGTTTAGACATGGTAAAGGAATCGTTTAAACAGGGAATAGACGTTCTCAAAGCCTACACGACAAAGTCTACAAATATGGAAATGAACAGCGAATGGACGCAGGAACAATTAGATCGGTTTCAGATGGGACAAGCTGTCGTGATTCAGCATGAAGAACAGACCACAGAGAGTACCACGGAACTGACAAAGTTACTGATGAGTACATGTACACCAACGCTTAGATTACAAAGGCGTGGCCTGTCTTTATCGATTAGAGAAGATGGAATATGTAGTAAACAGCCAAAGTTGCGTGGTGGGAAATACTGTGGTGTGTACTTTGTTAATACAAGGGATTACGGTCTTTGATTGTTAAAATTTGCCCTTAAATTTCCTTTTTAGTCTATTGAGAATAATTTCACAATTTGTTTTATATATATTTATTATTTGCAGTATATATTGCAAATAATACAAAATTATGTTGTTTTTGGTATATTATACTAAAAGTTACGACTTAATGAACCCTAAATAATGCATGATCTTTGTTGTGCGACAGTTTTGTTAAAAACAGAATTCTTTACGTTTATGAAAATACCTAACATTTTGTTGCCACCTCGGATCAAGAAAAGTTTTTTGTCTACGGATACAATATCATCATCATTGTGGCATTTATTTCGGTAACAGAACATTTTGAACCGTATATTACGGTTTAATAAGGATTTTCAATAGCTTTTATGTCCGAAAAATGCCCCAATAATATGGCATTTTATATTCTATGGTTTAGTTGAAATTTAAAGCCAACGTGGTCTAAAATTAAACTGATCCTTAGCTAATATAAAATAATCTGCAGCGTACTAGAACTTGATAAAAAATATTTAAGAAAAACGTATCGCACAATTCATTATTGTTTAACTTGCTTTTAATTTAAAGTAACTTGCATTGTATGATGTACTAAAGCTTTCAACAGATATTTTTTTAGAAATAATAATTTAGGAGATAACTGTATGGTATTTCAAACTTGGCCTTCGTAAAACTAGATTTTACTATCGCAAAATGAGTTTACATAATAAGGCGTAGTGCTATATTAAACAACGCCAAAAGGACATTATTTGATTAAAACCCTGCAATTCGGACACGAAAAGAACGCGAACCTGTTTTCCTTTGTAAATCTCTATCAAAACTAGTATGTTAACATATTGTTCACTCAAACCAAGAACTGTGTATGGTCAATAACTGTATTTCGCCAATGTTTTGGCAATCATTTAAATCCATTTGGCTGTGAAAATAGTATGTTGCAGTCAGTACATAATATTTTACTATAGAACGGCTATCACATTTCATATTTCTGTTATAGTTTATGTTGGTTTATACCCTCTGGAAAGAACTGAAGAGAAACAATATGTAAAGATAAGTACTAGTTTGAAACTAATGAAGACAGTAAATGAGCTGTGGTCAAAAGTTTGGGAGAATATTAAAGAATATAGATCTAAATTAACATCAGGTAAACTATTGCTAGTTATTTCCCTTTTTAAAATAAAACATAAAACATCTACATGATTTACCTACAGTATTGTCGTTTTCGAAAGAGGGGCGAAAAATACTAGAGAAATATTCGGACTCATAACTCGACCACGCCAATGCTTAAAAGAAGAAAAATACAAACAGACAAATAATAGTACACAAAACAAAACATAGACAAATAAAGACTACTAGTAATCTAGACGAACCTCACCAAAAATAAGGGGTTATATCAGATGCTCTACATGTCAAAAAGTCGCTAGTATATACGTTAAGAACCAGCGGAACCAGCACAAAGTAAAAATTCTATCTTATTTCTTATGAATGAGTTGGACGTCCAGAGCTTTTTGGTCATACGGGTAACTCTCCATCATGTTTTTTATTTGTGTTTATCCATGTATCCATTATAAATATGTTCAGCCTTTTCAAATCTTTTCATCATTTTGTTTTTATCTTATCATCTAAAGGTTTCCTCTATGATAACATTTACATATTAACTAGTTATTTTTCATGTCAATCGTGTAGTTCTCTATTATGATTTTCCTCCTTGTACCACGTGCAACTGGTCTAGATGAATAATGGTAAAGCTATATGATGGATTTCCTCCTTTGTATTCTGGCTAGAATATTCATGATTTTCTCGTCATTCATGTATCTTTTCTCTAAGATGTTTTTTCTCCCATACCATTCATACTATCCCTTTTGTATGTTTCGCTCCTCTTTCATACGAATTACTCCCAATACTAGTTTTCTACCTATAAATCATAACTCTCATTGTTGTTTTTTTTATGTTTGCTAAATGCATGAAAACAAGTATGAAATGCATTGTCTGGATAACATATTAAGAATTCCGATAAATATTTTGAAGGCATAATAACTAACCCTTCATTGCTATCAAAAACAATAATGGAAGAAGACGATAAGAGATAAAATAATAAAAAAGACAAGAAGCAGCTGACCAGTCTATTCATATATTTTATTACTATTCAAAGTATAGTTTAAAAGGGGAACACAGAATTAGAATATTTATAAATAAAATGGAGTTTGGCAGTTATAACATTTATGTTTCATGTTTATACAAAACGAATATTGGATGAAGAAAAATTTGGTAAAATAACTACATGTACATGCAATTTAAGGCATTAGTTTACCTATTGGTAAACTCAAATTATATTAATAATCATTTTCGTATGTAGGTGGTCCACAGATAATACCGTATAATGCTGAGGACGTATGCAAACCTTCTGAACTTGGGAAGGGAAACGAATTCTTGTCATTCCAACTGCATCATTTCGGGTAAGATGTCAATTACAAATGATACTAATATAAGTAGTTATAATAATTACGTATTATTAAAATGTTAACATTAAAATTTATACTGCGATAAGAATCAGGAGAAGGATAATTGAAGAAGATGGTACAAAAAACCCAAATTCTAATGCAACAACGTTTGTAACGTTCATTTTGATTGGATAACGTCACTTTCTTACATGGCATCAACTGACAATTGATGCTATGGGACGAACGCGCAAGCGCAGACGGCATATGACAGATTTTAAATACATGTTTTAACGTTATTTTCTGTCAGTTTCATTAGAATGGAGATAACAATATTGTATTTTAAGCTCCGACGGCATCAATTTGGGATTTGATGGTCGCAAATACCCGTTTACTGTCTCCGCTAACGCGTCGCCAGTAAACTTGATTTGCGACCATCAAATCCCCAATTGATGCCGTCGGAGCTTAAAATACAATACAGTTATCTCCTAAATAGTTCTAAATCTCACAAAACTTGTATTGTTATGTCAGTTTGATTATCATTTGAAAATTTTAAATAAATATGAAATTAAATAAAAACATCATTTTTACCAGTATGAAAAGCTTTAGATTTGTCGAATCAGTCAAGAAATGGTTCATCCCTGTTGCTTTTTGGTTTTTCTATTATTGTGTTAACTGTTTCTACGATGTAGATTCTGTCTGAACTTTAAACAAAAAGAGCGATGTGAAAGAAGCATGGATGCAAGGCAAGCGGAAGCTTTAAAATTGTGGACACAGATGTCTTCTACTGCAAGTAAGAATACCCTACCAACGACAGAGATGAAACGGGCAATATTTGGGTGCTTGGTGGACGTATGTGGAGGCTGTTCAGGCTCAGGTAATTTATAATGACAAACTTCGTGATTGGGCATTTATCCCATACGTTTTGTTTTGAAAAATCATAAAATTCAGAATAAAAAACAAGTAACTAGCTTGTCTTCAGAACTATAATCATACTAGGAGCTGTTTTCTGTATGTCATTTTGGTTTTCAGTTCAAGTATTAAATAGTTTAACTTCATGATTGTTCATGCATTTTAAACATTTTATTTTGACAAAACAACATCATAAAATTCAAAATAACAAACAAATTATTGTCTTATCTTTAGTACTATAGTTATATCAGGGGTTTTATATGTATTCCTTCTGGTTTTCAGTTCTAAAGCGTTAAAAGTTCTTTTTCAAGTTAAACTATGATTGAAACTGATAAAGTATAGTTTTAGAAAATAATTTTGAGCAGTACGAAATGCTATCATATTACATATACGTTTCTATCAAACTATTGTAGCAAACCATTTTAATAATTTATAATTTGCCTTATATAGTGATCACATGTTGTTTTTCGTCTTTAGGAAGGAAATGGGACAAGAAAGTTAAGGCATGTGTTGACGTCGTTAGCAAATATATCTCTTATACTAGAAAACCACTGGTTAAGAAGACCGACAAAGTATCAGTTTTTAATACGGAGAATATACAATCTGCAGCACATGGCTTGGCTTGTAATGGGGGTGTTAAATGTGTTGAAAATGTTCAGTTGTACAGCATGTTTCGTAAGTACATCATCTGTCTGAACATTTACTTTTTAAATACGCAGATGTCGTATAAGTGCCAATGGGACAACTCTCCGCCAAAGTTACAATATGTAGAAGTTAACAATTATATGTCAAATTACTGCTTTCTACACAGAGCCTTGGCTAACAACAAACAGCAATCTATAAAAGACACACAAATTACTAGTGTACAACAATTCGTAAAGAAAACCATCGGTCTGATCAATATAAAAAAAAAACGAGCAATACCTATGATCCACACCAACAAGCAGCAACAAATGCACAACATGCTCCTGACTTTACCCTATTTAACAGAAATACAATTTGTGTCGTTTTATATATTTTGTAAAACATTTATACATTAAAGTACATTTTGTAATAACCTTCGGCACTCTTTCTGTTTTGAATTTAACGCCACTGATGATGCTGAAGTAGGTTGTCGTGCTAAGGTAACGATTGGTACAAAATGTAGTTAGTGTCTTTTTCTTCCATAATAAAAAAATATAAATAACATGTTTAATGTGTTATACTAAATTCTTCGATATTTTGTTTGTAATTCTAACGGTCAAATCAAACGAATCATATATTTTCGTAAAATTAATACATATTGATATTTCCTTGAAAATTGTTTGATGCAGCGAGAGCACCTTTAAAAAACAAACATATGAAAAAGTAGATGTTGTATGATTGCCAATGCGACAACTCTCCACAAGAGACCTAATGACTCATAGATAAACAACTACACGTCACCGTGCATATATTTAAAAAAAAAAGATGTTGTATGATTGCCAATGAGACAACTCTCCACAAGAGACCTAATGACACATAGATAAACAACTACACGTCACCGTGCATATATTTAAAAAAAAAGATGTTGTATGATTGCCAATGAGACAACTCTCCACAAGAGACCTAAAGACACATAGATAAACAACTACACGTCACCGCGCATATATTTAAAAAAAAAAGATGTTGTATGATTGCCAATGAGACAACTCTCCACAAGAGACCTAATGACACATAGATAAACAACTACACGTCACCGTGCATATATTTAAAAAAAAAGATGTTGTATGATTGCCAATGAGACAACTCTCCACAAGAGACCTAATGACACATAGATAAACAACTACACGTCACCGTGCATATATTTAAAAAAAAAGATGTTGTATGATTGCCAATGAGAAAACTCTCCACAAGAGACCTAATGACACATAGATAAACAACTACACGTCACCGTGCATATATTTAAAAAAAAAAAAGATGTTGTATGATTGCCAATGCGACAACTCTCCACAAGAGACCTAATGACACATAGATAAACAACTACACGTCACCGTGCATATATTTAAAAAAAAAGATGTTGTATGATTGCCAATGAGACAACTCTCCACAAGAGACCTAATGACACATAGATAAACAACTACACGTCACCGTGCATATATTTAAAAAAAAAGATGTTGTATGATTGCCAATGAGACAACTCTCCACAAGAGACCTAATGACACATAGATAAACAACTACACGTCACCGTGCATATATTTAAAAAAAAAGATGTTTTATGATTGCCAATGAGAAAACTCTCCACAAGAGACCTAATGACACATAGATAAACAACTACACGTCACCGTGCATATATTTAAAAAAAAAAAGATGTTGTATGATTGCCAATGCGACAACTCTCCACAAGAGACCTAATGACACATAGATAAACAACTACACGTCACCGTGCATATATTTAAAAAAAAAAAGATTTGGTATGATTGCCAACGAGACAACTCTCCACAAGAGACAAAATGACACAGAAATTAACAACTATAGGTCACCATGCATATATTTTGATTCATACTCAAATAAAAAATGATATTTTTCTACACTATATTACAGAATCCACTATTAATTCAAAATACAAACCGGAACCTAACAATTCAATAGAGGAAGCCTTGTTTGATGGTCATGACAACCCTAGTCCATTGTTAGAAATAGTGGAACAATTCGTGGCAAAACAAGCGGCAGGAAATGTGTCAGTCTACATTGAAAGTATAAGGGATATTTCAGCACTTCGGAATATTCTCAAGGTAAACAAAAATTGGAAACTACATTTATTTTTTTTTTCTGTATTATTTTAAGCTTTAAACTATAAATTCTATAAAAAAATTTTATACGCTTTCTGCATATCGAATGAATGTTGTATTCTTTGAAAGTATATATTTGCACCATTTACGGATTTACTAATGTTTATGCCATTAAAAGACCTTGAATTTGTCTCTATTTTGGACGTTGAGCTTACTTATCGAATCGATCGACAAATTGTTAACAAAAAGTTACTTTATATATTAATCTAATAAATAATTGTTTACGTTTAACATTTTAATATTTGATCTATTTGTAGGTATTAATGATTTATAACAGAGATATAGAAATGGTTACCTTTCTCACTTTTACTGGCGTAAAGAAAGATAAGTTAGCAACTGCCATCCAACGGAAAATTGAGACATGGGCCGGAAGTGCATGTCCAATATGGAGTCGGTTTGCTGTTGTTCCTTACAAAATAGAAGACGTACATCCGGCCAGAGTAGCACGCAGTATAGAGGACGGACGACATCGGAATAAAATGAAAGAGAAACAAAGAAACTGGGAAATCGATTGGATAATGATGACTTAAATATTTTTATTTCAGACTGTCAATTTTTTCGATTTCTAAAGTCAATAAATATGTTTGCATGCCTTATTTGTAGATAATTTGTTAACTATATTATATATGTTCAAACATCAGACAATTTCTAAAAAGAGACACACACAGTTTGATTAACCTTTAATCCAACTGGCCCAGGTTATAACAATATACCAAATATGTCTATTTGTGTGTCCTGTTTTTTGTCTACTTCCTGCTTTACGAAGACTGATATTTATATAATGTCAATCATACATATTTAATTGTGTAACATTATTCTCAACAATACACGTCATAGAAATAATCATTTAAAAACACTGCATCATGTCCATTGGAAGTCGAGTAGACGTACAAAATGCAGAAATGTGAAAGACAATCCAATGGCTTTTGCTTTTTTTTTTTTTTCGTTTTTAATTTGTTAGACCACTCTAGCTATGTTTTTAATAGACTAATTGATTTGAACACTCCTTTGGTATCTTCCGCTTTTTCGAGAAAAGGAGTTTGATTGTCATCTAAGCACACGATGGTTGGCAATCCACTAAAACAAGATACCGGAAATTGAAGGATTGATTGGTTTGTTGTTTTTCGTGTAATCATTTTGAATGTGATCCCTCCAATTCCAAAAGGCGTAAATCGATCTATCATCTTTTCTTAAATTCACTGTCTTAACATCCCGGTAACCTACTGAACCATTGGAAAAGTTTTTCTTCTGTTATGTCTTAGACACCACGATCTCCGATGTCTGTCGTAGCATCTACGTTAATGATATATAGAATCAAATTTATAACAGTGTAGCTATGGCCATTGATTGGCGCTCTTTAATATCCCATCCAATCGGACAGATTAGGTGAATGTTCGACTGTATCGCCCAAAGTTTACCACATCCGTATAATAGACATTTGAACTGTGGGGTTACCAAAGGTTTTCAAAGCTTAAATGAAACAATTCGAAATACTATCAGGAATAGTTGCATACTTAAACGTTTTATACTTGTGTTTTTGTTATGTTTTAACAATCAATATTCATACATTTGTAATATGTTATCGCGCGTTCTATCAGAAAAAAAAAATCACTTCACTGGTGTTAAAAGTTACAATGCATGATTTTGTTTATTCTGACGTCAAAGCGATTTAAGAATTGTGGTTGTCAAATAATGTCATTTGACGGGTGCCACATGTGGAGCAGGATCTGCTTACCATTCCGGAGCACCCGAGATCACCCCTAGTTGTTTTGGGGGTTCGTATTGTTTATTCTTTAGTTTTCTATGTTGTGTCATGTGCGCTGTTGTTTGTTTGTCTTTTTCATTTTTACCCATGGCGTTGTCAGTTTGTTTTAGATTTATGAGTTTGACTGTCCCTTTGGTATCTTTCGTCCCTCTTTTTTTTTAAATTTTTATCTGGTCTAAAATTGTATTTTAGAACGAACTCATAACCCACTTTCAATAGTTGTGCAAATACAAAACATATAGACAAAATATACTTCCGTCCTGTTTCTGTTGTACTTGCAAGTTAATGGATAGTAAGAAAGCTATTTGGATCATTTTCAAATATTTAAATTAAAAATACCTTCATCATTCAAAGATCGTCTGTACCAACCATTTCCCATTTTCACAAATTCGAGGCCAAACCATCAACTTGCATGTTTGCATATTCCTATTTCTAAGTCGACAAAACTGTCAACGCTTGAAGAGCTAGTAACCATATACCAGAGATAGAGTCAAACTCAGAGATCGAAAATAAACTGACAACACCATGGCTTAAAAAAAAAGACAAACAGACAAATGATAGTACACAAGACACAAGAAAACAAAAAACTAAGCAACACGAACTCACCAAAAACTGGTGGTGATCAAACGTGCTCAGGCAGGGTAATCAGATCCTGCTCCACATGTGGCAACCGTCGTGTTGCTAATTTACAACAATCCCGGTAAATAGTCTAATTCGCTAGGTCACATTGTGGTGAAAATGGAGGTGAATTGTAGTTACGACATAAGATCTTTCATTTAGCAACTCAATATATACCCTTCCAAAATGTAACAATTTTGAACAATAAACATCAGTTTCGACCCCCAGACAAAGATCTGTCGGATTTTCCCTCTCTATATTATGTCTATAATTCAATTACATGTACTAAGGTTAATGTATTTGGAGCCGTATAA
Organism: Mytilus edulis; assembly: GCF_963676685.1. Classification (NCBI taxonomy): domain Eukaryota; kingdom Metazoa; phylum Mollusca; class Bivalvia; order Mytilida; family Mytilidae; genus Mytilus; species Mytilus edulis. The sequence continues at coordinate 87,645,639 of NC_092349.1, read as the reverse complement.
TTACACACTCATATGTATTCGATATGTTTATTTGATTTTGCTCTTCAGATTTGTATTGATTTTGACATGCAACTGATATGAATAGAGTATCATTTGAGATACCTACGGAGACCAAACATGATTTTAGTATTCAAGCTTGTTATATGTTTATCTACAGTAACAACGGGTCTTCATGATAACTGATAAACTCTTATCCAAGGGCAGTTTTAATCAGTTGTAAATACCGAGAAACACAAATGATCTGTTAGAGTACTTCATTTTTAGGTTTTCTCTCGGTTCTATATATAATATAAACAAGTTTTTCTGTTCTATGTTTTTTACTAAGTTATCATTGTCTACACTTAAAGGCAGATCAAAAGAATTTGTCCAATTTTGTTTCGTTAAACAGAATTTCAAAAGCAAATACAGACAGGAACACATCATACATTCCTTGTAAACTCTTGATAAATTGCATGTTTTCATTCTGTTCCATGTTAAGATTTTAAAACATCCTATTACACTTTGTCTCAAAGTCTAATTTTAAAGTCAAATGCACATGTCCTAGGTTAGGGAAGGGTTGAAATTCCGCTATTATGTTTATTTGTTTTTGTTCAGTTTTTTTTTTACATTAATAAGGCCGTTAGTTTTCTCGTTTTTATTGTTTTACATTTGTGACACTAATGTCTATTAGATGATTTTGCGGTATGGTCTTTGTACTGTTGAAGGCCGTATGGTGACATATAGCTGTGTCATTTGCATGGTCTCTTGCTGAGAGTTTCTTGATTGACAATCATACCACATCTTCTTTTTTAATATAAAATTGAGGATGGAAATGGGGAATGTGTCAAAAAGACAACAACCCGAATAAATAGTAGACAACAGTCGAAGGCCACCAATTAATCTACATGTTTCTGTTCAAACTTTATTAGGTCATTCATTATATTGTCAAAGTATCGGAGTTCCAGTGGATAATAACTATGCTTTCCGTATTGTTTGTTGTAACGAGTCAAACTATATTTCTAAAAACAGCAAATCCTCCAAAACCAAATATCTCATAACAAAAATATCTGGCACATTTAGTTATTCAGATGATACTTGGGTAACAATAATGACCACTTTCTGTATGTACACTAACGACATTAATCTTTGCTGTTACTTAAGGTAAACATACATGTGCAATGGTATATTAAATTTTGAAGGTTCGTCTCAATGCTATCATACCATATCTTCTTATATTTATTAATACTGATTTTTTGTTTAGATTTTATAACATTGTGAAACGAATTTCATAACCAAAGTATCAAGGGAAACACAATATTAAAAGATTTTTTTGTTATATATAAAATGGCTTTTATGCGAGTTGTTTCGTGTGTTTAAGCTTTTTAGATTTCCCATTTGATTAGGGACTTTCCTCGGGGATATATATTTGTGATATCACTTTTCATTCTTTTATCCGATCAAATAGTTATCAAAGGTACCAGGATTGTAATCTATTACGCCAAACGAGCGTTTCATCTACATAAGACTCATCAGTGACGCTCAGATCAAAATAGTTGTAAAGCCAAACAAGTACAAATTTGAAGAGCATTGAAGACCCAAAATTCCAAAAAGTTGTGCCAAATACGGCTAAGGTAATCTATTCCTGGGATAAGAAAATCCTTAGTTTTTCAAACAATTCAAAGTTTTGTAACAGAAAATTTTTAAAAAATGATCACATAATTGATATTCATGTCAACACCGAAGTGCTGACTACTGGGCAAAGTGATTGTAAAATTGACGAATGAAGATTGAAAATGACTTTAATAGTCCCGTATACTGTTCATCTGGTTTTCGCTTCAATGTTTGATCCTGGTGATGATCATGAACCCAAATAATTAACAAATATATTTTAATCAACAATTAACTATGATAGTAACCCTAATTAACGTACCTGACTCTTCTAAAAAAAAATTAATTAACGATGACTGACAGTTATGGAATATCTGTTACACAGATGTTATTGGATATGTTCCTCGTGTCGTTTCGATCCCTTTTCACGGATGTGATCTACCGAATTGGACTATTTACCGGGTTTGTAATCATCCTGTGGGGTTCTTGTTACTTAATATTAAGTTTTTTTTATAGTGTCTTGTGTACTATTATTTGTCTGTATCTCTGTTTGTCTGTTTATTATAGATCTATGAATTTATTTCGTCCGTCTGTTATGTTTATGTCAGCACAATTCAAACTATAAAACACAAACAGTATATATATTTTTCACAACATAAAGACTGTTTGATTTAAAAGTATGTACATTTGCTTAATCAGATTTTACCTTTACCTTTACATTTACGATTGAGGTTTCAAAAAATATTAGAAAGTAACTTGCCGAGAATTGCAATAGATGAAAATCTACAATTTTCTATTGAAAAAGCTCAATATGAAGTGAACATAGAAAACAGTTTCAGACAATACAATGCACGTCAATCCCTTTTATTTGTTCATGATAAGCTTTTATGAGTGTACATTTGTGCATTGTATTATTTACTGACGAATATATAAATGTCAGTTATCTATGGCTAAGATACTATCACTTTTATAAGCAAAACGTACAAAAAAAATTCACTTATCCAAAAGCATGAACGAATATGAATGTTTGTACACCCGGTTTTACCTTGATAACCCAATCCATCAAATGGGAAAATGTTATCACGGTATCACAAATAAAAATAGTTAGTTTTATATACATGATATACTTTTGGAACGGCATATTGGAATTATTTATGGAAATTAAAACAAAAAGTTTCAACATGTATAGATGTCAATCTCATCTCAGACATTAATGTATTTAATCCTGCACAATAAATACTTCTTCATGGTTTGAACTTGAATCATCTTTTCTCTGTAATGATCGTTGACTTAATGACTCACAATTGAAGTCAATAGAACCATTAATGTCGATGTCAGCAATTCCATATATAGATATGTAAGTAGTCGCCATTACAGGAATAACCAAGGAAAACAACAACAAACCGAGAAGGGAACAAAATGACGCCATTATTTTTCCAACCACCGTTTTTGGAATCATATCACCATATCCCAGAGTCGTCATTGTTACGATGCTAAACCACCATGAGTGTGGAATACTGGAAAAGTTTTCGCCTTCAACGAAATATATAAAATTGGACAGAAGAATGACGACAAAACATACGTACATACACATTGCAAATAGTTCTTTCTTGCTAGATTTTAAAGTAAAGTAAAGAACTCTGAAGGCTTTCAGCCTTCGAATTAGACGAAATAGTCGGCACACTCTGAAACTCTGGATATACAGTAAAACATGATAGTTAACAGATGGCTCTGTTTTGTCTTGAATAACTTTAAATATTGCGCAAATTGTTAAAGTTATGTCAATGATATTCAACGGATCCACAAGGACAGATTTTATAGACTTTGCACAAAAACATCGACACATAATGTCAACAGCGAAACAAACATTTGTCCCAACAAGTATAATTACAAAACAATCTTGTGTTATTTCAAAGCAGTCAACTTTGAGTTGAAAATTGTTTAGCATATCTAATAGCTTATCAGTGTGGTAGTTTTTCAAAGGGTCACTTCTGTTTGCTGAATCTGTCACTTGCTCTATCATCCCATTATCTTTTAAAAACGGAATATTTGATGAAGTTGTTTTTGCTTTATTACCACCTGAACAGCTTGAACAAGCATACTCATGTTCAGTAACATTAGTATCAGAGTCATTTCTTCTGTACTCTGGTAAAGTGCTAATTGCTATGCTAAATACCGCCAGTAGAATACAAAATGTTAATAAGGCAAAATAGACCTGCAATTATTTAAATTTATTAAACTAAAAGCATTTGAGACAGTTAAATGGAAATCTTTTTTCTATAGTATGCATTTGATTTTTTTACGACTATACATTTATGTCTTGGATGACATCTGATGTATTCTAATCAATTGAAGTAGCTAACATCCCGTCATCTTAAACTGAATGAAGAGTGTGACTTAGCATGTAAGTTTTATAAGCTATAAACAAAACCACTGACGCCACTTGTAAAGTTTACCCTTCCAGAGCACATGAGATCATATCCGGTATGAATCTTTATGTTCGATCATAACATTAATCTGTACCGTTCTTCGTTCTTTCTTCTTTGTCTATTTTTTAGTCACATTTTGTATCTCGACTTTGTCTTTATTGTCTTAACTAATGAGTGCTTCCTGTTTATATAGTTAGCCTTTCTATATTTTATCATAAAGATTCTGTCGATCTGATTCGAACTTCAATTGGTTTTTAGTAATTGTATTCGAAATAGCCTGGGAAACCGAATACAGTCAAATAACATATACGAATAAAAAGCTTTCAGTTTTTTTTCTGGAAGTCGGTAAATTGCTGGTTCCTTTTTTTTTTAAATATGACAGTATATTTGGTAATAATCGATAATATATCGGGTTGATCTGAACAAGAGAATATACAAATACAAAACAACACTGTATATATTTATTGTGTCTAAAGCAAATAAAAAACATACTTACCTTACATGGCATAGAATTACCGTTTATTTCCAGTATATGCCGTCCATACAACCGAAGTTTTTGTAGTTTTGAAATTGTGGTAGAAATTTTGTCTACTTTCTCTTTTCTTTGATCTTCCATGTAGGTGTGAAGCAAAACGTTTTCTGCTGTCTGTTGTTTGTATTTTAGAAAACAGCATGATGACAAAGAACTAGAATTAATACCCCAGAACTTTAACTCTTCGACAAATGCAACAGGACACACATTATGAGGTATATGAATACAAGATCCACCATAGAATTGTAAAACTCTCTCAAACACGCTCTTGTCTCTATAATATAGATAGTGAGTTTGAATTTCACCATTTTCAGTAATGTGTATACTTTTGTTTTCTGCTGGTAGTTTATTTTTTATATGTCTCTGTATTCTATAAATTTGACCAGATATATTGATAATTACGTATTTCTCTTCCATGATGATAGTATGTCTAACTGCTGTATGACCATCTCTGATCTCTTTAATAGTCCATACAGTGCACTGTTATATAATAAAGTAATACTTTTAATTGTGCATTGGCAAAGGGGGGAAGGGTGGGTCTCTATTTTCATAACATAAGATTAATATGTTTAATCAGCTCATGGGAAATATAGTTTTGATATTTGAAACGCTAATTACCGTTTGTATAGCCATTATTCAGATTTTAAATACATCTGGAAGAGAAATTTTGATGGCCTTTTTGATTATCAGAAACTGATTTAATCAGATATATACTAGGGAAATGTGTTTGCTCATTTTTTACATTTTGATAATTCCATTCAATCTTTAACTAACACATTATTCATGGTAATGACAGAACGCTAATATACTTGACAGAAATTAATTTTCAAATGCCATTATTTCTGATGAATTTAATATCATTATGGCTTTGTGAAAGTAATATATAAGCTAATCTTGACCAATATCAACTACTGAAATCCTTGTGTTCCACGTATTCTAAATTAAATGAAATATTTTATTGACAGTCTTCAGATATGAGCCTACATTGGGCCTGACTGATTGGGATCGTATAAATTGAAAAGTTAAAGACCTGCAGTTAAAGATCTAACGAAACGATACCAATGATTATTATATAACTGTAAAGTTTTTGCTTACTCATTGGCTAAAACATAGGAAAATCTCTTTGATAAAAAGTTATATATTCCGCGGCAAAAATCACGAAAGGTTAATAATGCTCAATCTCAAATCACAATATCCGCAGTTTAGCAGCCACATCAAGGTTGCACTTCTGTAAATATCGACAATGCAATTACCAATAGAAACTCCTTTTACTGCAAAAACTGTACAACTTTCACTATGAAGTTTCGAAAAAAATATATCCAAGAATGGAAAGTTCATATGCACTACTTTTTGCAAAGATCACAATATAAGAGTGTGCGTCATATTTTCAACGTTTATGTGCCCCGAACTTCTAAGAGTTTCAACTTGCATTAAAATTTGACCGATACGCATTTGTAAATTTACTGTTTACATCCCAAAGTTATGTCTCTACGGGATTCATTATCTATAAATATTATATATCTCACCAAAAGAGGCGGTGTTATTTACAAAGTGCAACCTTACGTCCTTTGAATTGTATAAGTTTTACACTCATATTCCTATGCTCAATTATAAGATCGACTTCACTCTCTCATATAATATACAAAGACAAATGAAAATAGGTATAAGAACATGTGGTATGAGTGCCATAGTACGGCTTTGAACTTGAGCATTAATCACCCAAACAACAACCTATACGTGCTGTAAAAGGTCCCTAAATGACTAGTGTTAAACTATTCAAACAGGGAAATTGTTATTCTTGGTATAAAAGGACCAACAAAATAATTAGTGTTAAACTTTTAAAACAAAAGAGAACCATGAAACAGTTTTGAACCACTTCAACAAACAACATCCGCTGAACACAATGTTTTTGAATAACACAGGTGCAAACACATGTAGCCAGGTAGCAGGGCGCCAACTTTCAACCTACCTGAAACAATAGTGTAAAAACCTGTGACTTTCTGCCCGTTTTACCTAAAATCACAACATTGGTATACACTTACTAGTTAGTACACATTTTCATCTAGCTGCCTGCTGAGGACCAACTCCGAAGGCGTTAAATCTTACTGCGTTTGGTGTTCTATAGGTGGCATTCGTCTTTTATCTGCTCTTTGGTCAGGTTGTGGTTGTTATCTGCCCTTTGGTCGGATTGTTGTCTGGTCTTTGGTCGAGTTGTTGTCGTGGCCTTTGTTTGTTATTATTTGCTCTTTGGTCGGGTTGTTGTGTTTTCGACATTTTCTCAATTTCCATTTTCAACTTTATATTACAAAATATCATTTGGAATGACTTACTTAATCAAAAGTTGTATTAACAAAAACAAGTAAACAGACACTGAACGAATACACTTGATATATGCATATGACCAAAGGTTTATATAAATTAATTGAAACATTATATAAAAAAAAATACAAGAAAGACAAAACCTTCAACAAAATGCCGCCAAACAAAAAAATATATACCTAGGTAAATAAAAATAATTTTGTTTTTAAGTGTACATGGAATACGATTAATTTGATCTATGACACCATCCAGATTCAAAATTAATAAACAAGGGGGTAATGTGTTAAACAATACCAGAAAGACAACCATAACCTCGAACAAACTGCCGCTAAATTAAAAAATATACACAGGTGATTTAGGAATAATTTTGTGGTAAATTATACATGGTGTATGGAAATATATTTTATAAAACAAATAATTTTGTTGTTCATAGTACAAGAACAATAATAAAAATGTATCGTCCCACTAAACACTAACCATACTTATATGTATAGTATGTTGATCTTATGTAGACGAAACGTAAATTATAAGCCTGGTACCATTTTAAACTATGTATTTATACATTAAAAATAGTGAGACGCGATAACACACTAAATATTTTCCCTTCCTCACTCATTTCTTAGATTTTTTGGATTGGAAATGAAAGAAGAGAGGTGAAATTATTGTTTTAATGTTGTATTTAATCTGATTTTGATATGGAATGAGTGATTAGACCAAGTGCAAAAAGGTAGTATTTACAGTTTTCGGAACATCTCTTGACATGTCAATAGGGGTACGGATGTGTATGGCTAAATTTGTAAAAGTGATTGCTTCAATCTTTCTGAATTTTGGATATATATATCTGGACTAGTAATATACATTACACACACAAAAAAATTGACAAAAGTGCATGGTGCAATTTTTTAATGATACAAAACGTTATTAAGAACTGATAGAGGAATTAATTGTGGTCTGTGGCCTAAGAAGTGCATTCCAGCAAATTTTAAATTTTTACTTTGACAACTTTTCTGAATGATCTATTGGTATTAATTTGTCAAAGTACATGAGAAGAAATGATTTTCACTTTTTTTTGATAGGAATATGTAAAAATGTCACTTTCAGCTTATATTCCCAAAATGTATTTTTTTCTCTCACTTTTTTCAATATTTTTGCAAAAACAGCATGCTTACTTTTTCTCTGACAGGTTTTCTGATATCTATTTGTAATTGTGGTATTTATTTCAGTTGTTTTACTCGTTTGTGAACTCTGAATACAAAAAACTCTGAATACAAAAAAAGTAGATAAAAACATAAAAAGAGTGCAAAATGCACTCACGGTTTTAATAGTCGTTAGTCTAACGGTCAGTACGCAGAAATGTGAAGTTCTATGCACTTAAAAGGTGTATTCCTTTAAATAGATTGCACTGAATATATATCAAAAATACTTTTTACTGGTTGTTTAACCTTTACTGTTTCACAGACTACCTTTATTTTCTTCTGTTGGATAGCTAGTGGTTAAAATATTGGCCTTTTGAGGCTGAAATTTCATTCAGGTTTTAAACACTAAAGTTAATAAACTTTGCATCAGACCATACTGTCTACATATATAGTTGAAAGGGACAGTCTTGTTACATCCAGGCTCAATGTTTTATCATATCTAAGCAAAGATTTGAGCAAAAAGAAGCATATCTCCATCTCCCATATCATATACATGTAAATGTTTTTTAATATGCAAATGTGGGGAACGGCTTAAATTGACAACCTTTTTTAAGCTTGTCATAGCTGAAGACCATTTTATCTACATGTCTTATGCTATTTGAAACTTATATTTCCATTAAAAGTACATTTATAACATGTTAAAGTTTTTTTGATAACTTTACAACTTCAGAAAATTGTGGCAAGTGAAAAATATTATATTTCATATAAGGCCTCACTTCATTTGAAAACCTCTACTGTTTCGCACAGGCTCATATGAAATTAACTTCTGGTCATTTTTTATAAGTCTGATACATGAAGTATGCTATCTGTTGCTTTCAATAGATTATAACTTATACATAGAGACATTGAAAAGTGTAAGTTTTTGGTATCTTTTGCTGTTTAGATGCTCATATTTGATAGTTGAAATTGTTCTAATTGAACGCCACAATTCAGCACCCAAAGTTAAGATATAAAAATGCCACATGTAAACTGTTTTATAATACACTAAGCTTAAATCATGCCAAGTTTTATTAGAATTGGTCAAGTTTTAGGCCCCTAATAGGCCGAAGACCACAATTAATGACCCCGCTTTTCACGAATATAGTTACTTTTAATTAGAGTGTATTTTCCGTTTTTTTTTTTCTTTCCCTTCCTCACTTATTTCTTAGCTTTTTTGGGGTAGAAATAAAAGAAGAAAGGTGAAATTTTTTGAATGTTGTATTTAAACTGATTTTGATATGGAATGATTGATTAGGCCAAGTGCAAAAAGGTAGTATTTACAGTTTTCGGAACATCTCTTGACTTGTCAATAGGGGTAGTACGGATGTGTATTGGCTAAATTTGTAAAAGTGATTGCTTCAATCTTTCTGAATTTTGGATATATATATCTGGACTAGTAATATACATTACACACACAAAAAAATTGACAAAAGTGCATGGTGGATTTGTTTTAATGATACAACAAAACGTTTTAAAGAACTGATAGAGGAATAAGTTGTGGTCTATGGCCGTTACAAATTGTGTCAACGTGTCAGATTAACACTTAAGTACGATTACCTTTGTTTTAGTACATCATATTACGGTAAAATGTAACTACTGACTATGCGACTTAAAAGTTGACGCCGTAAAGAGTTGGTTGACTGTCATGAACTATCTTAGGTGAAACAGAATTGTTCCAGTTTTGTACCAACAATCCCGTCTCTCTTTCCCTCGAGTGTGACCTGCCGCATTAGACTTATTCCAGGCTTTGCTCTTACATGAACAACTTGACGGGTGCAACATATGTACCGGGTCTGTTTACTCTTCTAGAGCACCTGTGGTCACCGCCACCTTTTTTACAGTTGATGTTAATCATTCGTTAGATTTCTATGTTGTCTTTTGTGTACTGTTGTTTGTGTGTTTTTCTTTTTCGTTTTCAGGGATAACGTTGTCATTTAATTTTCGAATTACGAGTTTAGATGTCTCTCTGATTTCTTTTGCCTCTCTTTAAGTATGCTTATAACCAAACACCAGACTTAAGGAATAACAATATTATAGTTAAAGAATTTCGGTCAATTTTAACCGATGGGTCATTCCAAATTGACGATAGAAATTCCTCTACTACAGTGGTGTTTTCTTATTCTAATATATTACAATAAATTATGATACATTACAATTTGGAAACACTTGTAAATCTTAGATACTGTAAAATTCCGCTGAAACGACATGAATAGCACTTGCGTAAAAACGTCATTGTAAAAAACGAAAATGTGTAAATTTAACGTTATATCTTTACTTGTACGATTCAAATTAGATAACAGCCGTTTTTGTAAGTAAGTAATGTCTCATTCTTATTTTTTGTCGGCCTAACATGGTTCCTTGCTGAATCCAATGCATAGTAGACAATAAATACGTCCAACAGAATAAATGCAGTCAATGTATAGTTATTTTTCAATTAGTTCCGTTGATTTACAGCGCTTGTCAGCTTTTATTGATTTCCATTTTTTTTAACTTGACTTTGAGTTTTTGTTCTTTTTTTTCAAACTTCTTACTTTTGATTGGTTGTAAAATGTAAAATTTATGACCGTATTATTGAACGTATTCTTTATCATTTACAACTTTATATGGATTTCAATAATGACTTTGTGAATTCATCATTTATTCTGTTTGACAAAATAATTTTTAGTTTTAGAGGAATTATTAAAAGCGTTAAGAAGACTGTACGATTGATGATTTGTAATGTACTAGTCACGGCAATTTGCAGCTACTAAAACGAATTTAATTTCTGATAGATTTCAGCCAATTGAAAAACGTCAAGCTGTAAAATAATCATACAATATTAATGCTAAATAGAGAATAATACATGGCAAAATCCGTATCATATGTCGTATCATCCCGAGACATCAATATCAGTACAAGGGCCTTTAGGCCCGAGGGATGATAATGGTCGAGGGTGATACGGCATGTGATACGGATTTTGCCATGTATTATACGCTTTATCATATATTTCAACAGAAGAGTATTATATTATATGAACTGTTTTCTGATCCATAGCACTGGGTTACCTTCAGTTATGCTTTTGTCTTGTTTCAAAGGCCTTAAAAGAACTGCTCAATTACTTATCCGAAGCACCTGGGTTACCTTACAATTTGCGTGCTGTTGTTTTAAAAATATTTTGTTTATTATTGTATTAATTTGTGTGTTTTGTATTTTTCATAGTTGCATTTAGTGTGCCAAAAAATATGAAAACTTGACGTTCGTGACGTCACATACAATGTGAAAACTCGACGTTCGTGACGTTCGTGACGTCACGTACCAAACAATGACGTCAGTTAAAAAAATTACCAATTTTGAGGAAAATGTTTCATAAGCAAAAAAAAAACCAAAACTGACTAGTATGTAAAAAAAAAAAGTAGATTGTGATAAAGGGTAGGGGTGTGATAAAGGGTATGCGATAAAGGGTAGGGGTGTGATAAAGGGTATGCGATAAAGGGTGCGCATCAAAGTTGCGCGATATGGATTAAACCGCAGGCTATTTATCACATATGCAAAACTACTGTATTTACTACTAAACATATGATAAACTAATGTATTAAATCATATCTTTTATTTCAAAGTCAAACTTAGTTTTTCACTTTTTTCTAAATTGTTATCCCGGGAATTGTTTTTGAAACTTGAAAGGAAATGAAGTTTCATAGAAATCGTGTTTCGCAAGATCTTCATAGCAATCATAACAAACACACAGGCTAAAAGAGAGTACCTAAATACAAAGTTCTTTTTTCAAAGTTAATGTTTAGTGTTTATTCACAACAATGTAGACTATGAGATAAGTTTGAGAGAATAATCTTAGACAACATGCATGTTTCTTGGCGAATAAAAATAATAAAGTGGCTGGTTATATCCACACTGAAGATATAGTATTATTTTATCAGTTATACTGTTCAAGATTGTTATACTGTAAAAAATTGTTGTACTGTAAAAGATAGTTGTTTACAAGACTTGTCATTACTTGATGATTCTGTACTTCATTATTTATGTATTACATAAACAAGTTATTGTCTCCACTCAAAAATCCTATTGAATAAAAAATACTCGTTTGTCATTGTCTGCATACAAAGATGACTGAGTTGCATTCGTGCATTCTCCTTTCAGTGTACATACTTTTCGGTTCTTGTCATACTCTGCAGCAACACAACCAGTCTTTGTGATGCAGGTACATGTACACTGGATATTACTTTTTGCTACAAATGTTCCTATAACAGGTCCGATGTATCCGTACCCGATCTTTCCACATGCATATGTCGTTACAGTACCTGCTAAACCATAAGTAGAAAAGAGATTGCTTGTTTAATTATTTACAATAGGATGCATATTAATATTTTACGGGTTTACTTCATCATATTAGCCATTTATTGCGATCCATTTGCTTGATTTGAGTTTTGATTTTGCTATTTGATAAAGGACTTCCCGTTTCTAATTTTTGTTCCGGTTCGGCAATTTCTGTTGGCTTATTTTTTAAAGGAATCTGCAGAGGTTGTCAATTACTTCTGGTGTAGACACGTTTCTGTGTATATGTTGCTTTGAATAGGTTTGTACCTGTAAGTTAACTGTCGAATATTTTTTCGATTTAAAAAAAACAACACTTCTGTACCACAGGAACAATGAAGCCAAGTGTGTCAACATTCTATTATTATAATTATTGATAATTAGTTCTCAGCCTGATCATGTATGAAATATTAGTCAATCAACGCAAAGTACTAGTAATCGAAATAGAATTAATACCAGGTTATATAAGGAACTCAAAAGAACAACCTTCTGTTACCAGTGTTGGGTATGGTTTTGTCAATATAGAAAGGAAAACAACTGCACAACACTTACCCCCTCCCTAAACAACAAAGGTTGTAATTCCGGATCTCTGAAAGGGCTGGCAGATCCTACTTTAGGTCAAATGGCCATGATTAAAAGGTTAACCAAACATCATTGTGTGCCTGCCTAAAGCTGGGCTAAATCAGGTATGCGTTGTTCTATTGGGTTTTTTATTTGAGTGTATATAATATTGTTTGACATTTTGGTAGTGCTTGTTGGTTTATTATGTTAAAAAGTCCATTACGTACTAGCGAAAACGAATTTGGCTGCATCTTGTGTCCCGCACGATCTGGCTATGTAGTTTGTTTAAAATAAATGAATAAAAATGTTATTACTTTAATTTTGTGCGTTTGAATCGCTTTTCGGTATTTATCTTTATTCCACTAAAATCTCTTTTGAACAATTGATTTCAATAAAATAAACTCGTGTCACCTCACTAAAGCATTTTATTGAGACTTGTCATTAATTATACTCCCTGAAGGTTCATGCTTAAAAAAGATGAAATTCGTCCACTTAATTACAAAAAAAAAACCCGACTACATGTAGCTATACTATAATTTAATTACCTGATTCGTGAAGGTTGTTAATTAGATGTCCATAAACTTCCACTTCACAAATGACTAAGTATAACATATCACGGCGTTTAATCCTGACATATCTTCCTTTAGTCTTAGGAGGGCAGGTAACTGTGATTCTCTGACTTTCTGATTCCTGGTAGTGACAATTAATTTTACATCCGTCCTCCAAATTATTCCAAGGATTATATGAACATGTGGGCATCATAATTTCTACATCAAAGTTAGCGAGATTAGACTGATCATGATTAGCTGGGAATAAAATAGATATCATGATTGAGTACGTGATTAATATTGAGTACATAGTTGTAATTGAAATGTTACGATATGATTTTCTCATTACTATTTAGATATTCACACAAGGATATGGACTTTTGTTAATGTTTTGGAATTTCGAATAGTTTTGCATCGAACATGACGGGTGATACAATTCTTGTCGAAATAGTTACCTGGCGAAGTTAAATAAACTCATCATAGATACAAGGATAAAATTTTATGTGTACGCCAGACGCTCGTTTCGTATACAAAAGACTCATCAGCATGATCAGTGACGCTCGAATCCAAAAAAAGTGAGAAGGCAAAAAAAGTACGAAGTTGAAGAGGATTGAGGACCAAAATTTGTCACTATTAATATTGTTAAATATTTGTTCAATTACTCTTCTGTTCAAATGTTAATCCTTCTGTGTATCCGGTCCAGTAGCCAGTACCATGATACTGTCCTGTAGGATTTTGTTTCATTTTATGTTTTGTGTTTGTGTATAACTCTGATTCCATGGCCGAATTGGTTGGTTTTATTTGTTTTTATCCGCTCGTCAAGCATCACTAGAACTACTAAAATTGTCGAGATGAGAATCTTGTGTGGTACAATTTGTTCTATTAATCAATCACCTTCATGTTATCGTCTTTATTCGACTTATGATTTACTCAGATCAAAACAGCAGTATAAACATCAAACAGAGTTATGTATATAAAACTTTATTCAAAACCTTATCAAATATTTAAACATCATATTGAACATTTAACAATATGTATCAAATAGGTAAAGAGGTGATACAATCGTGTTTAAAATATTACAATTTAATAAAAGTATAGTAATGGTAGTTTTCAAGCAAACAGTATTTTAAATGAGAACCCGGAGTGATTTCCCTTGCAAACGTTATGTATTTTTCGAGAAAATAATAAAAAAGTAACGATTATGCGTGAGCCCTTTTCAAATAACTAAATTATATGTGGATATCTGATTTGAACATTTAAAAGTCAACAATACTGGTAAGAACATACTTTCAGTAAGACTTATTGAAAATGAGTATTTAGGCAGTCGTTATTTTTAAAATGTTAGAGAAGCTCTCCTATTTTGGAATGTCCTTATTATAAATATATCATTCTCACATTTTTCTGACTTTAAAATATACTTGTTTGTAGTATTTGAGCAGAGGATGTTATGTTAGTTTAAATATCAGAATTCGGTAATCTCATTAAGCTCAATAAGCGATCTCGTATTGCCACTTATGAATATCACATGGGTAAATTCTCTTCCTTTTACATGAATAAGCCTATTTACCGAGGTTGTAATAACATGAGCAACACAATGGGTGCCACATGTGGAACAGGATCTGCTTACCCTTTCAGAGCACCTGATATTACCCGAGCTTTTTTGTGTTGTTTGTGTTGCTTATTCTTTAGGTTTCTATGGTGTGTATTGAGTGTTATCATTTGTCTGTTTGTCTTTTTCTTTTTTAGCCATGACTTTGTTAGTGTATTTTCGATATGTGAGTTTGACTGTCCCTGTGGTATCTTACGCCCTCTTTTATGAGCATACTATCTAAAGATGCTATTTGATTTCGGAGTCTTTGCTTATGCGTTTCACGTATTCACAACTTGAACAAGACATAAACATGCACATATGAAATTAATATTACGTGCTTTATTGTAAAGTCAATCTGAGAACAGAAAAACACTTACTGCAACAATCTGTACGTCCAAAAATATCTACAGAAATAATGGCATAAACATCCTGAAGGTCAACTGCCCACCATGACAGCTGATTATCAACACTGTCTGAATGCGCGCAGACAAAATCCCAATTATCCACTATATCTGAGTAGTCTCCATCAACGGCGTATGTAGAGTTACAACAGTTATAACTCTTCCCTTGCTTAATGTTTGGATCATATGTAGAAGACAGCTTTGTAGGTTTCTTTAATGCAATATTTGCATTCGCATAAACTTAAATATACAAATAAATTAATTAATTAAAAGCGCTTAATAGTATACTAGAATAACCAAAGCAAATTCAAAGAGTGTGAAAAGACAAATTACAAAAATTCCAAACTCCAAGGAAATTGCAAACAGGATTGATTTAGAAAATAATGCATTAAATATGGGTTCACAGTTAGCTGAACCTCTAATTGGTACGACAAAAGAATAAAAATTCCATTACATGGCAAACAGTGTGTGAACACAACAACCAGACATAATAGATCCAACAAAGGTAACAATAGGGGTAAAGCAGTCAACATGGTGTTTTAAACTCTATACTTTTGTAATATTGTGTCACGCAAAAAAGTATATTACCAAATATGTGTTACTTGTAAACAGTAAATAATAATTTATACAGAAAATACAAAAAGCGTATAACACGTAATTAAGACGAGAACCTTTCAACGGGCAGTGCAAATATGATATGTACGCATAGCAGTAGAAAAACGGTGATGGTTAAAACTAAGATTAGCATTCTGTAATTGAGATCTTTAGTTGTTGTGTTTTATATAGGCATTTATTGCATACCAGAATCCTTCAAAAGATAATTCAACTTGCATCATGCGATCGGATTCCTTTGGATATATATTTTGCCTCATGGTATGTTTGACAACAAGTTTGGTCTTGATTTTAAGATATTGCATGTTATATGCATCGAAAATGAATATACTGATATTTCACGGTTTAACCAAATGCATTAAATAATTAATAGACTCATAATCGAAAACAGCACAGTAGGGAAAAAGGTCGTACAAAATAAAATTGTCTTATGATTTTCAAACAACTTCTGGAAATGTAGTATGATAATCGATCATTTATTTCATGCAAAGCCGAAACACCCCTCTACTGTTATCTGTATATAATAAGTTATATAGATAAAGCTAAGAATATCAACGTAATCGAGGAGAATTGGACGATGTGTGAACAAAATAAAATCTTATTTATAACATAAATAATGTATCTTATGCTAGCTAAATATTATAAACCTGGTATATTGAACTCAATTATAAACCTAAATGGGTAAATAACCTCATTCAAATGTATTGCTTTTGAGGTTTCAAAGAATATTGTATCCACATAAAATCTCGTATTTACTGTATGTTCTGCATATATATGTAGATACAGAAGCATGATATAACTTTAATGATAAACTACCGAAACAGAATATTGTCATCCTATAAAATATGTGAACATCATAAATATGATACATTACCCCCTATAACATCATTAGATATATCAATCCAAGAGCATTTCTGCCTAACATGGTTCCTTGCTGAATCCAATGCATAGTAGACAATAAATACGTCCAACAGAATAAATGCAGTCAATGTATAATTATTTTTCAATTAGTTCCGTTGATTTACAGCGCTTGTCAGCTTTTATTGATTTCCATTTTTTTTAACTTGACTTTGAGTTTTTGTTCTTTTTTTTCAAACTTCTTACTTTTGATTGGTTGTAAAATGTAAAATTTATGACCGCATTATTTAACGTATTCTTTATCATTTACAACTTTATATGGATTTCAATAATGACTTTGTGAATTCATCATTTATTCTGTTTGACAAAATAATTTTTAGTTTTAGAGGAATTATAAAAAGCGTTAAGAAGACTATACGATTATGATTTGTAATGTACTAGTCACGGCAATTTGCAGCTACTAAAAAGAATTTAATTTCTGATAGATTTCAGCCAATTAAAAAACGTCAAGCTGTAAAATAATCATACAATATTAATGCTAAACTGATGTATTAAATCATATCTTTTATTTCAAAGTCAAACTTAGTTTTTCACTTTTTTCTAAATTGCTATCCCGGGAATTGTTTTTGAAACATGAAAGGAAATAAAGTTTCATAGAAATCATGTTTCGCAAGATCTTCATAACAATCATAACAAACACACAGGCTAAAAGAGAATACCTAAATATGTTGACATACAAGATTAATTTCTGACAGTATGCAACGTATCATGGAAGCAGATAAAAAGAAAGAAACTTTTAAAAAAAATCTTGCTTGATGTTTTTTTCTGTCAATTGTTTGGATAATTGTCAAAAAAAAATAGCTTGCGGTCATATTTCTTTTTTTTATTTTACTTTTTTTTTTTACAGGTGATGCATATTATAATGCATTATATGTGGGAGACAAAAGATATAAAAGGAAAAAGCAATCATAAGACATACAACAATACACAAACCACAACATAGAAATCAAGAGATGGAGCAACACGAACTTCACCAAAATCAGGGATCGATCTGAGGTGCTCAGGAAGGGAATGTAGATCTTTCCACTTGTAGCAAAAGAGAGGCGAATGGAACATAGGAAAATTCAAACTCATACGTTGACATATATACTGATACAGCAATGGCTTAAAAAGAGAAAAATCAACAGACAAACAATTGTACATGTACACAATGCATCTAGTCCTGAAATCTGTATTGAAATAATAATCTTATGAAGTTATTACGAAAAAAGCAAACATATTATTAAGTCAAGTTGTATGTAGCAACTCCGTATTTTTTTCAATGGCTTGGATACAAATGCTCTAGTTGTAAAATATAAAGTATGAAACTCACTTCGATTCTGCTTTAATGATAATATTTGCAAAGACATTGCACACAAATTGAGAGAATAGTGCTTTGAAATGCCTTTCAGATGAGCCGTACAACACAAGAACTCGAAACACTAAAGACACCAATCGAAAAACAGGTATAATGTCATTTTGTTTTGTTTTCTTTGGTTACATCTTCTGACTTCAGTCTCGGACTTCTCTTGATTTGTATTTTAATGTGCGTATTGTTATGCGTTTACTTTTCTGCATTGGCTAGAGGTATAGGGGAGGGTTGAGATCTCACAAACATGTTTCACCCCGCCGCATTTTTGCGCCTGTCCCAAGTCAGGAGCCTCTGGCCTTTGTTAGTCTTGTATTATTTTAACTTTTAGTTTCTTGTGTTCAATTTGGAGTTTAGTATGGTGTTCATTATCACTGAACCAGTATATGTTTGTTCTGTTAAATTGTTCCTTTTAAAATTGTTAAACGATGATGACTGATGTACCCATTGACTCTTATAATTATTGTGTCTGTTTATTTAATGCATCAATGTAAAAATATCGGAAATTGATGAGACTGTCATTAAAGTGAGAGGGTTAACGCTATAGAACCAGGTTTAATCCACCATTTTCTACATTTGAAAATGCCTGTACCAAGTCAGGAATATGACAGTTCTTGTCCATTCGTTTTTGATGCGTTTTGTTATTTGATTTTGCCATGTGATTATGCACTTTCCCAATTGATCTTCCTCTAAGTTTAGTATTTTTGTGATTTTACTTTTTAGGGGCCAACTGAAGGACGCCTCCGGGTGCGAGAATTTCTCGTTGCATTGAAGACCTGTTGGTGACCTTCTGTTGTTGTCTGCTCTATGGTCGGGTTGTTGTCTCTTTGGCACATTCCCCATTTCCATTCTCAATTTTATGCTCATAAATTGCGCTGAAAATCATTGTCTGCTGATTAAAGTTAGCAATGGTTTAATGTGTCCTCTATATCAAAGGAAATTGTTACAATAACAAAAATCTAAAGTTTTTTGCAAGACAGACATGTTCACTTTATATCATCCAATTGACAAAATAAAGGGTTTTGGTTATCAAGAGACAGTAGGAAATGTTTAAATGATTTTCAAACAATGACAAAGATAATTGTTATTGTAACGAAACGAAATATACAGATTAGAATGGTTATATTAAGGTATGTTTCCACGTGTACACAAAGGCTTACACTGGCCTTGTGTTTTTAAATGATTATTTTACAGATGGTATACAGAATCAATGGAATAAAATTAATGACAGATATATATCACCTTTGTAAATTGTCTTGACAATGGTTTTTCTATGTTGTGATTTTACACAATTGTTTTAGATAGAGTGAATGTGTGGTACCATTAAAACGTTAAAACCATCTGCAATTGTTTTTACCTGTCAGGAATCAGATATTCAGTAGTTGTCGTGTGTTGATGTGGTTCTGATCGTTTCTTGTTTCTCGTTTTTTATAATGATAAGACCGTTGGCTTTGCCTTTTGAATGGTTTTACACTAATATTTTGTGTGGCCCTTTTTTTAGCTTGCTGTTCGGTTTGAGTCAAAGCTCTGTGTTGACGACCGTACTATGACCTATAATGGTTCACTTTTATAAATTGAGACTTGGATGGAGCGTTGTCTCATTAGCACTCATATCACATCTTATATCTGAATAATAGGTACAAATATATATTGTTGATGGCAGCCAATCTCAAATACAGACACAAACCAAACAGTAAACAACTTACAAAACAATCTAATTTTAATTTATTTCTATATATTTATTATGAACAACGAAACATTATTCATTTGTACTGATAAACAAAATGTTTTAGTTTCGTGTCCTTTTAAAACCATCAATTTAATTTATTAAATATGTTAAATAAAAAACGATCGCATGGATTTAATATAATTGCAACAATTTGTGAGCAAAACAAACATACATAATATATGTAGTACGCAAAATTGTTAAAACTGACCATAGGACATAACACAATGGTAGGATGTATAAATACCGAGCCACGTCAAAATAAGTTTTTAGCAGTAAAAGAAAAATACATAGAACAATATGATACGTTATTAAAATGATAATAAGTATCTATACTTCAAGACCATCATGTTGTACTTGTGCAGTTGATACAGAATATTTGTCAACAATGCATTGATATCTAGTTTAAAGTGATTCATGCTGATTATGAAGTAAGTTAATGAAAAAAGCATTATACGAACATTGAAAATATCCTTTTTTTCCCCAAATATTCAAGGATTCTTGTTAATAAGAAAGAATGCGTAAATTAGTCATTGATTGTGATTGAAACAAAATATTTTACCAAAGACCATTATTGGGGCAAGAAGTTTGAATATATGAATATTTAATCAAATGATAACGAAAAAACACGAAATTTAAATTCAAATAAAATTGGAAAGGAAATGAGGAATGTGTCAAAGCGACAACAACCTGACCATTGAGCAGACAACAGCCGAAGGCCAACAATGGGTCTTCAATGTAGCGAGAAACTCCCGCACCCGGAGGCGTCCTTCTGCTGGACCCTTAAAAATATGTATACTAGTTCAGTGATAATGGACGTCATACTAAACTCCAAATTATACACGAGAAACTAAAATCAAAAATCATACAAGACTAACAAAGGCCACAGGCTCCTGACTTGGGACAGGCGCAAAATTGCGGCGGGGTTAAACATGTTTATGAGAACTAAACCCTCCCCTATTACTCTAGCCAATGTAGAAAAGTAAACGCATAACAATACCCACATTAAAATTCAGATCAAGAGAAGTCCGAGTCTGGTGTCAGAATAGGAAACAAAAGAAAATAAACAAAATGACAATAATACATAAATAACAGACTACTAGCAGTTAACTGACATGCCAGCTCCAGACCTCAATTAAACTGATTGAAAGATTATGTCTTCATCATATGAATATCAGGCACAATCCTTCCCGTTAGGGGTTAAATATCATACTATCATAAAATATATGAGAAGAACATAACCCGTGTCATGCAAACAACTGTTTTTTTTTTAAATAAATGTGTCTAGTTCCGATGCAAAGACCCTATAAAGTGAATCCATATTAAAGCCAAAATATGCAATCTTTAATGAACTGACAACAGTATCGTAACTATATTCCTTCTCAATAAGCCTGTTTAAAGGTTTTGTAAGCTTTTGAGGTGAATACTGACATTTTTGTGCTTTATAAAGAATATTACCATAAAAGATTGGATGTGAAATGCCTGGGCTTGAAGTCATAAAACTTTGCTCAGTGCTCGGAGCACAAAAATCGTGCTTAAAACATGAAATCCAGCATTATGATTGGTTATATTTGGAGTACGAGTACTAAAAACTAACTCGAAAGTTTTATGACCAAGAGGCCAGAACGAATAAGATGTCTGCATGTTGAGTTATATTTATGAATTAATTCCGTATACCAATGACAAAATTTAGTAAATGTTTTGACCTTGTATATATACATGTAGTTTATCTACTTAGATTTGCGTCATTTAGGTGAGACGACATCAATGTCAAAATCGATTTTCCTTTGAAATATTTCTTTCATATCACTTTACGGTGTCTGGTCGAGTTTTGTATCGAAATATTCACTTTAAAATTCTAAGACATTGTAAGGTATTGGATTTCAGGATCCTATATATAACTCGAAAATATAGTTGGCTTTTACAGAAAAGTTATATCCAGGCGGACAAAATAATAAATGCGGCGATTAAAAGTCGTCATTTGCGAAAGAATTTGGCGAAAGAAATATATATAACTATTTGTTTTCATCCATCTTGTTTATTTACTTTTTTGTGGGGTTCTCAGACTTAACTTATCAGACATTACTTGGAATTCACCTATAACTCGTTAAGAATTTGACAGAAAATCAATAATCAGCTGATTGCATTTTATATCTATCGACAACAAAGGACTAATTAATAAAGGTGATGATTGTTTGACAAAATGATATGGTTAAATGGCGTCCGTAACTTGTCACATAAATGATTTATTAACCACTTTGCGACGTGTTTGACGTCTCCCCTTCTTCTTTTAATCCAGAAAAGGAAACTGTTGTTATGACAAACATGTTCAAAAGCAAGAAAAATCGCCGATTTAAAACGTTATCCTTTGACTTTGATATAGATAATTGATTTCCAAGAGTACTTCAAAGTCGTTTGAATGACACGACGTGTTTCAAGCATAGTTTTACGTCTCATTTTTTTTTCATTTACGATCATGTTCTAGAAAAGAAATTGTAGTTATGATGAAATATATGCAATTTTGAGAGTAACTTTAAATAAGGAGCCAATGATAAAAGCTTTTGTTTTATTTTAAAAACATCTTCTTTTTCTTTTGATGAAACATTCCCAAAAGAACTGTACATCTTTCTGGTATTATATGTTCAAAACATGTCCAAGACTTTAGTTTTATTCGAGGACTTGTATCTTCTTTATTATTAAATAGAAAAGTTGTTCAAAGCATAATGAATTTTCACCCTTTTAAGTTAAAAAAGAAGTTCTTTTTAATTCATAACAATGTAGACTATGAGATAAGTTTGAGAGAATAATCATAGACAACAATGGGGCAATATCATCTTATTTAGGGCGGGGGGAGGGGTGGTTGTTCGAAAAAAGGAAAATTTAAACGAAAAATATATTCATGTTTCTTGGCGAATACAAATAATAAAGTGGCTGGTTATATCCACACTGAAGATATAGTATTATTTTATCAGTTATACTGTAAAAGATTGTTGTACGGTAAAATATTGTTGTACTGTAAAAGATTGTTGTACTATAAAAGATTGTTGTACTGTAAAAGATTGTTGTACTGTAACAGATTGTTGTACTGTGACAGATTGTTGTACTGTAACAAATTGTTGTACTGTGACAGATTGTTGTACTGTAACAGATTGTTATTAACAAGAGTTGTCATTACTTGATGATTCTGTACTTCATTATTTATGTATTACATAAACAAGTCATTGTCTCCACTCAAAAATCCTATTGAATAAAAAATACCCGTTTGTCATTGTCTGCATACAAAGATGACTGAGTTGCATTCGTGCATTCTCCTTTCAGTGTACATACTTTTCGGTTCTTGTCATACTCTGCAGCAACACAACCAGTCTTTGTGATGCAGGTACATGTACACTGGATATTGCTTTTTGCTACAAATGTTCCTATAACAGGTCCGACGTATCCGTACCCGATCTTTCCACATGAATATGTCATTACAGTACCTGCTAAACCATAAGTAGAAAAGAGATTGCTTGTTTAATTATTTACAATAGTATGCATATTATTTGTTTACGGGTTTACTTCATCATTTAAGTCATTTATTTTCGATTCATTTACTTGATTTGAGATTTGATTTTGCTATTTGATAATGGACTTTCCGATGTTGGTTTATTTTTTACAGGAATCTGCAGCGGTTGTCAATTACTTCTGGTGTATATACATTTCTGTGTATATGTTGCTTTGAATAAGTTTGTACATGTAAGTTAACTGTCGATTTTTTTCGATTTAAAAAAAACCACTTCTGTACCACAGGAACAATGAAGCCAACGGTGTCAACATTCTATTATTATAATTATTGATAATTAGTTCTCAGCCTGATCATGTATGAAATATTAGTCAATCAACGCAAAGTACTAGTATTCGAAATAGAATTAATACCTATATAAGGAACTCAAAAGAACAACCTTCTGTTATCAGTGTTGGGTATGGTTTTGTCAATATAGAAAGGAAAACAACTGCACAACACTTACCCCCTCCCTAAACAACAAAGGTTGTAATTCCGGATCTCTGAAAGGGCTGGTAGATCCTACTTTAGATCAGATGGCCATGATTAAATGATTAATCAAACATCATTGTGTGCCTGCCTAAAGCTGGGCTAAATCAGGCATGTGTTGTTCTATTCGGTTTTTTATTTGAGTGTATATAATATTTTTTGACATTTTGGTAGTGGTTGTTGGTATGTTTTGTTAAAAATTCCATTACATACTAGCGAAAACGAATTTGGCTGCATCATGTGTCTCGCACGATCTGGCTATGTAGTTTGTTTAAAATAAATGAATAAAAATGTTATTACTTTAATTTTGTGCGTTTTAATCGCTTTTCGGTATTTATCTTTATTTTACTAAAATCTCTTTTGAACAATTGATTTAAAAATTGTACAATAAATCAAACTCGTGTCACCTCACTAAAACATTTTATTGAGACTTGTCATTAAATATACACCCTGAAGGTACATGCTTAAAGAAGATGAAATTCGTCCACTTAATTACCAAAAAAAAAAAGATAACATGTAGTTATACATTAATTTAATTACCTGATTCGTGAAGGTTGTTTATTAGATGTCCATAAACTTCCACTTCACAAATGACTAAGTATAACATATCACGGCGTTTAATCCTGACATATCTTCCTTTAGTCTTAGGAGGGCAGGTAACCGTGATTCTCTGACTTTCTGATGCCTGGTAGTGACAATTAATTTTACATCCGTCCTCCAAATTATTCCAAGGATTATATGAACATGTGGGCATCATAATTTCTACATCAAAGTTAGCGAGATTAGACTGATCATGATTAGCTGGGAATAAAATAGAAATCATGATTGAGTACGTGATTAATATTGAGTACATAATTGTAATTGAAATGTTATGATACGATTTTCTCATTACTATTTAGATATTCACACAAGGATATGGACTTTTGTTAATGTTTTGGAATTTCGAATAGTTTTGCATCGAACATGACGGGTGATACAATTCTTGTCGAAATAGTTACCTGGCGAAGTTAAATAAACTCATCATAGATACAAGGATAAAATTTTATGTTTACGCCAGACGCTCGTTTCGTATACAAAAGACTCATCAGCATGATCAGTGACGCTCGAATCCAAAACAGTGAAAAGGCCAAAAAAAAGTACGAAGTTGAAGAGCATTGAGGACCAAAATTTGGTCACTATTCATATTATTACTAATATTTGTTCAATTACTCTTCTGTTCAAATGTTAATCCTTATGTATACCCGGTCCAGTAGCCAGTACCAGGATACTGTCCTGTCTTATAAGGATTTTGTTTCATTTCATGTATCGTGTTTGTGTATAACTCTGATTCAAACCGGAGTGATTTCCCTTGCAAACGTTATGTGTTTTTTCGAGAAAATAATAAAAAAGTAACGATTATACGTGAGCCCTTTTCAAATAACTAAATTATATGTGGATATCTGATTTGAACATTTAAAAGTCAACAATACTGGTAAGAACATACTTTCAGTAAGAATTATTGAAAATGAGTATTTTATTAGGCAGTCGTTATTTTTTAAATGTTAAAGAAGCTCTCCTATTTTGGAATGTCCTAATTATAGATAGATCATTCTCACATTTATCTGACTTTAACATATATTTGTTTGTAATATTTGAGCACAGATGTTATGTTAATAGTATAAATATCAGAATTCGGAAATCTCATTAAGCTCAATAAGCGATCACGTATTGCCACTTATGAATATCACATGGGTAAATTCCCTTCCTTTTACATGAATTAGACTATTTACCGGGGTTGTAATAACATGAGCAACACAACGGGTGCCACATGTGGAACAGGATCTGCTTACCATTTCAGAGCACCTGAGATCACCCCAGCTTTTTGTGTGGTTTGTGTTGCTTATTCTTTAGTTTTCTATGGTGTGTATTGTGTTTTATTATTTATCTGTTTTTTTTTTCATTTTTAGCCATGGCTTTGTTAGTTTATTTTCGATCTGTGAGTTTGACTGTCCCTGTGGTATCTTTCGCCGACTTTTATGAGCATACTTTATAAAGATTGTATTTGATTTCGGAATTTATGCTTATGCTTTTCACGTATTCACAACTTGAACAAGATATAAACATGCACACGTGAAATTAATATTACGTGCTTTATTGTAAAGTCAATCTGAGAACTGAAAAACACTTACTGCAACAATCTGTACGTCCAAAAATATCTACAGCAATAATGGCATAAACATCCTGAAGATCAACTGCCCACCATGACAGCTGGTTATCAACACTGTCTGAATGCGCGCAGACAAAATCCCCATTACCCACCATATCTGAGTAGTCTCCATCAACGGCGTATGTAGAGTTACAACAGTTATAACTCCTCCCTTGCTTAATGTTTGGATCATATGTAGAAGACAGCTTTGTAGGTTTCTTTAATGCAATATTTGCATTCGCATTAACTTAAATATATAAATAGATTAAATAATTAAAAGCGCGTAACAGTATACTAGAATAACCAAAGCAAATTCAAAGAGTGTGAAAAGACAAATTACAAAAATTCCAAACTCCAAGGAAATTGCAAACAGGATTGAAAATAGAACAGTAGAAAATGGTGCATTAAATATGTGTTCACAGCTAGCTGAACCTCTAATTGGTACGACAGAAGGATAAATATTCCATTACATGGCAAACAGTGTGTGAACACAACAACCAGACGTAATAGGTCCAACAAAGGTAAGAAAAATAGGGGTAAAGCAGTCAACATGGTGTTTTAAACTCAATACTTTTGTAATACTGTGTCACGCAAAAAAGTTTATTACCAAATATGTGTTACTTGTAAACAGTAATAATTTATACAGAAAAATACAAAAAGCATAACACGTAATTAAGACGAGAACCATTTAACGGGCACTGCAAATATGATATATACGCATAGCAGTTTTATATAGGCATTTATTGTAAACCAGAATCCTTCAAAAGATAATTCAACTTGCATCATGCGATCGGATTCCTTTGGATATATAATATTTGCCTCATGGTATGTTTTACAACAAGTTTCTTCTTAATTTTAAGTATTGCATGTTATATGCATCGAAATTGGATATACTGATATTTCAAGGTTTAACCAAATGCATTAAATACTTAACAGCCTCATAATCAAAAACAGCACAGTAAGGAAAAAGGTCGTACAAAATAAAATTGTGTTATGATTTTCAAACAACTTCTGGAAATGTAGTATGATAATGGATCATTTATTTCAAGCAAAGCTGAAACACCCTTCCACTGTTACCTTTATATAATAAGTTATATAGGTAAAGCTAAGAATATCAACGTAATCGAGGAGAATTGGACAATGTGTGAACAAAATAAAATCTTATTTAAAACATAAATAATGTATCTTATGCTAGCTAAATATTATAAACCTGGTAAATTCAGGGCCGTAACTACCTATGAGGCAGGGGAGGCAACTGCCTCCCCTGAATTTTCTACACCAAATTTTTTTTTGAAGTAAAAAAATAAAATATTGACAATATGTACACGAAGAACTTGAATTTATATTATAAACAACACAAGTTAACAGTTTTAACAGTGTTATCATGATACGTAATATCTGTAATGACATTTCGGATTTTTGATCGAAAGTAAACCGTTTCAGTATTTGTTTTATTTTCAGTTTTTTCGTGTGGCCGTCCGTCTGTTATTCAGTATTGAGGGGGTCAGTATTCGTATGAGAAAACACATGAAACTTTGCTTTCGATAATTTTGAATAAAAACTTAACTATTCACTTTTAGTTGGGGGCTCAATTATTTAAGCAGAGGAAGTTCCTTTTGTATTGTGAACACTCTCATTCGTTGTACCAGGGACTTTCTATACTAAGTATATACTAGACTAGTATGGAAAGTCCCTGGTTGTAGTTATATACATGTCTGTTCAGCTTTCAACAATATTGAAATTCAAGATCCTCGATAAAAAAAAATATCTTGCGTTTATAATTTTGCTTTATATGTTTTTTTGAACTTACCAGTTTCTAAAAAAAATATCTTTAAATACAGAAAATACAGATAATAATTGTTTGCATGAAAATTGCTCCAAGGATACAGCAAAACTGATCTTTCTTAAAGTAAGGAAATCGAAGGAAAACGGGTAATTTTAGCCTCATCCTTTGAGAAAAAATCCACGGTCACAATATATTTAATGTTAACAATTATAGGTAAAAGTACAGCCTTCAAGACGGAGCTAGCCTTGGCTCACCCGAACAGTAATCTCAGCTTGTTTTTGCATAAAAGTTGCTTCCAGGTTCAAGCAATACTGATGTTTCTTAAAGTAAGGAAATCGGGTAATTTTTAGCCAATGACTTCTAGAGAAAAAAAATCGGCGGGGGCTGCGCCCCTACACCCTATCAAAGGGGGCTCAATCGGCGGCCCCAAACCCCTGCCTCCCCTGAATTCGAACCCTAGTTACGGCCCTGAAATTAAACTCAATTATAAACCTAAATGGGTAAATAACCTCATTCAAATGTATTCGCTTGTGAGGTTTCTAAGAATATTGTATCCACATAAAATCTCGTATTTACTGTATGTTCTGCATATATATGTAGGTACAGAAGCATGATATAACTTTAATGATAAACTACCGAAACAGAATATTGTCATCCTATAAAATGTATGAAAATCATAAATATGATACATTACCCCACAACATCATTAGATATATCAATCCAAGAGCATTTCTGCCTAACATGGTTCCTTGCTGAATCCAATGCATAGTAGACAATAAATACGTCCAACAGAATAAATGCAGTCAATGTATAGATATTTTTCAATTAGTTCCGTTGATTTACAGCGCTTGTCAGCTTTTATTGATTTCCATTTTTTTTAACTTGACTTTGAGTTTTTGTTCTTTTTTTTCAAACTTCTTACTTTTGATTGGTTGTAAAATGTAAAATTTATGACCGCATTATTGAACGTATTCTTTATCATTTACAACTGTTTATGGATTTCAATAATGACTTTGTGAATTCATCATTTATTCTATTTGACAAAATAATTTTTCGTTTTAGAGGAATTATAAAAAGCGTTAAGAAGACTGTACGATTGATGATATGTAATGTACTAGTCACGGCAATTTGCAGTTACTAAAAAGAATTTAATTTCTGATAAATTTCAGCCAATTAAAAAACGTCAAGCTGTAAAAGATGGACGAAAGATACCAAAGGGACAGTCAAACTCATAAATCTAAAACAAACTGACAACGCCATGGCTAAAAATGAAAAAGACAAACAGAAAAACAATAATACACATGACACAACATAGAAAACTAAAGAATAAACAACACGAACCCCACCAAAAACTAGGTGTGATCTCAGGTGCTCCGGAAGGGTAAGCAGATCCTCCTCCACATGTGGCACCCATCGTGTTGCTTATGTGATTACAAATCCGGTAAATAATGTTTGTAAGGACACTAATGTAGTTTGGGTATCCAATACAGTGATGGAAGATCCAGTTCTTCATCTTTGGTTGAAATACCAAAGGAACAAAGCACAGACCTATGATTATCCAAGATTTCCTCTTTGGTAAGTGTCGTGAGGGTATATGTTGAGTTTCCATGTGAATTGTCTATACCTAATTCGTTTATCAAGCAATTAATGTAGTGACTTTTACAGACAAAAACGATGTTATTTGGGGCTTTGTCTGCGGGGACAACAACATATTTATCATGGAGGTCGGATAAGTGTTTAGCAACATTTGGATCTTTAAAGATTGACGTAGCATGGGCATTGATGGACCTATTCAGTTTCTTGATTCTGATTTGTATTAACGACCTCAATCGAGGAGTCGAGTCGAAAATATTCATCACATTCAACGAGTTACACGAAGGACTAGATAGAATACCTATACCATCAATTTTGTCATTGCAGCCATACGGTGTTGCAGTTCCCAATTGTCTAATCCAGTAGTCTTCTTTTTGTCTACGGAGAGTCGTTGAAAGATTAGGATTGTTAGAGCTATGGTATATCTTTTCGATAATGCGAACTGTCATAGAAACGATGGAATGATCGGGCTGATTGAAATGCTGGTATAGAATGTCGTTAGCATTGAGGTTAATGTCTGATCTATGGCCGCACATACGTTTGTTTAGCCTTCCTTTCGTTTCACCGACGTATACCAATCCGCAAAGGTTGCACTCTAATCCGTAGACGACATTTATCGATTTACAATTCAGATCATCGTAACTTCTGGTAAAATATGACTTCTTGGTCAAATTGCTAGTGAATTCAGCATCTGTGATTAAAATAGCACGTTTTGCAGCCTTTGGTCTCACATTTTGAAATGCGACAGTGTTGTACTGTGTCATCAAAAACCAAAATGTCTTTAAGGAGAACTGAACATGGCTGTATATGTGTAATATTGCTATTGTCACTAGGACGATGATCTGAATGAGTCGTGTTTGAGATATTTGTCATGTCTGGTGATGAGAGGACACCTGCCATATCAGACGACACCGTGTCCATGGTGACGTCTGTTTCGGACCTTTTTATACTGGGCGACGTCCGAGCCAGTTTCCTGTTTGATCTTCGTAAGTTCATGCAATTGTAGTTTTGCTACTGGGCGGATGATGTCATCGGGGACAAAATGTCCACCAGCAGAGACATCAACCCAGTGGTAATAAAAGAGGGACGAAAGATACCAAAGGGACAGTCAAACTCATAAATCTAAAACAAACTGACAACGCCATGGCTAAAAATGAAAAAGACAAACAGAAAAACAATAGTACACATGACACAACATAGAAAATTAAAGAATAAACAACACGAACCCCACCAAAAACTAGGTGTGATCTCAGGTGCTCCGGAAGGGTAAGCAGATCCTGCTCCACATGTGGCACCCATCGTGTTGCTTATGTGATTACAAATCCGGTAAATAGTCTAATTCGGTAGGTCACATTCATGAAAGGGAAGGAGATGGTAGTTACGACGTAAGGAACATATCCGATATCATTTGTGAAACGGTTATTCCATAACGGTCAACCAACTCGTGATGGCGTCCGTAAAATTTACGAAGGGATGATTTTAACTTCACCATTTGGAACTCTTGGTTTAATAGCTTCCTTGTGAGCAGTAACCCTCTATCAAGAAAATCATGATAGGAAATGCAAACACGGGAATATCGTATCAATTGGGAGATATATACCCCGTATGCAGGTGCTGCTGGAATGTTGCTACTTAGAAATGGAAAGTTCACAATTGGAAAGCTGAAATCATCTCTTTTTTTCGTGTAGTTTTGTTTTCAACCGACCCTCATTGTCAATTTCTAGATGTAAGTCAAGATATGAAGCCGACTTAACTGTATCTGTAGTATCCTTTATCTCCAATTCGATTGGATAGATGCGTTCCACATAGTCACCAAATTTTGAATTGTTTAGTAAAAGAACGTCATCTATATAGCGGAAAGTAGAGTTAAAGGATATTGCTAACTTCTTATCTTTCTTCCTTAGAAGTTCCTGCATGAAGTCAGCCTCATAATAATAAAGAAACAAGTCGGCGAGTAGAGGGGCACAGTTTGTCCCCATTGGGATGCCGACAGTCTGTTGAAAAACACGTCCTCCGAACGTTACAAATATGTTGTCAATCAAGAAATCAAGCATCTTGATAATATCGGTTTCAGAGAATTTTTTGTTTGAATCACAGTGATTCTTTACAAAGTATGATTTATTCCTCCCTAAGACAAGATACTTGTATCTACTTTGGCCATTCCTTTTTATGAAGCAAAGTAATACCAACTCTTTCAATTTCGTGGAGCACTTGGAAGACCCAGCAATATACCGTTGTTTGTAAGGACACTAATGTAGTTTGGGTTTCCAATACAGTGATGGAAGATCCAGTTCTTCATCTTTGGTTGAAATACCAAAGGAACAAAGCACAGACCTATGATTATCCAAGATTTCCTCTTTGGTAAGTGTCGTGAGGGTATATGTTGAGTTTCCATGTGAATTGTCTATACCTAATTCGTTTATCAAGCAATTAATGGAGTGGCTTTTACAGACAAAAACGATGTTATTTGGGGCTTTGTCTGCGGGGACAACAACATATTTATCATGGAGGTCGGATAAGTGTTTAGCAACATTTGGATCTTTAAAGATTGACGTAGCATGGGCATTGATGGACCCATTCAGTTTCTTGATTCTGATTTGTATTAACGACCTCAATCGAGGAGTCGAGTCGAAAATATTCATCACATTCATCGAGTTACACGAAGGACTAGATAGAATACCTATACCATCAATTTTGTCATTGCAGCCATACGGTATTGCAGTTCCCAATTGTCTAATCCAGTAGTCTTCTTTTTGTCTACGGAGAGTCGTTGAAAGATTAGGATTGTTAGAGCTATGGTATATCTTTTCGATAATGCGAACTGTCATAGAAACGATGGAATGATCGGGCTGATTGAAATGCTGGTATAGAATGTCGTTAGCATTGAGGTTAATGTCTGATCTATGGCCGCACATACGTTTGTTTAGCCTTCCTTTCGTTTCACCGACGTATACCAATCCGCAAAGGTTGCACTCTAATCCGTAGACGACATTTATCGATTTACAATTCAGATCATCGTAACTTCTGGTAAAATATGACTTCTTGGTCAAATTGCTTGTGAATTCAGCATCTGTGATTAAAATAGCACGTTTTGCAGCCTTTGGTCTCACATTTTGAAATGCGACAGTGTTGTACTGTGTCATCAAAAACCAAAATGTCTTTAAGGAGAACTGAACATGGCTGTATATGTGTAATATTGCTATTGTCACTAGGACGATGATCTGAATGAGTCGTGTTTGAGATATTTGTCATGTCTGGTGATGAGAGGACACCTGCCATATCAGACGACACCGTGTCCATGGTGACGTCTGTTTCGGACCTTTTTATACTGGGCGACGTCCGAGCCAGTTTCCTGTTTGATCTTCGTAAGTTCATGCAATTGTAGTTTTGCTACTGGGCGGATGATGTCCTCGGGGACAAAATGTCCACCAGCAGAGACATCAACCCAGTGGTAATAAAAGAGGGACGAAAGATACCAAAGGGACAGTCAAACTCATAAATCTAAAACAAACTGACAACGCCATGGCTAAAAATGAAAAAGACAAACAGAAAAACAATAGTACACATGACACAACATAGAAAACTAAAGAATAAACAACACGAACCCCACCAAAAACTAGGGGTGATCTCAGGTGCTCCGGAAGGGTAAGCAGATCCTGCTCCACATGTGGCACCCGTCGTGTTGCTTATGTGATTACAAATCCGGTAAATAGTCTAATTCGGTAGGTCACATTCATGAAAGGGAAGGAGATGGTAGTTACGACGTAAGGAACATATCCGATATCATTTGTGAAACGGTTATTCCATAACGGTCAACCAACTCGTGATGGCGTCCGTAAAATTTACGAAGGGATGATTTCAACTTCAACATTTGGAACTCTTGGTTTAATAGCTTCCTTGTGAGCAGTAACCCTCTATCAAGAAAATCATGATAGGAAATGCAAGCACGGGAATATCGTATCAATTGGGAGATATATACCCCGTATGCAGGTGCTGCTGGAATGTTGCTACTTAGAAATGGAAAATTCACAATTGGAAAGCTGAAATCATCTCTTTTGTCGTGTAGTTTTGTTTTCAACCGACCCTCATTGTCAATTTCTAGATGTAAGTCAAGATATGAAGCCGACTTAACTGTATCTGTAGTATCCTTTATCTCCAATTCGCATGGATAGATGAGTTCCACATAGTCACCAAATTTTGAATTGTTTAGTAAAAGAACGTCATCTATATAGCGGAAAGTAGAGTTAAAGGATATTGCTAACTTCTTATCTTTCTTCCTAAGAAGTTCCTGCATGAAGTCAGCCTCATAATAATAAAGAAACAAGTCGGCAAGTAGAGGGGCACAGTTTGTTCCCATTGGGATGCCGACAGTCTGTTGAAAAACACGTCCTCCGAACGTTACAAATATGTTGTCAATCAAGAAATCAAGCATCTTGATAATATCGGTTTCAGAGAATTTTTTGTTTGAATCAAAGTGATTCTTTACAAAGTATGATTTATTCCTCCCTAAGACAAGATACTTGTATGTACGTTGGCCATTCTTTTTTATGAAGCAAAGTAATACCAACTCTTTCAATTTGTCTTTTAGTTTGGAATGTGGAATACTTGTGTAAAGAGTAGAAAAGTCAAATGTGTTGATACTGTTACAAGATGAAAGAGAGTTAGATTGTATGTACTCTAAAAGATCTTTGGAATTTTTAAGTATCCACATCTGATTCACGCCACTTCTAGAATAGGAAGTTTCACAATAACTTTGAAGCCCGTCTTTGATTGCTGATAAAATAGATGTTAATAATTTAGAAAGAGGTTTCGTGGAGCACTTGGAAGACCCAGCAATATACCGTTGTTTGTAAGGACACTTATGTAGTTTAGGTATCCAATACAGTGATGGAAGATCCATTTCTTCATTTTTGGTTGAAATACCAAAGGAACAAAGCACAGACCTATGATTATCCAGGATTTCCTCTTTAGTAAGTGTCGGGAGGGTATATGTTGAGTTTCCAAGTGAATTGTCTATACCTAATTCATTTATCAAGCAATTAATGTAGTGACTTTTACAGACAAAAACGATGTTATTTGGGGCTTTGTCTGCGGGGACAACAACATATTTATCATGGAGGTCGGATAAGTGTTTAGCAACATTTGGGTCTTTAAAGATTGACGTAGCATGGGCATTGATGGACCCATTCAGTTTCTTGATTCTGATTTGTATGAACGACCTCACTGCCTTAATCCATTCGGATAGAGTGTCTACGTCTTTCTTTTCACGTTTAGCCCATTGCCTGGCATAATCCTCGACTGAGTCCATCAAAATTTTAAAGTTGTATTTCCAATTGATGGATTTAGGCTCACGATATTTCGGACCTTTCGATAACACATTTCGTAGAGAAGTGTTATTAACAATGTTAAGGTCACCGGTAATAACGTGGCCAGCAGGATTATATATGAATTGGGAACTAGCACAAGTGCAATCAGGAAGTTTAGACTTGAAGTCGTCAATATCGAGATTCTGCAAAACGCGTTTGTAATTGAAAATTTTAGTTGCAATAAGTTTGGTATAGGTATAAGAAATTATTGGTACAGACTGGTCTTTGAAATAAGGAGGTATTTTCGATTGAACTAATTTATGATGAAGGATATTGCCTAGGTTGACGCCATCGAGACCTTTGTTGGCAAAGGAAATATTTAGAAAAGATCTTTTCTCTTTTTCATCTTTTCCAATGCGAACTGGCTTGAAAAGTCTGTGACTTGCAATATCCGAAATTATAGCTTGAAGTTTGTATTGGTTTGAATGAGGGTTTGTTACAGTGGATTCCAAACATAAATTGAACAGAGAATGAAGTTTTGAAAGGGGTAATGAATAAAGTTTCGTGCGAATGTGATGAATACCTAACGGCTTTTGTATGAATGACAGCAAGACATTAATAGAGACATCATGCAGAGAAGGTGATATATAATGACGATGACCATGACTGCGTCTACGTCGAGGAGTCGAGTTGAAAATATTCATCACATTCACCGAGTTACACGAAGGACTAGATAGAATACCTATACCATCAATTTTGTCATTGCAGCCATACGGTGTTGCAGTTCCCAATTGTCTAATCCAGTAGTCTTCTTTTTGTCTACGGAGAGTCGTTGAAAGATTAGGATTGTTAGAGCTATGGTATATCTTTTCGATAATGCGAACTGTCATAGAAACGATGGAATGATCGGGCTGATTGAAATGCTGGTATAGAATGTCGTTAGCATTGAGGTTAATGTCTGATCTATGACCGCATATACGTTTGTTTAGCCTTCCTTTCGTTTCACCGACGTATACCAATCCGCAAAGGTTGCACTCTAATCCGTAGACGACATTTATCGATTTACGATTCAGATCATCGTAACTTCTGGTAAAATATGACTTCTTGGTCAAATTGCTAGTGAATTCAGCATCTGTAATTAAAATAGCACATGTTTTGCAGCCTTTGGTCTCACATTTTGAAATGCGACAGTGTTGTACTGTGTCATCAAAAACCAAAATGTCTTTAAGGAGAACTGAACATGGCTGTATATGTGTAATATTGCTATTGTCACTAGGACGATGATCTGAATGAGTCGTGTTTGAGATATTTGTCATGTGTGGTGATGAGGGGACACCTGCCATATCAGACGACACCGTGTCCATGGTGACGTCTGTTTCGGACCTTTTTATACTGGGCGACGTCCGAGCCAGTTTCCTGTTTGATCTTCGTAAGTTCATGCAATTGTAGTTTTGCTACTGGGCGGATGATGTCCTCGGGGACAAAATGTCCACCAGCAGAGACATCAACCCAGTGGTAATAAAAGAGGGACGAAAGATACCAAAGGGACAGTCAAACTCATAAATCTAAAACAAACTGACAACGCCATGGCTAAAAATGAAAAAGACAAACAGAAAAACAATAATACACATGACACAACATAGAAAACTAAAGAATAAACAACACGAACCCCACCAAAAACTAGGGGTGATCTCAGGTGCTCCCGAAGGATAAGCAGATCCTGCTCCACATGTGGCACCCGTCGTGTTGCTTATGTGATTACACACCCGGTAAATAGTCTAATTCGGTAGGTCACATTCATGAAAGGGAAGGGGATTGTAGTTACGACGTAAGGAACATATCCGATATCATTTGTGAAACGGTTATTCCATAACGGTCAACCAACTCGTGATGGCGTCCGTAAAATTTACGAAGGGATGATTTCAACTTCACCATTTGGAACTCTTGGTTTAATAGCTTCCTTGTGAGCAGTAACCCTCTATCAAGAAAATCATGATAGGAAATGCAAGCACGGGAATATCGTATCAATTGGGAGATATATACCCCGTATGCAGGTGCTGCTGGAATGTTGCTACTTAAAAATGGAAAGTTCACAATTGGAAAGCTGAAATCATCTCTTTTGTCGTGTAGTTTTGTTTTCAACCGACCCTCATTGTCAATTTCTAGATGTAAGTCAAGATATGAAGCCGACTTAACTGTATCTGTAGTATCCTTTATCTCCAATTCGATTGGATAGATGCGTTTCACATAGTCACCAAATTTTGATATGTTTAGTGAAAGAATGTCATCTATATAGCGGAAAGTAGAGTTAAAGGATATTGCTAACTTCTTATCTTTCTTCCTAAGAAGTTCCTGCATGAAGTCAGCCTCATAATAATAAAGAAACAAGTCGGCAAGTAGAGGGGCACAGTTTGTTCCCATTGGGATGCCGACAGTCTGTTGAAAAACACGTCCTCCGAACGTTACAAATATGTTGTCAATCAAGAAATCAGGCATCTTGATAATATCGGTTTCAGAGAATTTTTTGTTTGAATCAGAGTGATTCTTTACAAAGTATGATTTATCACTCCCTAAGACAAGATACTTGTATCTACGTTGGCCATTCTTTTTTATGAAACAAAGTAATACCAACTCTTTCAATTTGTCTTTTAGTTTGGAATGTGGAATACTTGTGTAAAGAGTAGAAAAGTCAAATGTTTTAATACTGTTACAAGATGAAAGAGAGTTAGATTGTATGTACTCTAAAAGATCTTTGGAATTTTTAAGTATCCACATCTGATTCACGCCACCTCTAGAATAGGAAGTTTCACAATAACTTTGAAGCCCGTCTTTGATTGCTTTTAAAATAGATGTTAATAATTTAGAAAGAGGTTTCGTGGAGCACTTGGAAGACCCAGCAATATACCGTTGTTTGTAAGGACACTTATGTAGTTTAGGTATCCAATACAGTGATGGAAGATCCAGTTCTTCATCTTTGGTTGAAATACCAAAGGAACAAAGAACAGACCTATGATTATCCAGGCTTTCCTCTTTGGTAAGAGTCGTGAGGGTATATGTTGAGTTTCCAAGTGAATTGTTTATACCTAATTCGTTTATCAAGCAATTAATGTAGTGACTTTTACAGACAAAAACGATGTTATTTGGGGCTTTGTCTGCGGGGACAACAACATATTTATCATGGAGGTCGGATAAGTGTTTAGCAACATTTGAATCTTTAAAGATTGACGTAGCATGGGTATTGATGGACCCATTCAGTTTCTTGATTCTGATTTGTATGAACGACCTCACTGCCTTAATCCATTCGGATAGAGTGTCTACGTCTTTCTTTTCACGTTTAGCCCATTGCCTGGCATAATCCTCGACTGAGTCCATCAAAATTTTAAAGTTGTATTTCCAATTGATGGATTTAGGCTCACGATATTTCGGACCTTTCGATTACACATTTCGTAGAGAAGTGTTATTAACAATGTTAAGGTCACCGGTAATAACGTGGCCAGCAGGATTATATATGAATTGGGAACTAGCACAAGTGCAATCAGGAAGTTTAGACTTGAAGTCGTCAATATCGAGATTCTGCAAAACGCGTTTGTAATTGAAAATTTTAGTTGCAATAAGTTTGGTATAGGTATAAGAAATTATTGGTACAGACTGGTCTTTGAAATAAGGAGGTATTTTCGATTGAACTAATTTATGATGAAGGATATTGCCTAGGTTGACGCCATCGAGACCTTTGTTGGCAAAGGAAATATTTAGAAAAGATCTTTTCTCTTTTTCATCTTTTCCAATGCGAACTGGCTTGAAAAGTCTGTGACTTGCAATATCCGAAATTATAGCTTGAAGTTTGTATTGGTTTGAATGAGGGTTTGTTACAGTGGATTCCAAACATAAATTGAACAGAGAATGAAGTTTTGAAAGGGGTAATGAATAAAGTTTCGTGCGAATGTGATGAATACCTAACGGCTTTTGTATGAATGACAGCAAGACATTAATAGAGACATCATGCAGAGAAGGTGATGTATAATGACGATGACCATGACTGCGTCTACGTCGAGGAGTCGAGTTGAAAATATTCATCACATTCACCGAGTTACACGAAGGACTAGATAGAATACCTATACCATCAATTTTGTCATTGCAGCCATACGGTGTTGCAGTTCCCAATTGTCTAATCCAGTAGTCTTCTTTTTGTCTACGGAGAGTCGTTGAAAGATTAGGATTGTTAGAGCTATGGTATATCTTTTCGATAATGCGAACTGTCATAGAAACGATGGAATGATCGGGCTGATTGAAATGCTGGTATAGAATGTCGTTAGCATTGAGGTTAATGTCTGATCTATGACCGCATATACGTTTGTTTAGCCTTCCTTTCGTTTCACCGACGTATACCAATCCGCAAAGGTTGCACTCTAATCCGTAGACGACATTTATCGATTTACGATTCAGATCATCGTAACTTCTGGTAAAATATGACTTCTTGGTCAAATTGCTAGTGAATTCAGCATCTGTAATTAAAATAGCACATGTTTTGCAGCCTTTGGTCTCACATTTTGAAATGCGACAGTGTTGTACTGTGTCATCAAAAACCAAAATGTCTTTAAGGAGAACTGAACATGGCTGTATATGTGTAATATTGCTATTGTCACTAGGACGATGATCTGAATGAGTCGTGTTTGAGATATTTGTCATGTGTGGTGATGAGGGGACACCTGCCATATCAGACGACACCGTGTCCATGGTGACGTCTGTTTCGGACCTTTTTATACTGGGCGACGTCCGAGCCAGTTTCCTGTTTGATCTTCGTAAGTTCATGCAATTGTAGTTTTGCTACTGGGCGGATGATGTCCTCGGGGACAAAATGTCCACCAGCAGAGACATCAACCCAGTGGTAATAAAAGAGGGACGAAAGATACCAAAGGGACAGTCAAACTCATAAATCTAAAACAAACTGACAACGCCATGGCTAAAAATGAAAAAGACAAACAGAAAAACAATAATACACATGACACAACATAGAAAACTAAAGAATAAACAACACGAACCCCACCAAAAACTAGGGGTGATCTCAGGTGCTCCCGAAGGATAAGCAGATCCTGCTCCACATGTGGCACCCGTCGTGTTGCTTATGTGATTACACACCCGGTAAATAGTCTAATTCGGTAGGTCACATTCATGAAAGGGAAGGGGATTGTAGTTACGACGTAAGGAACATATCCGATATCATTTGTGAAACGGTTATTCCATAACGGTCAACCAACTCGTGATGGCGTCCGTAAAATTTACGAAGGGATGATTTCAACTTCACCATTTGGAACTCTTGGTTTAATAGCTTCCTTGTGAGCAGTAACCCTCTATCAAGAAAATCATGATAGGAAATGCAAGCACGGGAATATCGTATCAATTGGGAGATATATACCCCGTATGCAGGTGCTGCTGGAATGTTGCTACTTAAAAATGGAAAGTTCACAATTGGAAAGCTGAAATCATCTCTTTTGTCGTGTAGTTTTGTTTTCAACCGACCCTCATTGTCAATTTCTAGATGTAAGTCAAGATATGAAGCCGACTTAACTGTATCTGTAGTATCCTTTATCTCCAATTCGATTGGATAGATGCGTTTCACATAGTCACCAAATTTTGATATGTTTAGTGAAAGAATGTCATCTATATAGCGGAAAGTAGAGTTAAAGGATATTGCTAACTTCTTATCTTTCTTCCTAAGAAGTTCCTGCATGAAGTCAGCCTCATAATAATAAAGAAACAAGTCGGCAAGTAGAGGGGCACAGTTTGTTCCCATTGGGATGCCGACAGTCTGTTGAAAAACACGTCCTCCGAACGTTACAAATATGTTGTCAATCAAGAAATCAGGCATCTTGATAATATCGGTTTCAGAGAATTTTTTGTTTGAATCAGAGTGATTCTTTACAAAGTATGATTTATCACTCCCTAAGACAAGATACTTGTATCTACGTTGGCCATTCTTTTTTATGAAACAAAGTAATACCAACTCTTTCAATTTGTCTTTTAGTTTGGAATGTGGAATACTTGTGTAAAGAGTAGAAAAGTCAAATGTTTTAATACTGTTACAAGATGAAAGAGAGTTAGATTGTATGTACTCTAAAAGATCTTTGGAATTTTTAAGTATCCACATCTGATTCACGCCACCTCTAGAATAGGAAGTTTCACAATAACTTTGAAGCCCGTCTTTGATTGCTTTTAAAATAGATGTTAATAATTTAGAAAGAGGTTTCGTGGAGCACTTGGAAGACCCAGCAATATACCGTTGTTTGTATGGACACTTATGTAGTTTAGGTATCCAATACAGTGATGGAAGATCCAGTTCTTCATCTTTGGTTGAAATACCAAAGGAACAAAGAACAGACCTATGATTATCCAGGCTTTCCTCTTTGGTAAGAGTCGTGAGGGTATATGTTGAGTTTCCAAGTGAATTGTTTATACCTAATTCGTTTATCAAGCAATTAATGTAGTGACTTTTACAGACAAAAACGATGTTATTTGGGGCTTTGTCTGCGGAGACAACAACATATTTATCATGGAGGTCGGATAAGTGTTTAGCAACATTTGAATCTTTAAAGATTGACGTAGCATGGGCATTGATGGACCCATTCAGTTTCTTGATTCTGATTTGTATTAACGACCTCACTGCCTTAATCCATTCGGATAGAGTGTCTACGTCTTTCTTTTCACGTTTAGCCCATTGCCTGGCATAATCCTCGACTGAGTCCATCAAAATTTTAAAGTTGTATTTCCAATTAATGGATTTAGGCTCACGATATTTCGGACCTTTCGATAACACATTTCGTAGAGAAGTGTTATTAACAATGTTAAGGTCACCGGTAATAACGTGGCCAGCAGGATTATATATGAATTGGGAACTAGCACAAGTGCAATCAGGAGGTTTAGACTTGAAGTCGTCAATATCCAGATTCTGCAAAACGCGTTTGTAATTGAAAATTTTAGTTGCAATAGGTTTGGTATAGGTATAAGAAATTATTGGTACAGACTGGTCTTTGAAATAAGGAGGTATTTTCGATTGAACTAATTTATGATGTAAAATAATCATTACAGTATTAATGCTAAACTGATGTATTAAATCATATCTTTTATTTCAAAGTCAAACTTAGTTTTTCACTTTTTTCTAAATTGTTATCCCGGGAATTGTTTTTGAAACTTGAAAGGAAATAAAGTTTCATAGAAATCATGTTTCGCAAAATCTTCATAGCAACAATAACAAACACACAGGCTAAAAGAGAATACCTAAATATGTTGACATACAAGATTAATTCCTGACAGTATGAAACGTATCATGGAAGCAGATAAAAAGAAAGAAACTTTAAAAAAAATCTTGCTTGATGTTTTTTTCTGTCAATTGTTTGGATAATTGTCCAAAAAAAAAAAAAATAGCTTGCGGTCATATTTCTTTTTTTTTATTTTACTTTTTTTACAGGTGATGCATATTATAATGCATTATATATGAGAGACAAAAGATATAAAAGGGAATACTTAGTCGTACAAGAATGCTCATGTCATGGCAAACACAACAAAAACAAAAAG
The DNA here is from genome assembly GCF_963676685.1 of Mytilus edulis. Lineage (NCBI taxonomy): Eukaryota > Metazoa > Mollusca > Bivalvia > Mytilida > Mytilidae > Mytilus > Mytilus edulis. The sequence continues at coordinate 87,603,118 of NC_092349.1, read as the reverse complement.
CAATCATAAAACATACAACAATACACAAACCACAACATAGAAATCAGGGGGCGATCTGAGGTGTTCAGGAAGGGAAGGTAGATCTTTCCACTTGTAGCAAAAGAGAGGCGAATGGTGACATAGGAAAATTCAAACTCATACGTTGACATATATATATTGATACAGCAATGGCTTAAAAAGAGAAAATCAACAGACAAACAATTGTACATGTACACAATGCATCTAGTCCTGAAATCTGTATTGAAATAATAATCTTATGAAGTTATTACGAAAAAAGCAAACATATTATTAAGTCAAGTTGTATGTAGCAACTCCGTATTTTTTTTCAATGGGTTTGATTCAAATGCTCTAGTTGTAAAATATAAAGTATGAAACTCACTTCTATTCTGCTTTAATAATAATATTTGCAAAGACATTGCACACAAATTGAGAGAATAGTGCTTTGAAATGCCTTTCTGATGAGCCGTACGACACAAGAACTCGAAACACTAAAGACACCAATCGAAAAACAGGTATGCTCATAAATTGTTACAATAACAAAAAGTTTTTTGTAAGACAAACATGTTCACTTTATATCAGCCAATTGACAAAAAAAGTGTTTTGGTTATCAAGATACAGAAGGAAATGGTTAAATGATTCTCAAACAAATGACAAAGATAATTGTTATTGTAACGAAACGAAATATACAGATTAGAATGGTTATATTAAGGTATGTTTCCACGTGTACACAAAGGCTTACACTAGCCTTGTGTTTTTAAATGATTATTTTACAGATGGTATACAGAATCAATGGAATAAAATTAATGACAGATATATATCACCTTTGTAAATTGTCTTGACAATGGTTTTTCTATGTTGTGATTTTACACAATTGTTTTAAATAAGGGTAAAGGTGTGGTACCATTAAAACGTTAAAACCATCTGCAATTGTTTTTACCTGTCGGGAATCAGATATTCAGTAGTTGTCGTGTGTTGATGTGGTTCTGATCGTTTCTTGTTTCTCGTTTTTTATAATGATAAGACCGTTGGCTTTGCCTTTTGAATGGTTTTACACTAATATTTTGTGTGGCCCTTTTTTAGCTTGCTGTTCGGTTTGAGTCAAGGCTCTGTGTTGACGACCATACTTTGACCTATAATGGTTCACTTTTATAAATTGAGACTTGGATGGAGCGTTGTCTCATTGGCACTCATATCACATCTTATATCTGAATAAAAGGTAACATGTTTTAGTTTAGTGTCCTTTTAAAACCATCAATTTAATTTATTAAATATGTTAAATAAAAAACGATCGCATGGATTTCCAATATAATTGCAACAATTTATGAGCAGAACAAACATACATAATATATGTAGTACGCAAAATTGTTTAAACTGACCATAGGACATAACACAATGGTAGGATGTATAAATACCAAGCCACGTCAAAATAAGTTTTTAGCAGTAAAAGAAAAATACATAGAACAATATGATACGTTACTAAATTGATAATTAGTATCTATACTTCAAGACCATGATGTTGTACTTGTGCAGTTGATACAGAATATTTGTCAAAAGTGCATTGGTATCTAGTTTAAAGTGATTCATGCTGATTATGAAGTAAGTTAATGAAAAAAGCATTATACGAACATTGAAAATATCCTTTTTTTCCAAATATTCAAGGATTTTTGTTAATAAGAAAGCATGCGTAAATTAGTCATTGATTGTGATTGAAACAAAATATTTACCAAAGACCATTATCGGGGCAAGACGTTTGAATATATGAATATTAAATCAAATGATAACGAAAAAAAAAACACGAAATTTAAATTCAAATAAAATTTGGAAAGGAAATGAGGAATGTGTCAAAGCGACAACAACCCGACCATTGAGCAGACAACAGCCGAAGGCCACCAATGGGTCTTCAATGTAGCGAGAAACTCCCGCACCCGGAGGCGTCCTTCTGCTGCCACCTTAAAAATATGTATACTAGTTCAGTGATAATGGACGTCATACTAAACTCCAAATTATACATAAGAAACTAAAATTAAAAATCATACAAAACTAAAAAAGGCCACAGGCTCCTGACTTTGGACAGGCGCAAAATTGCGGCGGGGTTAAACATGTTTATGAGAACTAAACCCTCCCGTATTACTCAAGCCAATGTAGAAAAGTAAACGCCTAACAATACGCACATTAAAATTCAGATCAAGAGAAGTCCGAGTCTGGTGTCAGAATAGGAAACAAAAGAAAATAAACAAAATGACAATAATACATAAATAACAGACTACTAGCAGTTAACTGACAAGCCAGCTCCAGACCTCAATTAAACTGATTGAAAGATTATGTCTTCATCATATAAATATCAGGCACAATCCCTCCCGTTTTGGGTTAAATATCATACTATCATAAAATATATGAGAAGAACATAACCCGTGTCATGCAAACAACTGTTTTTTAAATAAATGTGTCTAGTTCCGATGCAAAGACCCTATAAAGTGAATCCATATTAAAACCAAAATATGCAATCTTTAATGAACTGACAACAGTATCGTAACTATATCCCTTCTTAATAAGTCTGTTTAAAGGTTTTGTAAGCCTTTGAGGTGAATACTGACATCTTTGTGCTTTGTAAAGAATATTACCATAAAAGATTGGATGTGAAATGCCTGGGCTTGAAGTCATAAAACTTTGCTCAGTGCTCGGAGCACAAAATTGTGCTTAAAACATGAAATCCAGCTTTATGATTGGTTATATTTGGAGTACGAGTACTAAAAACTAACTCGAAAGTTTTATGACCAAGAGGCCAGAACGAATAAGATGTCTGCATGTTGAGTTATATTTATGAATTAATTCCTTATACCAATGACAAAATTTAGTAAATGTTTTGACCTTGTATATATACATGTAGTTTATCTACTTAGATTTGCGTCATTTAGGTGAGACGACATCAATGTCAAAATCGATTTTCCTTTGAAATATTTCTTTCATATCACTTTACGGTGTCTGGTCGAGTTTTGTATCGAAATATTCACTTTAAAATTCTAAGACATTGAAATGTATTGGATTTCAATACATATATATATATATATATATAACTCGAAAATATAGTTGGCTTTTACAGAAAAGTTATATCCAGGTTTTCCGCTGGCAAAATATGAAATGCGGCGATTAAAAGTCGTCATTTGCGAAAGAATTTGGTGAAAGAAATATATATAACTGTTTGTTTTCATCCATCTTGTTTATTTATTTTTTTGTGGGTTTCTCAGACTTAACTTATCAGACATTACTTGGAATTCACCTATAACTCGTTAAGAATTTGACAGAAAATCAATAATCAGCTGATTGCATTTTATATCTATCGAAACAAAGAACTAATTAATAAAGGTGATGATTGTTAAATATTTTGATAAAATGATATGGTTAAATGGCGTCCGTCACTTGTCACATAAATGATTTATTAACCACTTTGCGACGTGTTCGAAGTAAACATTTGACGTCTCCTCTCTTTCCTTTAATCCAGAAAAGGAAACTGTTGTTATGACAAACATGTTAAAAGCAAGAAAAATATCCGATTAAAAACTTTATCCTTTGACTTTAATATAGATAATTGATTTCCGAGAGTACTTCAAAGTCGTTTGAATGACACGACGTGTTTCAAGCATAGTTTTACGTCTCATTTTTTTCATTTACGATCATGTTCTAGAAAAGAAAATTGTAGTTATGATGAAATATATGCAATTTTGAGAGTAACTTTAAATAAGGAGCCAATGATAAAAGCTTTTGTTTTATTTTAAAAACATCTTCTTTTTCTTTTGATGAAACATTCCCAAAAGAACTGTACATCTTTCAGGTATTATCTGTTCAAAACATGTTCAATATTTTAGTTTTATTCGAGGACTTGTATCTTCTTTATTATTAAATAGAAAAGTTGTTCAAAGCATAATAAATTTTCACACTTTTAAGTTAAAACAAAGTTCTTTTTAATTCATAAAAGACACTATTTATACTCTAACCCCTATCCCCTTCGAATGAAGTCATTTACCCATCATATATTACTATGGATTTCAATTCACAAGGTTCACGATATAAAGATAGCATTAGGTATATCGTTCATGTTTTCAAAGATATTTCCTTTTTTTTTATTGAAAGCGTAATCTTTTGTCAGTTGTGTCGCCTTTTTGGTTAAATGTGCCCTGGAGCTCGATATTTTTGTGATACTTTTATATAACACAGCATCTCAGATTTGATTGGTTGTTAATGATTAATATATCACAGAAAATTGTGTTAGAAGTATAGAAAGTATCATTATAAGATGGTATTGATTCGATAATAATTTATAAATTGATTTGGTAATTTTATCAAATATCATTATAAAGTGTCCTTACGTCACGAAACTGTAACTTTGATGTTTTTCGTGTATTAGTCACGGCAATTCACAGCTACATAGAAACACTTTAAATTCCAATAGATGTCAGTTTTAAAATAATTGCAAAATGAAATATTCTATTAGATGATGTTATTTTCTAGTTCCTTAATTTGTCGTACATTGAATGAAATGCAATGTTGAGGGAGGAGACGTCAGTTATAACAGCCCAACAGAAGCGCTTATCAGTGCCGTTTGAACACCAACAATTAATAAATTTTTAGAGTTTACCCACGGTTACGTGGCCAAAAAGCATCAATATGTTAATCTACAGTCTAAAATGATTAGCAAAAGCTGTATATAGTCATTCTTAAAATATAAAATAAAATACAACAGCTGTCGGTGCCTTGTCGTAAAATAACAATTTATATCATGAATAAAGCATGAGTAAGCATGGCAAAGCTTTAATCATTGCACATTTAGGATAAGACGTTTTTAATACGTTATATTTCAAGCTTATCCAGTGTTTGAACAAAGCCACTATCGTCCTTTTGCATTTGTTTTCTACAATAACTGATGTCCCTTTTTGCACACACTACCAAACCAAACTTAATTTTTACATAAAAATTATATGAAATGTCTCTCTGTGAATTTAAAAATATAGACAAGGATATAATTGACAATTATTCGATGGATTCGTTCTTTACTTTCCCAGTACATATTCCATTGAAAGACGGTTTGCATAGTCGTTGAACGTGTCCTTCAGAAAATAAAAATCGTAACAAAATGTCTGTCGAGCTTGAAAGGAAACCAATGGTTTCATTCAGCATCAGTCACCACAAAATTATTTTCAACGTTTTAAGATACATAAAAGCCTTGCCGTGAGTAATGTAACATTGTAAGAAAGGAGCATAACAATTCCTCGCTCTCTATCATGACTTTCAATATCCGTTGTTTTTACCAACAATTTATGTTACATGTGCTAGGTATCAAAAATTAACGTGTAGCGTGTATACAAACTACGATAATGCAAAAAGCAAAATAACAATAATTCTGAACTCCGAGGGAAATTCACAACGGAAATTCCCTAATCAAATAGCAAAATCAAATGATAAAACACATCAAACGAATAGACAACAACTGGCAAGGCGGTTTACACAAAATAATATCTTTATTTAAACCACAGTAGAAAATCAAAGCGACTTTGTTTTTTGTGGGGAAAACAGAGAAAACATTTTCAATAGAAACGTCCCATGCGTTTTCCATTTTGTGATACTTTAAAAATCTTTAAAGAAAGAAGGGAAAAGGTGATTCATTTACAATTGTGAACAAACTCACAGTTTTGACATGTATTTTTATAATTGTATACTAATGTAATTGTAATTAGTTTAATTGAGCTATTCCGAAAAAGAAAGCATATTTTATTTGTTTAAGATGCATCAATTCAAATAAACTGTGATATAAAACCGCATAACTTGAATAAATATACACGTGATATGAATAAACGTCAATTGCACAGCGGTACAGTGACCGACAAACCTTACAGACAATTAGATAAATATTCTAACATTGAGTATGATACGATATTTTCCCACTAGAGATAGATAAATTTCTTAATTTAAAACACATGGCTCGTGGAGCGTTTTATTCTAATCAGTCAGTATTGGTATACTAGAAGCTGGGTACGTACCTTGTAATATGCACAGTAACTTATCCGGACTGTCCATATACATTAATAGTAGATCCAATTTGGAAAAAAAGAATATTCGGTGAAGACTGTCAATGTGAAGGCCATTAGTCTATTACCATATCAGTTCAGATGCGGAGCAGAAAATGACGAATTTAAACAATTCATCACAAAATTTGACAAAACACTTGATCTAGAAGCAGAGCATCACACAAGACTATCAAGATATATAAAAGAAAATTATATCTAGAATATCTGTGTAAATTTAAGAGATTTCACCAAAAATGGTCAAATATCGTTGATCATGTCAACATTTGACTTTCTAATGAGGGAACTAAACTCCCAGCAAAGCAAAAATGGGTGAGAAAAATATGAATCTTTTTTCAAAATTTGCAAGCATTGAAGTTGACATAGCCATTCCATTCGTCGATGACGCTTTCTATTCATAAAATTGTATTTTTTTATTAGCTGTTCTAAATCCAATAATGTAAATCATACAGGAAAAATCTTTCCTGTTCTTTGTGTACACGTTCAGACAATGCCTTCATCTTTTTATGTGGAATGTTTTGAGCACATTTTATTAGATTGATGTTTTGCGCCATAACTGTATGTGGTTTTGTTTTCTTTTTCCTTCCTTTTTCCTTTTCTTTTATTTCATTGTGTGTTGAACCTGGTTTTGTGGCTAGCCAAACCTTCGCTTTGATGGCAATGTTGAATATTACACTAAAATGACAACATTACATGACAGGATAAATGCAATAGAACCTCATGACATGTTAATAGAAATTAAAGGTATCAGGCTTATAATTTAATACGTCAGACGCGTGTTTCGTCTACATAAGTCTCATGTGTGACGCTCAGGTCAACATAGAAAAGAAAGCCAAACGAAGAAGAAAAGCATTGATGATTCAAAATTCCATAAAATTGTACCAAATACGGAGAAGGTGAAAATCCTTAGTAATAAGAATAATTCATAATTTTATAAACAGTATATTTATAAAAATGACCATATGATTGATATAAATGTCAACACCGAAGTGGTGACTAATCATAGAATAAAACTAACACGTCAAACACCCTACGTCAGCACATGAAAACAGCACAGCCGAACCACTCATTGTGTGATTATTTATCTTAACCCCTACAGTCACATGAATAGAAAATAAAAAAGTTAGAAGTATAACTACAAACAATAAGACATTTAACAATGTCCGATAAGTATACCTAATACAACATTAAAACTAAATACATGAAAGTTGGAGAACAAATACCGAAACTCGTCTTCTAGAAACGCATATTCACACTGAGTAAAACAGTCACAATCGGAAATAAATAATGTTTGGTACTCAAAAGACAAGAAGACGTAATGACAAACCACAATTTTAGAAGAGGTAAAAATGTCCTTTGTTAGTTTAGAAAAAGACATGTTCGTGATGGTGTCCATAACATTTATAGAGTATCATTTTTAATCTTTCCTCCTCATAACTTTATTTTTTCTGAATAGAATAGAATAGAATATGCTGTTTAATGTATTGCTTAAATTAAATAATTTGCCATCAAATATAAATCTTAATGATAAAAACATAATATGCTATTTAAATTAGAATATAATAAATGGATATGATATCCACGAATTGTATATCTTTAATCACAACGAATATGTCGTATAACTTATTGTTCAAACAAAATCATGTTCACAGTATTAAAAAGATACCCCCATGCATTTAAGATAAATTCACAAATGTGGCAGTCCATAAAAACTGAAAAAATACGAAAGTCCCAGCTACTGAGCTGATAATGACCGTTAAAGGAATATTAGACCACCAGCATTCATGTACATCAGGGTCCACCTTCACCCAAAGCTTTTTTTCGATATCCGCTGTATTCATGGTACATGTATAAGGTCTATGTTTTATGGTCGTCACATTGGCTAACATACTAGATCGCCCGATTTTAGATACTAAAGAAAATATCCCAATCCACTTATTATTATACAATGTACCTTGTCAGAAAGAGTTGAAATCGTAGTGTCTTACTTGATCTTAACTGGGAACACTTTCATTATGAAAGCTGTAACTATATTTTGCAAAACCATGAATGTACGAACATGACAAATACATGAAAACTCTTGGCACTTTTAGAATAGAAAGAAAGACAGCAAAAATAATCAAACATCTAACTCCTGTAACTATGCGTTAGAGAGTTTTAATCTTACTTTTATTACTTATGTTTGAAATTATGTACCGAGAATATAAGAGAAGGTATTTTAGTTGTATTCATTCGCAAAATAAAAGATTTGTTTCTTTCATGTACAATTTTTTTGATAGCCAATCAGACAACTGTTCACCTAAATTCAAATAAAGTGGATGTAAGCAATAATTGGCAACAATATGGCCTTCAACAATGAGGAAACCCATTCTGGTAAATCGATGACATTGCTGACTTCAGTTTATAAAAATTTCATGGCGACCTTTTTACGTTTTGTTAACAAAGATGTTTTCTATAGCTAAGTATCATAACAAAGTTTGACATATGCACACATATTTACTGCTGATATTTTCGTTATTTTCATTGTTATTTTAATACAAACAAAGGGGCGAAAGATACAAGAGAAACATTCAAACTCATAAATCGGAAATAAACTGACATGGCTGAAATGAAAAAAAACAAACTCACAAACAACAGTACACAAGAAAAAAACATAGAAAACCGAAGACTAACATTATGAACCCCACCAAAAACTGGAGTGATCTCAGGTGCTCCGGACGGGTAAGACGATCCTGATTTACATGTGGCACCCGTCGTGTTGCTTATGTTATTACAAATCCGGTAAATAGTCTAACTCGGTAGCTCAAATTCATGAAAAGGGAAGGGGATTGTAGTTACGACGTATGAAATATATCCGATATCATCTGTGAAACGGTTATTCAATAACAATATATTAACTCGTGATGGCTGCCGTACAATTTACGAAGGTATGATTTCAACTTCACTTTGGACTCTCGACTTAATAGTTTACTTGTGAGCAGCAGCCCTCTATCGAGAAAATCATGATAGGAAATACAAGCGCTGGAATATCCTATCAATTGGGAGATATTCCATATGCAGGCGCCGCTGGAATGTTGCTATATACAAAACGAATAGATAACAACTGTCATATTCGTAAGATGATACAGGCATTATTTATGTAGAAAATAGTAGAATGAAACTGATTTTATAGCGGTAAACCTCCTACTTGTACGACAGTCGCATCAAATTCCGTTATATTGACAACAATGTGTGAACAAAACTAACAGAAATAATTGTTAAAAATGTCAAAATTAGGGGAAAAACAGTCAACATTATATTATAATCTTAATCACAATAAAAAAAAATATTTTACAAAGAAGCACACATGTTCGACTGACGTAAATAGAATCCGAGGAAGATTTAGTATTAGTGTAATAATAAATTTGTCTTTATCAACAATTGTGGTTTAAAGATTTGTGTCTACTTGTTTAAGAAAGCTAGTACCTGCCTTAAGTTTGTTGGTAGAATGTTTACAGAAAATTGTTGACGCAATACGTTCAACAAGAGTTATATCTCATCTGTGTAAATTGACTAGATAGGTGAAAATAGTATTTGCTGTTCGGGATCTAATAGTCCAGCAGAAATCAAAAACAATAACCAAGTTATAATGCCAACAAATTTATTTTCTAAATATCAATATAATCCTTACATACTGAGAAAAACAACAAGTGTTAATGTTTTATGTATTGCTTTAGACATCAATCAATTAAACATATTAAGTATGAATCATCAAGAAACCTTGCTCTTTAACTTCGTGCTCTATTTGGCCTTTTAAACATTTTTTTATTCAATCGTCACCGATGAGTCTTTTGTAGACGAACCGCGCGTGTGGCGTTAATATATATTTTTTTATCCTGGTATCTATGATGAGTTAACAGCCAACTTACACGTATGATAAAAAAAAATCAGAATGTATACCATGTGCACTTAGGTTAATTAAAGACATATATTACGGACTATACAAACATTGAAAATATCCTTTTCATAAGTACACATACGTAATTCAATCATTGTTTTTTCTTTCGAAACAATATATTTTGTCAAAGAACATTATCAAGTAAACGCAAATATGTTTTGTATATTTGAATAATTATTGGAAATGTATATCAATATCTATTACACTTTGTCAACGACATCTTCGTTCTACGAAGTGAATGTCAGAAACGATTTTCCTATTTCAAGTGGGAAATTGTTCTTTTCTACAATTCTATGGTGTATGCAACAGTTTGGTATCCAAAGCTTTGCTTTTAGATCCAAAAAACTTCATAAGGTTTATATAATGTATAAGATGTTTGTTATCATTTGTTTTGTAAAAAATATTTGCGATATAAGTTTTATAATGACTAATCATTAATTGCTGATTCTGCTTTCCTTATTTATGCATAAAGGCAACATATTATCTCCAAAATCCTATTGAATAAGAAATACGTTTTTGTTGATGTCTGGGTACAAGGATGCTGGCGTTGCATTTAAACATTCTCCTTTTAATGTGCAAACTTGTGTGTTCTTGTCATACTCTGCAGCGGAACATCCAGTCGTCGTGATGCACATGCTCAAGCATTGGATATTACTTTGCGCTATAGATGTTCCTAAATCTGGACCTACATATCCGTACCCAATCTTTCCACATGCATAGGTGGTAACAGTACCTGCAAAATCTAGAATAAAAGTGAATATTGTTTAAACTATTGACAAATGTATGTTAGGTGTCCACAGTTTTAATCTACCATTTTCTACATTTTCTACATAAAGAAATGCCTGCTCCAATCGTACAAAAGACAGTTGTTTTCCAATCGTTTAATAGTTTTGAGCTTTTGATTATGCCATTCGTTTCATCTTTTTAAACACTACTGTTTAAAGTATATTTCATGGCATTGGTTTTCGTTTTTGGCACTTTTTTTTAATTTACAGATTTTCAAATTACTTCGAATTTTCTACCCCAGGAATAGATAACCTCATCTGTATTTGGCAAAATATTTGCAAATTTGGGTCCCCATTGCTCTTCAAATTCCTAATTATTCTGTTTATTTAACTTTTTTATTTGGGCGTCATTTATTAACCTTTGGCAACGAATTATCTGTCTGTTTTAATTGTTTTTAACCTAGTTTATCTGATTAATTTATGTTTTCCTCATTACTTTGTATTTAAATTAGTTATCTGTTATGATTCGGGCGCTAGTAAGTATTCCTGTATTGACGAACTTGAATATGTTTTTTTTAAGAGCATATGAAACTAAACGAATCCAACTACTGTTATATGATGTTGTCTTTTTTTTCTTAAACAGAATACAGATTTTTGTCAACGTTATAACTACGACTAAATTATTTAACAATATCTGTATTCGATTATAGTGACCAAGATGACATTTTCCTAATGTAGTATCAAAGTATGCTCGTTGACATCGAACTAGTTTTGCACTTTGCTGGTTACGATATTATCTTATTACATCGAAGAAAAACTGACAAAGCCATTTCATGAAACAAAACACGACCGAAAGACAAATATCAGTCCATGAAAAACAATATAGAAAACAAACAACTGCTCAAAACTAACATACCGAAACCGGTTGTAATCTCAGATTCTCCGAAAGGGTTAGTACATCCTTTTCTAGATTAGACTACAGTGGTTAGATGATAAACCGTAGACCATTATTAATCTGTCCAAAGCTAGACTAAATTGATCATGTTTTGTTCTATTTGGGATTTTTGTCTGTATACTATATTTCTCAGGATTCTGGTGCTGCTGTTGGTATGTTCTGTTGTAAAAGCCATTTCTGGTCTCAGTGATGTTTACTTTGTACTTGTTTTTGGCATTCGAACTGTTGTAGCTGGGCGTCACTAGTAAGTCTTGTGTGGACGAAACGCACTTCTGGCGTATTAAATTTTAAACCTGGTGCCTTTTGTTAGTTATTATTCGTGTGTTTCTTTGTCCAATATTTTCTCCTATTTATTTGTATTGTAGTCCTGTAATGTTGTGTTGTCAGTTTAATGTTATATTTAACATGGCCATTAAAGCGGGAGGTCTGGCATGCCACAAAACCATGTTCAACCCACCATGTTTTTCTTTAAAAAAAATGTCCTGAACCAAGTCAGGAATATGGTTATTGTTATATCATAGTTCGTTTCTGTGTGTGTTACATTTTAACGTGTTTCTTTTGTGTCGTTTGTTACCTCTTATACTTGAGTGTAAATTCACATTATTATAGGACGTATCACGGTACTGTTCTATCCCAAATTCATGTATTTAGTTTTGATGTTATATTTGTCTTTCACATCGGTTTTGTCTAATGCTTAGTTCGTTTCTGTGTGTGTTACATTTTAATGCTGTGTCGTCGTTCCCCTCTTATATTTCCCTCGGTTTTGGTTTGTGACCCGGATTTGTTTTTTTCTATCGATTTATGAGTTTTTAAAATCGGTATACTGCTGTTGTCTTTATTCATAAAAACGACTACGACTTACCATGTGTGTCCAGCACTTTGTATATTTTTGTAATACATGAATGAAAATAACATTTTATAATTTTCGTGCATCCAAATCGCTTTTCTGCATTTACCTTCATCATACATGTCATAGTGTTATGATATTGTAATTATTATGTTTATTTATGTTGGCCTAATTTGTGTTGTATGGCCTGATAGTTGTTTACCAAATAATCTTATAACTGTGCAGTTTATGAATCACTGGAACAATCACAGAATGATTGGAACTTTCTAGAATGATCCTGATTAAAGATGCGTAATTTAAACTTCTACGTTATTCCAGAAACTTCCGTTGTAACTTTCCAGGATTTTCCACAATGTTCCATTATAGAGTGTTCTAGAATTTTCCATGACAACACTATATATACAGACACTAAAGTTAAACTCTCATAATTAAACTTGGACATAGACATTGATAGACATTAGTATTCACAGCATTTGGATTGACACTTTTATTCTACAAACAACATCATACTGGATTGTGACATTAGTAGTGAACGTAATATTCAAATTGGATTCCGAAAGATTTCCGGATACAGATAAAGATAACAGATTGGACTCATATTTTGACAGTTAAGTTAACAGTAATATTTGTGTAATACCTTTTGTAAACATTTGTATAATAAATCTTGTTAATTTTTATAATTGATTTGTGTCTTTTGTTGGCTACAATTTAAAGGCGATTTCTGGCCGTAACAGAAATTGGGGGCTCGTCCGGGAGATCTTAAAAATATTTTATTCAAAATTTGTTTAATATTTTTATTATAACTAGCCAACAAAATTCTACAAAATGGCATTTGATGCTGGTAAATTTTTGAAAACGCCAGACCTGGAGAGTTTTGATAATTTAAAGAAAGAGGAATTAGTGTTGCTAGCTAAACAACTGAAATTAGTTTTTAAAGTATCTATGAGAAAACAAATTATAAAAAATTTGGTTATAGACAAACTAGTTGACGCAGAAATTTTAGGTGAAGAGGCTCTTGAACTTAAGGTCGAAAATGTTGACGCCTTTAAATTAAAACAGCTTGAATTAGAACATGAACTTAGATTAAAAGAACTGGAAATGAAGGAAAGATTGGAAATGGATAAACAAGAAAAAGAAAAAGAAGATGAATTCAAATTAAAACAAGATGAACTTAAATTAAAACAGGCAGAACTTGAAATGAGGGAAAGGCTAGAGATGTAAAAACTGAAAATTGAAATGGTCAAAGAAGAAAGCAACACTAAAGTCCAGTCAAAATCAGATTATTTTGATGCAGCAAAAAATATACGTTTGGTTCCAAAATTTTGTGAAAAAACAGTCGATAAATATTTTCCACAGTTTGAGAAAATTGCTAATAATTTGAAATGGCCAATGCCGTATTGGACTACCATGCTGCAAAGTGTTTTTGAGGGTAAGGCCGCTGAAATATACGCTGCACTTCCATCAGAAAAAAGTTCTAATTATGACACGGTGAAACAGGAAGTTTTGAAAGCCTATGAGCTAGTACCAGAAGCATATAGACAGAAATTTAGATCTTATAAAAAGTTTGATTCGCAAACCTATGTGGAATTTGCTCGGGAAAAAGAAGATCTATTTGATAAATGGCTTACTTCAAAGAAAACAGATAACAATTTTGATAACCTAAGACAATTGATGTTATTAGAAGAGTTCAAACAATGTGTTCATTCAGAATTAAAAACACATTTAGACGACAAAACTATTGAGTCAATACATGATGCAGCTGTTATATCAGATAATTATACTCTTTCACATAAAAGAAGTTTCAAGGGTCAAAATGTTAATACTTCCAGTGGAAATTACAAAAATCAAAGCACTGAGCGTACTGATAGTAAGCCTGTTGCACAGAATAAGAGTCAGTCCAGTTATAATATGTCTAGTCCAAAATTTGATATTTTTGAGAAGAAGTCACTGATTTGTGCTTATTGTAAGAAGAATGGTCACCTGATGGCTGATTGTTTTAGACTTCAGAAGAAGAATGAACGAGATAATAAGCCAAAATCCAGTGCTTGTACGACACCTTATATTACCAGTACGTTGGAATGTCCTGCGAGTCAGGCTTTTAAGTCCAGTTTTTGTGATTACATGGAGGAATATAAACCCTTTATGTCTGATGGGTTTATTTCTATTGTTGATGATACCACTCTTCAGCCTATTAAGATTTTACGGGACACGGGAGCTTCTCAGTCTTTATTGTTAGAAGGTGTGTTGCCTTTGTCCGAGAAGACTTCTGTTGGTGCCTCCGTTTTGTTACAAGGTGTAGAGTTAGGTTGTATAGATGTTCCTCTCCATCGAATTTATCTGAAGTCAGATTTGATAACTGGACCAGTTGTTGTGGGTGTTCGTCCTAATCTCCCTGTTGAGGGTGTTCCATTATTGCTAGGAAATAATCTAGCTAGGAACAAAGTGGTTGCTGAACCAATTGTTACCAGTGAACCGGTGGTGGATTTTAAATCACCTGAAGATGATGCTGAATTGTATCCAGCTTTTGTTGTTACTAGGGCGATGGCTAGAAAACAACAAAATGAGATTTTGCAAGAAGACAAGTTTGATTACATGGACCTTTCTGACACTTTTATAGCTGACATTGAAGGTCCTGGTAGCTCAGAAAAGGCCATTACAAAACCACCTAGTGTTAACAAGAATGTTATTATGCCATGGCCAGACGTTACCAGCCATTCATTAGGCCGAAAGAATTTATTTGAAGAACAACATAAAGACCCTGAGGTTCTTCAGCTCAGCCAGAGAGCTCAACCACAGGAGGAAGCAGACAAAGTGGCCGAATGCTATTACCATCAGGACGGCATTTTAATGAGGAAGTGGAGGCCTCCTGATGCTACCCCAGAGGAGGAATGGAGAGTGGTGTACCAAGTGGTGGTGCCTAAAGTTTATAGGCAAGAAATTATTGGTCTTGCCCATGACACCCCCTTGGCTGGACACTTAGGTATAAGGAAGACTTGCCTAAAAATTTTGCAACATTTCTACTGGCCCAGACTTAGAAACGATGTTGCAGAATACTGCAAAGCATGCCATATATGCCAGGTTGTTGGTAAGCCTAACCAGAAAATACCACCAGCACCTCTTCTGCCTATTCCAGCCTTTGACGAACCTTTCAGCAGAGTTCTAATTGACTGCGTTGGACCTTTACCAAAGACCAAGACTGGAAATGCGTATTTATTGACGATCATGTGTACATCTACCCGCTTTCCTGAAGCTATTCCGCTCAGAAATATCAAGACACCTACTATCGTCAAAGCTTTGATCAAATTTTTCACATTAGTAGGACTTCCTAAGTCTATACAGTCCGACCAGGGATCAAATTTCATGTCGGGTTTATTTCAGCAAGTCGTATACCAGTTAGGGATTGCTCAGTACAGATCAAGTGCTTATCATCCAGAATCTCAAGGTGCCTTAGAACGTTTTCATCAAACATTGAAGAACATGATTAGAACTTTTTGTCTTCAATTTGACAGAGACTGGGATGATGGAGTTCACTTTCTACTTTTTGCGGTTCGAGAGGCTGTTCAAGAATCCCTTGGATTTAGTCCCTTTGAGTTGGTATTTGGTCATACTGTAAGGGGACCGTTAAAATTGATTAAGGAAAAGTGGCTTACTGAACATACTGACTTGAATCTTTTAGACTATGTATCTAGATTTAAAGAAAAATTGTTTACTGCTTGTCAAATTGCTCAGAAAAACTTAAAAAATGTACAGAACAAGATGAAAATATGGTATGATAAAGATGCCAGGGACAGAATTTTTGAGCCTGGTGATAAGGTACTTGTATTTCTGCCAGTCCCTGGACATCCTTTGCAGGCTAAATATTGTGGTCCTTATACAATAGAGAGTAAAATTAATGATTTGAATTATATTGTAAAAACTCCAGGTCGGCGCAAACAAAATAGAGTGTGTCATATTAATATGTTAAAACCATATTTTGAGCGTACTAATGTATGTGATAGTAAACCAGTTGCCACTTTAGGCATGGTTCAATTTGAGAACAATCATGACAAATCAAATGTAATTGAACAACCTTTTAGTTCTAAATCTATGGAAGAGACAGTTAGATTGAAAAATTCAGAAATTTTGTCAAATTTAGACTCAAAAGTTGCACATCTGTCTTTTGATCGTAGAGAAGAAATAAAAACTTTGGTATTTTCTTTTAAAAATCTTTTTCCAGATGTGCCAAACAAAACCACTTCTGTTTGTCATGATGTTGATGTAGGAGATGCTTCTCCAATTAAGCAACATCCTTACCGGCTCAATCCACTCAAACTTGAAGTTATGAGAAAAGAAATTAAATATATGCTTGACAATGATATTATTGAGCCGAGTAACAGTGAATGGAGCTCTCCTTGTCTCCTTGTGCCAAAACCAGATAAAACCTATCGTTTCGTGACTGATTTCAGAAAAGTAAATTCAGTCTCAAAATCTGATTCCTATCCGATTCCAAGGATAGACGATTGTATTGACAATATTGGTCAAGCCAAATTTGTGAGTAAATTTGATTTATTGAAAGGTTATTGGCAAGTTCCATTGACACAGAGAGCTCGTGAAATATCAGCTTTTGTTACACCAGATGGCTTATTTCAATATACTGTAATGCCGTTTGGCATGAAAAGTGCACCAGCTACATTTCAAAGAATAATCAATAATGTTATAAAAGATTTAGACTGTTGTTATGCTTATATTGATGATCTTATTGTATGTAGTGATAGCTGGGAACAGCATTTAAAACATTTGTATGATACTTTTGATAGATTGTCAAAATCAAATTTGACTGTTAATCTTGGTAAAAGTGAATTTTGTCAGGCCACTGTTGATTATTTAGGGCATACAGTTGGCCAAGGTCAAGTAAAACCTATTATGGCTAAAGTGGGAGCTATTTCCAAATTTCCACCTCCTACAAATAGAAAACAACTTATGAGATATTTAGGCATGACTGGATTTTACAGAAAATTTTGTTCAAATTTTGCTACTGTTGTTCAACCATTGACTCATCTTTTACGGAAAGATTCTAAATTTATCTGGAGTGAAAATTGTCAAAAAGCTTTTGAAATTAGCAAATCACTTTTAATTAATAGTCCAATTCTGATTACTCTGACTTTGAAAAACAATTTAAACTTGCCGTTGATGCAAGCGATGTAGGAATAGGAGCTGTTTTATATCAAGAGACAGATGATAATGTTGAAAAACCTATATCATATTTTTCTAAGAAATTAGATAAACATCAGAAAAATTATTCAACTATTGAAAAAGAGTGTTTTGCAATGTTGTCAGCACTTCAACATTTTGATGTATATTTGAATCCCACTGTATATCCTATTCTTGTTTATACTGATCATAATCCTCTCACCTTCATGCATAAAATGAGAAACAAGAATCAGAGGTTGACTAGGTGGAGTTTATTGTTACAGGAATATGATGTAATTGTAAAACATATTAAGGGTAAAGATGATGTAATAGCTGATGCTTTATCTAGAGCTTATTAAATCACTTTGTATATATCATGTATTTTTGTTCATATTGTTCATGATAAGTTTTTGTTACACTAAAACTTCTTTTAAGGGGGGAGGTGTTATGATATTGTAATTATTATGTTTATTTATGTTGGCCTAATTTGTGTTGTATGGCCTGATAGTTGTTTACCAAATAATCTTATAACTGTGCAGTTTATGAATCACTGGAACAATCACAGAATGATTGGAACTTTTTAGAATGATCCTGATAAAAGATGCGTAATTTAAACTTCTACGTTATTCCAGAAACTTCCGTTGTAACTTTCCAGGATTTTCCACAATGTTCCATTATAGAGTGTTCTAGAATTTTCCATGACAACACTATATATACAGACACTAAAGTTAAACTCTCATAATTAAACTTGGACATAGACATTGATAGACATTAGTATTCACAGCATTTGGATTGACACTTTTATTCTACAAACAACATCATACTGGATTGTGACATTAGTAGTGAACGTAATATTCAAATTAGATTCCGAAAGATTTCCGGATACAGATAAAGATAACAGATTGGACTCATATTTTGACAGTTAAGTTCACAGTAATATTTGTGTAATACCTTTTGTAAACATTTGTATAATAAATCTTGTTAATTTTTATAATTGATTTGTGTCTTTTGTTGGCTACAATTTAAAGGCGATTTCTGGCCGTAACAATAGTAAAAAAGTTTTTGATCAATTTTGAAAAGGTTTGAAAATTGTAGAATTGTATGAACTCGTGTAACCTACCCCGGACTATTTATTTCGACTTGTCATTTGAAATAGTCCTTCAAGGTGGTAACTAACAATAGATTCCACCTACTCATTAATATAAGTCAATTATTATACCTGATTCGTCGACTCTATATTTTGGATTTCCATACACTTCCACTTCGCAAATGACTAAGCGATACTCATCACGGCGTTTAATCCTGACATATCTTCCAGTAGTGTTAAGAGGGCAAGTTACTGTAATTCTCTGACTTGATGTTTCCTGGAAGTGACAATTTATTTTATCTCCTTCCTCTAAATTGTTCCAATGACTACATGTACATGTTGTCGCAATAATTTCAACATCAAAGTTAGCGAGATCGTCAGCTGAGAATAGAATACAAATAAAGATTGAGTCTGTTAAAATAGAAATGCTCGATATAATTGCCACAACACTAGCCAATTATTCGCCCAGAAAGATATGTGCTTGGGTCATACTGATCAATTACCTGTTTTTGTAAAGTTTAACCAATATATGAGTTTGGTTTTACCTTAGATGGTTTTTCTTTTGTTTTTTCAGTTATTTATCGTTCGCTAAGGTTTTAGAACTTAAAATATTTTCATCGATACTCTGGTTTCCTCAATAAATAAAAACTGAAAGCCACAAAATAGTGTTGAAAGTGGGGGTTAAAACCAATATATCAATCTATAACATATTAAACTCGTATGTTGGCTTTGAGTGTATTTACAGCGTAATACAGACATACATGTGTACACATTCAATATTATGAAATGTGATTAATTAGTATGATAAAGTAATCAATAAAACAAATTATCGGTAATTCGTATATTTTCCCTTTAATTTTACTGCCTAATATTTTCGAGTATCAACGTACTGGCTGTATCACTGAAAATATTAGGCAATACATTGTGCGACGTTATAATTACCGATAAACAGAATAATAGGTAGTTTCGATTTGATACTGACTATATCATGTGGAATATCTCAACTCGCCTTAACGGGCTCGTCTAGATATTCCACATGATATAATCAGTATCAAAAACGAAACTACCTATTATTCTATATATAACACTCACTGCAACAATCTGTACGTCCAAAAATTTCTACGGCATTAATATCATACACATTCTGAAGGTCGACTGCCCACCAGGACCTCTGATTAGCTACACTGTCTGAATGCGCGCAGATAAAACCATGAGCCGTACTATCTAACTTGTCTCCATCAACGGCATATGAAGAGTTACAACATGCATAATGATATCCTTCATGAATTTTGGGGTCATATATAGAGGAAAGCTTTGTAGGTTTCTTTAATGCAATATTGGCATCTGCAGATTCTGAAGCTAAAACAAAAAAGACACAAACATATTATACGTATACACAATTATAGACTAAATGATACAAAAAATACACACATTAACTAAAAGTATTTCATATTATTTGGTCTTCGAAATACCAGTTGCACAATAGTCCATTTGCCAATTACCGATTTGATTCTGTTATTACACGCTTTTTCAATAAATTACTTCCCTTTGTCAATCTTAGACTGGTTCTATACCGAACAATATTGGCTTTTGCCAATGCAAAGTATGATGAATTGAAAATGATGTATCGCGGTTTAACTAATTTTTCATGAAAAATAATTTCTGAGGCCGTAAGTATTTAGCTTAACAACAAAAAAATGTAATTAAAAGATTTCGAAACCTTATAGTTTACTCACATTACGCACAGGTAAATTTGCTCTTTCTTCTAGCTCTGCATTGTTAATAAAAAAAATTAATGTCACTCCTAAGGGAGACAACTAAAAAAAAGGTCTCTAATTACAGGGTCAATTACGGAAATTGGCAAATGGACTATTGTCATACATCTAAGAGATTTAGCTGTTAAATCTACCATTTCTAACATAAGGAAATGTGTGTACCCAGTCAATAATATGAAAATTGTTTTCCAATCGGTTGATGTGTTTGGCCTTCTAATTTCCTGTTTGATTTTTGAGTTTTTCTTTGAGTTCAGTATTTTTATGTCACCCGATCGACAATGTCGGGTGACATATTGCTTTTCCTCCGTTTCGTTTTTATTATTATTATGTCACCCGATCGACAATGTCGGGTGACATATTGCTTTTCCTCTGTTTCTTTTTCCCTATTATTATTATTATGTCACCCGATCGACAATGTCGGGTGACATATTGCTTTTCCTCTGTTTCTTTTTCCCTATTCTTATTATTATTTTTCTTCCACCTACTTTTGTCCGGCAGTTTTCTCAGAGCCAATGGAACCAACCTTAATGATAGTTCACTATAACAAGGACCACTGACTTTAGAGTTGCAGTGCAACTTTGGAACTATAAAATGGCTGCCGTTACCATGGAAACAGCAAAAATGTGAAAAAAAAATCAAAATTGCAAATCCATTCAATCTTTCATTATAAGACCCAACTTGATGAAACTTTATGGGAATGTTGCCTGGCATGCCAAGATGTGTTGACCATATTTATCAATTCCAAAATGGCTGCCATTACCATGGAAACTGGATACACATTTATCATTAGACCCTATAGGAAATTCTAAAAAGTAGCATTTACTCACTTATAATGGTAGGTCAAATCCGTTGAAACTTTTATGGTATGTTCCCTCCCATTAACCAATGTGGCATCTGTGATTAAAAATTTTGGAATAGTCTCTGTTACCATGGAAATCAGCAAAAATGTTGAAAATTTCAAAAATTTCAAAATGCTCCAAAATTGATGAAACTTTATAGGATTGTTGACTGTCAAGTCTGCATGAGACTTTTGAAGTTGGAATTTCCAAAATGGCCACCGTTGCCATGGAAACTGCAAACATGTCAAATATTTTCCAAATGCTCCAAACTTAATGAAATTTGATATTATTGTTAACTGGCAAGTGAAGATGAGACTTTTGACTTTGAAATTTTCAAAAATGGCTGCCATTGCCATGGAAACAGCAGAAATGTGAAACTTTTTAAAACGCTCTCTATCTAAAAGTTTTTGAAATGGCTGCCGCTTAGTGGCAATGGGGGGAAGGGTGACATCCGCTATTGCTTGCAATAGCAATTCTAGTTATTATTATTCTTCCACCTAATTTTGTCCCTCAGTTTTTTGGAGCCAATGGAACCAATGTTAATGATAGTTAACTACAATGAGGAACACAAAATTTCGGGTTGCAGTAGGTCTTAAGAACATAAAAAATGGCTCCCGTTACCATGGAAACGGAAAAAATGTGAAAAAATCCAGTTTTTGGTTTTGGTGAATTTTTTGGATATGCTTAAACTCAGAATCATTATATTTTGATACAATGTAGGTGCCGGCCATATACTGGTTTTGGATGATTTTGGCAATCATTGGAACTACTATGTTGTCATGGAAACTACACTAAAAATTTCAAAAATATCAAAATGCTCCAAATTTTTTGAAACTTCACAGTAACGATGAGCAACAATAGTAGATACGGAATTTGGCGTTGGAATTTCCAAAATGTCTGCCGTTACCATGGAAACAATTCAAAACAGGTCAAAATGCTCCAAAAACTTCAGGGTTTGGTGAATAATTTTGGTATGCCTTAATTTAGAATCATCTAATTTTCATACAATATAGTTTTCAAATATATACAGGTTTTGAATGATTTTGACAATCATTGGAACTACAATGTTACCATGGATACAGCAGTTAAAATATCAAAAAATTCAAAATGCTTTAAACTTAATGAAACTTCACAAAAATGTTGACTGTCATGTGTTGAAGCAGAATTTGAAGTTGGAATTTCCAAAATGGCTGCCGTTGCCATGGAAACATAAAAAAAAATCAAAATTTTCAAAATGCTTCAAATGTTCTGAAAATTTGTAGAAAGATGAATTACCATGCATATATGTAAAATCACTGTTTAAAATTGTTGAAATGGCTGCCACTTAGTGGTAATGGGGGGAAGGGTGACATCCGCTATTGCCTGCAATGGCAAATCTAGTTGTTATTCTACTTTTGAATACTTCAGACTGGCTTTCCGTCTACATATAACTCAACAGTGACAACCAAATCGAAATATAAGAGATACAATCAAATACATTTAATTTGTACATGTATCAAAAATGGATTTAAGGCTATGTAACAGTTATCAAAGAGATATACTAAAATAATAATGCACATTCTCATAATCAAAACTACCGTCTATAAGTATAAATAAAGGCAACAGTAGTATAGTAACCGCTGTTTGAAACTCATAAACCGATAGAAAAAAATAAATCCGGGTTACAAACTAAAACTCAGGGAAACGCATAAAATATAAGAGGAGAATAACGACACAGCAGAAACACAACATTAAAATGTAACACACACAGAAACGAACTAAGCATTAGACAAAATCCATAAAGTTGTCTGTGAATTTTAAAACGGTGGAAATATAGGATGACAATCAATCATTTAAATCAGAACTGAAAGATCTGTGTACTGGTAATTTGATATTATAAGTACTACTTGTAACAAGACTAAGAACATTAAGGTATGATACATTAAAAATTGAACCAGTTTTAAAACTAGAGGCTCTAAAGAGCCTGTGTCGCTCACCTTGGTCAACAACTTAAAACTACCAATTCAGGGGCAGCAACCCAACAACGGGTTGCCCAATTCATCGGAAAATTTCAGGACAGATAGATCTTGACCTGATAAACAATTTTACCCTGTCAGATTTGCTCTAAATGCTTTGGTT
This sequence comes from Mytilus edulis, assembly GCF_963676685.1. Lineage (NCBI taxonomy): Eukaryota > Metazoa > Mollusca > Bivalvia > Mytilida > Mytilidae > Mytilus > Mytilus edulis. Next base: position 87,579,589 of record NC_092349.1, on the reverse strand, counting down.
TTTGAGTTATAAGGCCAAAAACTGCATTTTACCCCTATGTTCTATTTTTAGCCATGGCGGCCATCTTGCTTATTTGGCCGGGTCACCGGACACAGTTTTTAAATTAGATACCCCAATGATGATTGTGGCCAAGTTTGGTTTAATTTGGCCCAGTAGTTTCAGAGGAGAAGATTTTTGTAAAAGTTAACAACGACGACGGACGTCGGACGCAAAGTGATGGGAAAAGCTCACTTGGCCCTTCGGGCCAGGTGAGCTAAAAAGGAAATATCATCTTTGAAAACACGAACGATATGCCTAATGCAATTCATGTGTCATGATCCTGGTGAATTGAAATCCATAGTAACCTAAGATATATAACAGCCTTGTCGTGAGAAATGTAACAGTGTAAGAAAAGAACATTACAATTCCTCGTTCTATACCATGATCCGTTGTTGTACCAACAATTTATGTTACATGTGTTAGGTATTAACATGTCATTGAGTAACGTGTATACAAATTAAGATAATGCAAAAAGTAAATTACAATAATGCTCCGAGGAAAACTCAAAATGGAAATTCCCTAATCAAATAGCAAAATGAAACGATAAAATACATCAAACGAATAGACAACTGTCAAGGCGGTTTACACAAAGCTATATCTTTATTTAGATCATAGTAGAAAATAAAAGCAAATCAGAGAAAACATCTTCAATAATAACGTCCCATGCGTTTTCCATTGTGTAGTTCTTTTGCAAATCTTTATAGAAAGAAGGGCAAATGTGATGCATTCACAATTGTGAACAAACTCGCAGTTAATACTTATGTAATTGTAATGAGTTTAATTGAGCTATTTCTAAATAGAAAGCATCTCTTATTTGTTTTAAACTTCAAACCTTGAAACTACAGAAAGCATTGCATCAATTCAATAAAAAAATCTGTGATATAAAACCGCATAATTTTAATACACATACACGCGATATGAATAAACGTCAATTGCACAGCGATACAGTGACCGACAAACTTTAAAGACAATTAGATAAATATTCTATCATAACATCTAGTTTGATACGCTATTTTTCCACTAGAGATAGATATATTTCTTGATTTAAAACACATGGCTCATGGAGCATTTTATTCTAATCAAGTCAGTATCGATATACTAGAAGCTGAGAAAGTACATTGTAATATGCACAGTAACTTATCCGGACTTTTATTGTACATTAATTGTATTTCCAATTAAGAAAATGAGAATATTCGGTGCATCCTGTCAATTTGAAGGCCTTTATACCTTTATCAGTTCGGATGCAGAGCAGAAAATGACGAATTTAAACAATTCATCACAAAAATTGACAAAACACTTGATCAAGAAGTAGATCACCACACACGATATTATAAAAGAAAACTGTATCTAGATTATCTGTGTAAGTTTAAGAGATTTCAACAAAATTTGTCAAATATCGTTGATCATGTTAACGTTTGGCTTTCTGATGACGAAACTAATCTCCCAGCAAAGCAAAAATGGGTGAGAAAAATATGAATCTTTTTTTAAAAATTTGCAAACATTGAAGTTGACATAATCATTCCATTCGTCAATGACGCTTTCTATCTCTGAAATTGTATTTTTTTAAATTGTTTTAAAGCTAATAATGTAAATCATACAGGGGAAACTTTTCCTGTTCTTTTTGTGCACGTTCAGACAATGCCTTTATCTTTTCATGCGGAATGTTAAAGCACATTTTATTAGATTGATGTGTTGCGCATAAATTGTGTGTGGTTTTGTTTTCTTTTTCCTTCTTTTCTTTGTTTTCTTCTTTAATGGGAGGTATGATGTCTGGTTAGAAGTTCTTGTCTAACCTTTACTTATTTTATAAGTGTAATGACATGAAAAATAAGAATCAATGTTTAGTGTTAGAATATTATTTTATTCCTTTCACGGACTTGGCCATACTTTTGGGACCTTTTGGATTATAGCTCTTCATCTTTTAAATAAGCTTTGGATTTTAAATATTTTGGCCACGAGCATCACTGAAAAGACATGTATTGTCGAAATGCGCATCTGGTGCAAGATAATTGGTACCGTTAATTTTATTACTACCACTGGGTCGATGCCTCTGCTGGTGGACTATTAGTCCCCGAGGGTATCATCAGCCCAGTAGCCAGTACTTCGGTACTGGCATAAAAATACGGATTGTTTGTGTTATTAAAATTTGCTGTTACAAAATGATAGAAATTATTATAAATTAATGAATGTATCTCCCTCATGCAAAGCTCTGATTCCTTTCGTGGATTTGGCTATACTTTTTAAACCTTTTGGATTATAGCTCTTCATCTTTTATATAATCTTTGGATTTCAAATAGTTTGGCCACAAGCATCACTGAAGAGACATGTATTGTCGAAATACGCATCTGGTGCAAGAAAATTTTAATGTATCATGATAATAAAGGCACCAATATTATACCACTGGTCGAAAGTCATAAATAGATGGAGAGAAATCAAATCTGTGTAGCAAACTTAAGTTGAGGGAAACACATCAAATATAAGAGAAAAACAACGAAACATTAGAAACACTAAAGTGCAACAAAAATCCCAACGGCAAAGCATTGTGGGTTCAAACCTGGTTTTGTGGCTAGCCAAACCTCCCGCTTTGATGGCAATGTTGAATTTAAAAAGAAAGTGACAACATAACATGACCGGATAAATGCAATAGAACGTCACGACATGTTAATAGACCTTAAAGGTACCATACTTATAATTTAATATGCCAGACGCATGTTTCGTTTACATAAGTCTCATCTGTGACGCTCAGGTCAAAATTGACAAGAAAGCCAAACAAAAAAGAAAAGCATTGATCACCCAAAATTCCATAAAATCGTATCAAATACGGCTAGGATGATCTGCCTAGGACAAGAAAATCCTTAGTAATTAGAACAATTCATACTTTTGCAAACAGTAAATTCATAAAAATGACCATATTATAATTGATATTCATGTCAACACCGAAGTGGTGAATGATCACAGAATAAAAACTAACACGTAAAACACCCTACGTCAGCACATGAAAACAACACAGCCGAACCACTCCTTGTATGTCACCCGACTAGCTCGACACACAAAGGTGACGTCACAGGTTAATTTCTAATTTCTATAAAAAAATCCCCAAAAATAAGATATAGTTCAATATAAGGTTTGATATAATGATATTTAATGTATTTAATAACAATAAAAGTTACAATACTATAAATAAAGATTTGTGTTAGTAATTAGAAAGTTAATTGTCTTATCTAGCGATGTCGGTATTTCTTCTTAATCAAACTGTAAACCAAATATATCATGTTTAGTTGCCACAAACTAAAATCTTATAAATGAACTGAGTGATTATTCCTCTTAACCCTCACACACGAATAGAAATAAAAAAATTAGAACTACAAACAATAAGACATTTATATCCGATCAGTATAACTAATACAACATTAAAACTACATACATGAAAGTTGGAGAACAAATTCCGAAACACTTCTTATAGCAACACGTGTTCACACTGAGTAATACAGTCAAAATCGGGAATAGGTAATGTTTGGTACTCAAAAGACAAGACGACGTAATTGCAAACCACAACCTTAGAAGTGGTAAAAACGTCCTTTGTTAATTTTAGAAAAAGACACATTCGTGATGGTGTCTATAACATTTGTAGAGTGTCAGTTTTAATCTTTCCTCCTCATAACTTTTTTGGAGCAGTTTCTGAATAGAATAGAAAAGAATATGCTGTTTAATGTATTGCTTTGATTAAATAATTTGCCATTAAATATATAGATATAACGATAAAAGGATATGCTATTTTAAATATTATATAATAAAAGGATATGATATCCACGAATTGTTTCTCTTTAAACACAATGTATGTGTCATATAACTTATTCTTCAAACAAAATCATGTTCATAAATGCGGTGTGTCTAACACAGTATTAAAAAGATAGCCCCATTTATAGTCCAGCAGATAGATGAATAATTGTGCACTTTGTGTTAAAAGCATAAAATTTGATAGAAACATAGTTTGGACCATTCTAAACAAAATTAGATATGGAGGCAAGGTTGATTTGATCCACTTCCGGTTTTATCATCAAAATGGCGGACATGCATTTGATAACTGATAAATGGTTACCCAGCAGATAGGTGAACAATTGTGCACTATGTTTTAAAAGAATATTTGGTAGAAACATAGTTTGGACCATTCTTAACAAAATTAGATATGGAGGCAAGCTTGATTTTATCCACTTCCGGTTTTATCATCAAAATGGCGGACATGCATTTGATAACTGATTAATGGTTATTCAAATCTCACAGCTGGTGGCCAAAGTTTGCTGTGTAGACTATAATATTATTGTGTATTCATGGTTTGAAATAATGTATCATTTCTTTGAAACCCTCGGGGTATTTTATTCAGAAATTTGTCACTTCCGGTAAAAAATATCACAAGTAAACGTAATTTAGAGACAAAATACATAAGTTTGATAAAAAAAAGCAATGTTGTCCAAAAAAGGTTAAATATCATTGACCTCTGATATTGTTCGATCAAACATCAGCATAACGAATCGTTCGATTAATTGCGTAATAGTGGTGTCGACATTCAGAGTACTCACCTGGGTTGCGTCCAGTATCGTAGCGGCTACAAAGGGCTACGTAGATGTATGACTATTGAACGTGTAGCTATCCTAGCTGCAAAATAGATATAGATAGCAGCTAGACTAGCTACTCGTTCAGTAGACAAACATCTACGTATCACTACGTAGCCGCTACGATATTGGACGCAACCCTGGTCTCTCATAACGGTGTATACTCTTGTGACACCATTCAATACCATTCATGTATCCCCTGTTTTTTTCTCACCTTAACCAGCGATCTATGCCACAGTGTCGAATACAGTGAATGCATGGAAAACAGACAATGCATATGTTTTTTCTTGTTCTAAAAAGTTAGCAAGCTCATGAATTGAAATGTATACGAAGTGGTTTCCAGTCCCAAAGCAACCCATAAATATCAGCTGCGTTGTCACATGAAACAAGTACTAATACATCTGTAACAACTGTAGCAATGATTCTCATCTCGAAAATGTGTTCATCCATCTGTTTATTTGACAGAAAATGAATGAGCTCTTCGAAGCACGTGAGAAGCTCTATCAGTTTCGTGGTTAGCATGTTTGCCTTTGACAACGTCTCCTTGTACTGTCAATCTTTATATTGTCTATAATAGTTACATCTTATCAATAGTTCTAAAAAGTAAAATCACAAAAATACTGAACTCAGAGGAAAATCAAATTGGAAAGTCCCTTTTGTATTCAACGAACGACGAATAGTATCAACAACTGCTGAGGGAGCTATATCTTTAATTGGTATACAGAACAAGCAGTTCGTTGCTGTCATCAAGAAATTGATTTCCTATCTCTTCTACCACAGAACCTACATCATGGATAAACAACATTTGAGTTCTTAGTTTCTGCTCATGGTCAGTTGTGTTCTCTTCATCAAGAAATCGATATATGACTGTCCCTCTGGTATCTTTCGCCCCTCTTCTCAAACTCTTTAGCAAGTCTTGCCATTTCTTGTCAAGCTGATATCCATCTTTGCAGGTTATCTGTTAACAGTGCCTCCATCCGACTTAACAACATGTTTATTTCATGTGTTCTGTCAGACAGTGAACCATTATTTCTAAGTGCATATGTTTCTTTAGATGCATGATGACGGATCTTTGGAGAGTTAACGTTAAGGATTTGTTTGTAGCTGTTAAATATAAATATCCAAGCAATCGTTAGTGTTTCCTGCTTATAAGAGTCGGTTGTTATATATTGTCCATACAACAACATACTAACAAGAGCTAGAAGAGATCTTGGAACATAATTCTCCTCACAGTTCACTGGAAAACCAAAATGTAAAAAATAAACATGTCGCTGCGAATTATTGTTACTGCTTTATAAATCTGCATTTAGTTTTAGTCAAAGGCATCATCACCTGTTTTCTGAAACGAGGGTTCTATATTATCTTTGAAAGCAAGTTAATTCTCTCTCCCTTGTTTTTATTCCTGAATATCAGGTAAATAAGCAAGCATTAGATATAAGAAGTTGTATGAGTGCTATTGAGACAAATCTCCATCCAAGTCAAACATGTGAAAGCTCTTTCACAGGCAAACAACCCATAATTTTAAAATGTAAGAAGTCTATTCTTTCATCTTGAATTATGAACTCTGTCTTCAATGTCAACATCTAGATTCCTTATTCGCCTAGAAAAAACCAGACATCTTGAATCCTGGTGCTAAATATTCTTTGGTTATGGAATCTTCATTGTAGCTGATGACGTCAGCTAATGCGATTCCATGGCTTATTCGTGCGTCTCTTCCTTATTAAGTCTCATCTTCATTAGAGACTTTTGATGCCTGTCGATAAAGATAAGCAAGACATTGGACATGATATATCGTTTCTTGTACAATGAGGTTCCCAGCACTGAGCTTCTCTAATAAAGTTGTGTACTGAAGCATTTGTACACATTGACACTGCGGGTGGGTTTCCAGCTCCGATTGCCTTTTTTTGTTTTAAATATCATCTGTATCCTTTTGATGTCTTATTTTAGTTCTTTTTAGTTCTGTGTTTAGATGGCAGGTCTTGTGCCATGTGGCATTGTTTTTGTACGTAGTACGTGGAAGACCCCTGCCATCATATTGTGTATGCAGATGGGTCGTAGACGGTAAACATGGAAGTTCTTTGTATTTAACGAGATTTCCAGCCATAGTAACATATCCGGTACCAATATTGATACACTTTGAGGGTGTAGGTCATTGCAGCTATTCGTCTGTCATATTTTGACAAATTATACATTTAACATTGAGAATAGAAATAGGGAATATATCAAAGAGACAACAAACTGACCAAAGAGCAGACAATAGCCGAATGCCACCAATAAGTGTTCTATGCAGCGAGAAATTCCTGCAACCGGATGTGGTCACCAGCTGTTCCCTCTACAAATGGTGTACGAATTCAGAGTAAATGGATCTCACACTAAATTCCAAAGCATATAAATGTACTAAAGTCCAGTCAACCTCTTCAACATTTTGGGACGAACTACCTGGTCTTCGATTATCTGAAGCCTCAATAAGTTTAAATCTTTAAGAGCTCATCTTTCAATTGTTATTTAGACTCTTGATTTATCGAAGTGTATGTCTATCTTCATTCAAATATATAATGAAACAGTAGTGTTCACCATATCAATTGAATTTTTATGATCTCCAAAGAACCTGATTCTATTACACCATTCTTCTCACTTTTTGCAAATTAAAAGTCAACATTTTTTTGAATTTTGACATGAAATTTCGACCGGAAGTTAACCAAACTCATCAAATTGCTGCTTCAGCAACACTGAAACCCATCTAATACGATGAAGATCAATTAAAACATCAGTTCTTTTAGTTTAAACTAAAAAAATTGAAAGAGAATTAAGAAAAGTTGAAATTTAAACATGCATCCGCCATTTTGGATTTTACCGGAAGTTAACTATATTTCCAGCTTGCTTCCGTATCTAAAATTGAAGAGTATAGATAGAAGTATGTTTGAGCAAAATTTGGTGCTTTTAACACGAAGTGCACAATTCCTTCATATATTGCACCTATCTGCTGGACTAATAAGAGATACAATCAAATACATTTGTACTTGTATTGAAAATGGATTTAAGGCTATTTTACAGTTATCAAAGAGATATATTTAAATGACAATTCATAGTCTCATAATTGAAACCTCCGTCTAAAAGCATAATAAAGTTGTCTGTGAATTTCAAAACAACTGGTGGGAATATAGGATGACAATCAATCACTTAAATCAAAACCTAAACATCTTTCCTCTGGTAACTTGATATTATAAGTACTCATTGTGACAAGACTAAGAACACTAAAGTCTGTATTGAAAATTAAACAAAGGAGTAGAACCAGTAAGACCTCGTTTTTGGCTCCAAAATATAGCAGATATACATTATTTACATTATTATTGAAATATATTTTTTTTAGCTATTTATTGGAAAATAGAATGCTTCTGTTACATTAATATGGGCTGTTATTTGACAATGCAATTCACATCTATCGGGTACTAGCATCATAAAGTCATGCTAAAGTAATAACCTTCACAAATTTAGCATTCTAGTTAGTTTTAAGACGATTTCCGCATTTGTGTTCATTCTTAATATTTAAATCAAAGTTGTATTTGATGATAATACATAACATATATAAAGGTTGAGGATGAACACGGATGGAGCCACTTTCATTTTTGACCCAAAACATCGGAAAAGTGCCATATTAAAGAATGTTTGGTCGATTTTTCACATTTAAGCTTGCTTTTGAGCGTCTTCAATGACTAAATCAGTTCAAATCTTTCACATTAACTAATTAAATCGGTTGAAGTAAACACATAGGTTATTAAAAAGTGTTCAAAATCATTCATCAGATGAACTTGAAGTTTGAGGACAAATCCGGCCCTTACCGGACCTACTCGTTTTGAAAAAAAAGGAAATATAATCTTTCAAAAACACGAACAGTATACCTTATGGTATCTATATATCATGATCCTGGTGAATTAAAATCCATACTAACCTTGATGGATACATTACTTTATTCGAAAGTTTTATTTGTGATTTTTGAAATAATTGTGTATGACAATAACAACTCCATTTTCATGTTTCTATGTACAAAAGGATGATATTACTATAATCGTAGACTGCCGAATATAGTCATCCTATTATATATATGAACTGTATTAAAATTATAAATTACCACATAAAAGAATTAGATAAATCAATCCTAAAACATCTTTGTCTAACATGATTCCTAGCTGACTCCACTGCATAGTTTACAAAACAAAGCGTCCATGGGAATTAATAAAGTCAATGTATAGCTGCTTTTAATTTTCCATTGATAGGCACCGTTTGATTTTGTCAATTTGTATGGACTGTTTTCAACTTGCATTGGAATTCGGTATGTGTGTGATACTTTTATGTTATACAGCATCTTACATTTGATTGGTTGTTAATGATGTAATGTATTACAGGAGATAATGATTGGTGTATAGAAAGTGTCATTTTTCTTTATTAATTTCGATAAATACGTTATAAATTATATAATTATTGATTTTGCTTTACAAAAATATATTTTTCAAAGGGAATTATAAAGAACAGAAACGTTTTAATGTTTTTGTGTACTAGTAACGGCAAGTTGCATCCACTTTCAAAGGCTTTAAATTCAGATAAATGTCATGATTACATAATTTTAAAACGGAATATTCTATTATATAACAAAGAGGAGATAAGGTATGATACTCTATGAGAGAACTATTCATCAGAGGTTTCATGAAGTGGCTTTAAGCAAGTATAGGCAACCGTACGTCTTAACACAATATTAGTGAGAGAAAAAACGATTCCATATGGTCGGTTATAAAAGACCCCGAGATAGAAAACACGAAACCATTCATCTATAACTAACAGCCTAATACATAACAAACAGTTTCCAAAAACAAATATTGCACACATGAACCATCGACAACTACTGAATAACAGCATTCTGAAATGGGACAGACACATAAAGAATATGGTGGGCTGAATCATGTTTGTGAACGCTCAACCCTCCTCTTAAACTGGAACAGTGGTGTAGCTGTACTACATAAGAACAAACTATTAAAACCAGTTGAAAAAGACTTAACTCATCAGAGTGATACAAATCGAAAACCATCTAACTAAAACAAAAACTGGATGTAGACGGGTACTTATACATCCCAATATACACAAGAACACAAGCTACAAATCATAGGGTACTCGCAGTTACTAACAGCTAGTCTAAAACCAATAACAACTAATGAAATAAAATCATGTAACTACGACTTCAATATCAATAAGTATATATCCAACATCCAAATGATTTATGGAAAAGACGTCATTTATAGTCAAATAAAAAAAAAGACTTTGTGCAATTTCAAACTATAAGTGGATATATATTAGCACTGTGGGTCAAATTCAATATACCGTTATGATAAGAGGATATGCAAATTCAATTAGCAATTTTCGGTATTTCCATCGGCTATGTATTAGGTCCTGATAACTTCCAACGGTTTAGACGATATATATTTAGTCCATGACAAGTAACATTGTGATTTCTCCATTTATATATAAAACACTCACACATTTCACTTTCAACTCGACAATCTTCTTTTTGTCAAATTCTGTTATATTCCGAGGGTACGAACAGTCTCAAAATGTCTGATCTTATAGTTTAACAACAGAATAGAACATATGACGTCATACTTGAATGTGCAAAAGACTAGATAAACACTTTGCTTTTTGTTTATTTTACACATTGAGAGTATTGACCATAGGAGAAATAGGTTTCACAACTTGTGAAAATTTGATATCCCATTCTCATTCGTTATGAAACCTATAATTATCAGCCCTAGAGATATGACATTCAACACCGCCTGTTAGTCCCGATGGGTGCCATATCTCGTGGTTTGATAAATCATTTTCTGTTATGGTTGTGACCTGTTATCATTTTCTTGCACAAATAGACATTTCTGGTCCCAAACTGCACGGTGTGTCATACAATAAAGTAATACGAAACCCTGCGCGTTAAGACGATGTACTGTAACATTTCGTCCATGGCAACATGCATATGTAAATTCTTTAATGGTTTACAAAACACTCATACAATATTTGGTAAGCGTAGGGCTTATTGTATGTATATTAATCGCATATTGCGTGATTACATTGTTATACATGTTATATCTCACCATGATCAATTTCAGGTCTATTGACTCATTTATGTATAAATAATGAAGAAGAAAAAAACAAATAACCAAGCTACTCCTGACCGCGTCAAACTTGGTGAATATATTATACCTTCTAATTGTATCTTTTATTATGGTGGTGTATGTAGAAGGTGAAGAATGTGCAACACATGTAAAATCAAGTGACAGATCAAATCAAATAAACAGTTGTATAAGTATCAATTTGGATTTATTCCAGGATATTCCACTACGCACCAATTAATTGAACTTTACAACAAAATTTTATTGGCGCTAAATGATTAGCTAGTTACTAGCTTGTGATACGGTTAACATTTGGATTAAAGCTTTACTATACAAACTTGAAAAATATAGTATAAAAGGAGACTTGCTGTGTTGGTTAAAAAGCTACCTATGTACCCGATCTCAGAAAGTTGTCTTGAAAGATTTGCTTTCAAAATTTGTAAATTAAATGGTTCGGTATTAGAACTGCTTTTTGTTTTGGGTATATATTAATGATATAGCTGATGGTTTTTCTGGATTTGGGAGGCTTTTTGCAGATGACACTTCAATAGGTCATACTGCTCCTAATGAATCAATTTTAAGAAATTTAATCAGCACAGATCTTGATTATTTAAATGCGTCGTCAAACAGATGGCTAGTGAAGTTTAACCCAAATAAAACAGATATTATGATCTTCAGTATGAAAACTATACAAAGTAATTTTTCTTTTGATTTTGATGGCACTACATTAGAGCCAGTTCATACGCATAAACATCTTGGTGTCATATTTAGTAGTGATTGTAAATGAGAAAGCATGTTGATAAGCTGTTAGAAAAAACTTCCTTTTGTCGTTCTTATTTGACAGAGTACCAGGATGTCAAATCGCAGTGTAGGTATTATATATACTAACCTGTAGAACAATTTTATAAATCCGTATTCAAAAGTCGGTAATAGGAAAATAGACTTATTGAACAAAATATTAAAATGCAGGAGGAATAAGCGCATTTCTTCTCAGGGTTATTGGTATGTTACACTGAAAAGTTCACTCATTAAACCGTACATGTACACTGATTTTATCAAGAAGTCAAAGAAAATAAGATAGGTTAATTCCTTTTATTTAAAATTATACATTTATTTACCGTGCCTGAGGGAGATATGAAGATTTTGTTCACCCAAGAGAAAATATATTTCACGAGGGCATCGCCCGAGGAAAATATGACTTCTTGAGGGTGAACAAATCTGCATATCTCCCTAAGCATAACGAAATGAATGTTTTATTACATTGTCTATATTTTATTTTTACTTCTGAACATACGATATAAATTGATATACTTATTTTCTTATCTGTTTTTTTTTATAATTGAACATAACATACGCAATGAAAATCCGTACCGATTAAAAGTTAATTTAATTTCTTTTTTCTCTGTTTTAAATTACAATCCTGGTATCTATGATGAGTTTATTGACAACCACTGGGTCGATGCAACTGCTGGGGGATTTATTTCCCAGAGGGTAACACCAGCCTAGTAGTCAGCACTTCTGTGCTGACATGAATTATCATTGATATAGTCATATTTATAAATTAACAGTATACAAAGCTTTTCAATTTTCGAAATACTAAGGCTTTTTACCTCAGGAATAGTTTACCTTAGCTGTATTTGGCAAAACTTTAAGAATTTTGGCCCTCAATGCTCTTCAACTTCGTACTTTATTTGACTTTTTAACTTCTTTGGATTACAGCGTCACTGATGAATCTTTTGTAGACGAAACCCGCGTCTTGCGTAAATATAAATTTTCAATCCTTGTATCTATGAGTTTATTTACAACCACTGAGTCGATGCCACTGATGGTGTAGATTTATTTCCTCGAGGGTATCACCAGCCCAGTAGTCAGCACTTCTGTGCTGACATGAATTATCATTGATATAGTCATATTTATAAATTAACAGTATTCAAAACGTTTGAATTTTCGAAATACTAAGGCTTTCTACCTCAGCAATATATTACTTTAGCTGTATTTGTAGTCTTTTGTAAACGAAACGGGCGTCTTGCGTATATATAAAATTTCAATCCTGGTATCTATGATGAGTTAATTTATAGATCTACTAGAACACACCCGCGAAATCGCGTGCATATACAGCTTGTGAACTGTTGTAGGATGAATTTTTGTAAAAGATATTATGTATTAGTCCGGCCGATCGGTGAAAAAATTTCTCAAATAATGAGGAAAGCACCAATTTTTGCATGATTGCACATTTTTGTGGACTGAGCAACATTAGCTATGGACCCATCCTCAAAATTCAATATGGCGGCTTATTTCAAGATGGCTGCCGTACGTTCTAAAATATTTTCCAGTATTGCACAAACCACAGTGGATTTGATGCTGGAAGCACAAAAATCAACATATTTGAATGACTTGGTATTCTTAGCAAGATTTTGTTTTGATCTATCTTCTAAATACAAAATGGCGGCTATTTTCAAAATGGCCGCATTAAAAAATAAGCAAATATTCATTATTGAGAATTGACCTGAATATAAGCATTTTATTGATGTATAGTGTCATTTAGTGTATGTCCCAGTTCTGTCCTTTTTGATTTTGCCTTGCTTGTCATTTCATACACAAAGTAGTAGCTTTCATAAAAAGCTGCAGTAGACGCTTTCATAAAAAAGCTGCAGTAGTAGCTTTCAATAAAAGTTGCACTATTTGTTATCTTGGGTCACACATAAAAGCTGTGATTTGGGATTTATTTGTCGTAAGATATTATGCAGTGCCTATCGTATTTCTGGGTCGCAATATTTTGCAAATTGAGATATCAAACTGAATTGAGAATCATTTAAACACATATCAGTGAAATGGCAGGAATTGAGGACAACAAGTACAAGAACATTGAAATGGCAGAAACTGAATCACTTGGGGATATAGAGAAACCCACAGCTGAAGACGCTTTAACAGAAGACAGCTCAGAAATGACTATTAAACAATTATACTAAGAATTTCTAGCAGATAGTAAATCTAATGCTCAAAGAACAGCTAAGATTTATTGCAATATAAAACAGAGCGAAGTGCGAATTGATAAAATATGTGTTGGTCTCAAAACGTTTCAAGCTGAACAGAAAGAAGCGATAAATATTAATAACGAACAGTGAAAGCAATATCTCAGCCACTTCAGCAGTCTGAAGACAGTTAGACCACAAGGTTAGTAATAATTGCCTGACGGAATTGATGGTCAGACCAATAAGATATTCAATGTTGTGGTGAGACGAATGGACAAGCTGACAACAACTGAAGAAAGAGACAGTTCAATTTAAAAGTGCATTTGAACAGCAGGATACCTTCCAACAACTGGCATCGGTTGTAAATGAATTAGTGGAAAATCGAAATAAAGAAGTTAAACTTCCTGCAATGGACACATCATCTAAGCCAAAATTTGACCTTAGCCAGTACAACGCAAGTTTACCAAAAATACACAACAAAATCCATGCCTTGGGTCTTTCCCCTATTGTAGTTCGCATGAACCATCAACCGCACCAACTCTGTTGAAGTAGTTAGTAGTTATCAAAGGTACCAGGATTATAATTTTGTACGCCAGACGCGCGTTTCGTCTACATAAGATTCATCAGTGAAGCTCATATTAAAATATGTATCAAGCCAAACAAGTACGAAGTTGAAGAGCATTGAGAATCCAAAATTCCAAAAAGTTGTATCAAATACGGCTAAGGTACAAATGTAATCTATTCCTGGGATAAGTAAATCCTTAGTTTTTCGATAAAATCAAAGTTTTGTAAACGGAAAATTTATAAAAATGACCACATAATTGATATTCATGTCAACACCAAAGTGCTGACTACTGGGCTGGTGGATTGAAGGTTTCTTCACCTTAAGTCAAAAGTCCTATGTCAAGGTCCTTGGCCCTGCATGAAACAGTTCAAATTATTCAACAACAATCTCCATTTAAGAACATACTATAAACCTCTTAAATAAATACTTATCAAGGATACCAGAAAAAGGCTTGTGTCTTCTTTGTGCACACCATTACAGAAACAATTGGCTTCAAATGAATTCTATTATTTTCACAACAAACATGTGCTTCCTTTTGCACTAGCTATCGGACAATGATTTGTAACTAATCCAGCAAAAAAGGTCAAGTATAAATAACTGGGTCAAAGATTATAAAAATGGGAAAAATGAATACAAATTCGGAAGGCAAATTGATGTTCCGTAAACACGTGATTTATACTATGAAATTTTATTCTTAATATGTATACACTGTATTTAAAAGAATGTATATGTTATATAATTAACACTTGAATAATTTAGTATACTTTACTGAACTTTTCCCTGGAAATTCAGTAACTAATAACAGGGATACTCGGGCTAACGCTGTAATCCGAGTAAATTGTTAAAACAGCAGATATGTAATAAAAGATATTTACTTGGAAAAAAAAAAAAAAAAAAAAGAATTCTATGCCTACTTACGGTATCATCCCCGTCGAGTCAATGGTAAATCCCAAATTAACACTCCAATTATGACAACCTCGTCAGGTCCTGGAGCTCTAACAGGCTTCACATGACAGCAAGCTGACTCCACTGACCGATCCAGAAAAGGGCAGAGGAAACCAAAAGAGTGTGACAACACCTCTTCTTTCGACTCCTCATTGGAGAGAGAATATTCCCGATGGCAAGAAAATATTGGTGCAAGGGACCGGAACCGAAACCTACAGCTCCCAAAAATGCAAAAACGTAATTGAAGAGGATCCATGACTTGGGAGTCGTTTATTTACCAATTTGAACGAACTGCCGGTAGTTGACAATGGGAAAACAGAAAAAAATGTGTGTAGCAGCGCTTCAACAAGAAAGACGATCAAAACAGATTGGAACTGAAGCATTCAGTCGAGGATGTAAAGACAAAGATTCTGCAAGGCATGTAATAGACAGGAACCCAGGAACATTAAACAAGGCGTTCAAACAATTGAAAACCTCAATAGCAAACCAGATGGCGATATATGGATAAAAAAATGCCAATTATGACCATCGATAAGTCTACTTTGCTGATGACGCAGTATCACCGACCGATAAAGGAAATATATCAGTCATTTGGATAAAAAGGTGCATAACCTGACACAAATTGTCACAAAACTAGCTCATATTATGCTTTCAACTAATCAGCATAACCGTGGATTGGCCGATTAATATATAACCTCGGTTCTTCTTATCAAATAATCATGGACGATCACCAGTTCAATGGAAGATTACCTGATCAATAAACACGTGGAAGATCTTCTGAGCAATACAATCGCGGTAGATCGCCAGATAGAAATACACCCTAGCTTAATGTCCATCGATCGCACCCCCACCCCCCTGCCCCCACTCAGCTAGAGATCATATAGTCCATAAAGACAACGGTTAGCATCTTCACGGACAAACTGCAGAAATCCCGGTTATTTCAGACAACGGTCACCTTCACCAGGATACGGACCAAATCAAAGTGCAACCCCAACAATGGAGTCTTTAAACAGCAAAGGATCGGGCCAGTAGGCCAACGCACGATTCTAAAGTCTATTGGCCATGAAACATCACCTCATTACAAAATCGAACAGAGGCCCACGGCCTCGTCCGATATTGTCTTCAGACGATCCATTTGAAAGAGCTTAGCAGTACGAGGTACTATACATGACAAGAATGTGAGCATGATTGTGGACACTGCTGCAATGATAAAATTAGTAAATGAGAAATTAATACCGGCAGAAAATGGAGATTTGGAGAACGTAACGCTACGTGGTTTTGTTTAACAGCTTGTTATTGGGAATTAATAGAGTAAACATACAATGGGATGTATGCAAAGAGCCATTAACAGACGATGTTATACTTCGGCTAGATATTCTTAACACACTGAGTGCAGTGATAAACCTGAGTACTCCCACAATTACCATCAATACTAAAGTAAAAAATGCGGCATTTGTTAACAGTGGAAACGAGATTTCAACTCAGCAAGTTTGCATAAAACGAACCATCACAGTACCTATTCTCAAAAATGACTGTTACCATCAACACTAATAAAAGTGCTGACCAGGAGTGCATTTTAGGACCATGCTCGCTGAATAATTGCAAATTTGTTTCGCACGTAGTTGGAAAGGAAATGGTTGCCCCTTAACCATTTTAAATGGTGGCAATCGTCTAATGCGCCTGAAGAAAGGTACACCTATTGATTACATAGAATAATTTTACGATGTAGATGAAAACGCGGTAAGTGACGTAAGACGTGGCAATGAAGAATCACGAGACAAGGTGCCATCGGCACTGCCTCAAAGTTCAGATGAGTTACCTACTATTCAACCACATTTAACCGACCTATATTAACGTTCAATCGACTCGTTTCAACCTATTTCATTCCAACCATTAAAACTGAAAGCGTTTAAAGAACAATTACAATAACATGTAAAATATTGATTAACATTTTGAATTTCACTATTTGTTTTAGTATATGCAGCCATATTTGCAAATGTATGTGTTATAGAAATAACCATATTCTTTTTTTTATATTTTAAAATTAATTGATAACAATTTCAAAAACATGAAGTCCATTTTTAAAGAATCATTACTTTAATTTCCGAAATTATATAGAATACCTTTAGGACAATCTAGATATTTATACCGTTTTTCCGCCATCTTGGATTTTTCAGAGTGGGTCCATAGCTGAAATCAAATGGTATATAACCAAAAACTACTATGCAAAGTTTCATGCTTTCCTCTTCAAGTGAGCAATTCTGCTCTATATCTGCACCAATCGGCTGGACTATATGGAGAATTTCATAAAAAGGTATCAAAAGCCCTCTCCCTTTTTCCAAAGTCCGATATTCTTTTCCTTTCTGTTAAATTCAATTATGTTCGTGTGTCTCGCCTCAGACCACAGTTATTCTTCTCCTTTGCTACAATGCTTCTTTTGGTAAAAGTCAAATCAATTTAAAAATTTGCACCTTTTCAAATATGAAGTAAATGTAACTGCTTATATATAGACCATTATAAGTCTAATAAAATAGGCTTCTTGTACATAATCCACCAGTGCTTTTTCTTTCGAGAGCCTTATTAACATGCTAATGGTAGGATATGAAACATGCATAAATGACTAAGACCGACTTAGGATAATTTGAGAGGTGGTCGGAGGGGTCCTGATCCCGAAAGTCCGGGCTTAAAACCGTGAAATCCCGAAATGCAAAATTTAAAGAAATTCATATCCTGAAATCCCGAAATCGAAAAATATATTCCCGGATCCCCAAATCCCGAGCTAAAAAACACCCGATCCCGACGCCCTGAAAACGGTCCTGCCACCCTCTAATCTCTACCTCACTTTCATTTTTGCCAAATCACTATTTTTCCTTTCAACAATAATTTTTGTGCCCCATTTATGGTCATTATGTTTTCTAGTCTGTGCATCCGTGTGTTCGTTTGTTCGGTCGTCCGTCCGTCTGTCCCGCTTCAGGTTTAAGTTTTTGGTCGCGGTAGTTTTAGATGAAGTTGAGCATGTTTTACTTATTTTAGTATATATGCAAGTGCTATGACTCCTTAAATAGTAAAGATGTAAAAGAAAACAGTAGACAGAATCAGGGACTTTCTATACTAAAGTTACAACGAAAGTCCCTAACAGAATACAGAGAGTCTCTATATATTAAAGTATGTTAAAGTAGTCTCAGATACATGCAACTGATATGACCTCTTAAATAGTAACAATTTCAAAGAAATCAGTAGACAGAATACAGAGAGTCTCTATATTTTAAAGTAGTATAATCGTAGTTTACATGTAGATAAACGCAAAAAATAATTGGCCTCTATAAGAAGGTATGATAGTTGTGGTTCCTGCGATCTAAAAACCATGATATAGAGAACGCTCTGATTGGCTTGTATATTTTTCATTTTTGTTATCTATCATACGATTGGTTGTATTTGTGCATGTTTCAAACCGGAAGTCTCATATATGACTAAAGGTCAGTCCGATGATCTAATCATATCCAGACTTCTTTTTTGTCGTTTTTCTCCCAAAAAAACCCAATCTTAATAATCATAAGAATGGATGACAAATGCGACTAATCATGCTATCTATAGGACACAGGGGCATGATGATTGATTTGTTGTTGAAGGAAGAGAAGCGACACACAAAATGAGGTCTTCTCGTTTAATAGTATAGAAAATGAGGTATAAAACGAAATTACTATACTCTCATTAAAAACCCTACTGTAAAAACGTTTTACAACATTACCCGCACAATGCAATTCTGACGTTCAGAGGGGAATATGATACTCGGATGGGAATATGAAGTTTTGTTCGATGTCACGTTGATTAGTTTCAACCAATCAAATATTGTGATGATTAAAGAATTGTATTTTTTTCATATTGTATGTCTTTGGAATATTATTCGTTATTCGGTCGTAATGGAAAGTAAACAGCTATACAATCTAAATCTTTGTTCAAAGATATTTATATGCGACATAATTCTTGGGTAGCATTCGTCTAGCACATGTATTGATATGTGTTTCTTGCTAGAATAGCCTAACGGCTGGATAATTGATTGAACACATCAATTCTTATCATAAAATTGAGAATGGAAATGGGGAATGTGCCAAAGAGACAACAACCCGACCATAGAAAAAAAACAACAGCAGAAGGTCACCAACAGGTCTTCAATGTAGCGAGAAATTCCCGCACCCGGAGGCGTCCTTCAGCTGGCCCCTAAACAAATATATACTAGTTCAGTGATAATGAACGCCATACTAATTTCCAAATTGTACACAAGAACTAAGATTAAAGTAATACAAGACTAACAAAGGCCAGAGGCTCCTGACTTGGGACAGGCGCAAAAATGCGGCGTGGTTAAACATGTTTGTGAGATCTCAACCCTCCCCTATACCTCTAGCCAATGTAGAAAAGTAAACGCATAACAATACGCACATTAAAATTCAGTCCAAGAGAAGTCCGAGTCTGATGTCAGAAGATGCAATCAAAGAAAATAAACAAAATGACAATAATACATAAATAACAACAGACTACTAGCAGTTAACTGACATGCCAGCTCCAGACTTCAATTAAACTAACTGAAAGATTATGATTTCATCATATGAACATCAGGCACAATCCTTCCCGTTAGGGGTTTAGTATCATACCATCATAACATATATGAGAAGAACATAACCCGTGTGGATGTGAAATACCAGAACGTATAAGAAGTCTGCATGTTGAGCTATATTTTCGAATGATGTCCTTATACCGATGATAAAATTTAGTAATTGTTTTGACTAGTTTGTGATATCGAAAACCCTGGTGTAATAATTTTTCAGTAATACATAAATATCTCTCGTTAAAATCTAAAACATTGTTACATACACGAGCGAATCGTACAAGTTGAGATATATAAACACCGTAAGATGGTGACAAGGGAACGTCACCATCTAAAAATGGATAATTAACGATAGGAAGTGAAAAATCATCTCTTTTATCATTAATTTTAGTATTCAGCTTCCTGTTAATGATATAGATATCAAGATCGAGGAAAGGACAGTGGTCATTGTTAGTATTAGCTTTATTTAAAGTAAGTTCAGCAGGATAAATTTCTGTAATATACATAAAGCCATTATATTTCCAAAGTCAGGGAGTATAGTCGGGAGAAGCAATTGGAATAGTATTTTTTCCTTTCGGTTGCATTACTTGTAAATTACTGTAAAACATTCACCAGGAAATAAAATAGACATTAAAAAATAAAAGTATGAATTTAGAGAAAAATCATTTAAACGGGATTCTTTATTGTAAGTAGATCAAAGAGGACAAGGACTTTTTATGTTTGCTGTGTTTCTTTTCTTTTAATTTATTTTTCTATAAACATATTTGGGTATATAAGAATGTACTTCAGTACTGTGGTATGTTAATGAATTAAACTTATCACCGGATTGATGTACATTCTTACAATAAATTGAAAATATTTTTACATAGTAAAAAAAAATATTTTTCAAAATTTTCCTGATACTATTTCATGTCCAATTTTCATATAATAGGAAGTAAATCTGGATAAATAGAATATGCTTGTCTTGATGGGCTGCTAAAAGTAGCTGCCAGATTGAGTCTGGTAAACTCAAATGGTGCTATTTCATTTCCAATTTTCATATAATAGGATGTAGATCTAAATATGTTAAAGTACGCTGTCAACGCAGAAATCTCGATCTTTAAAGATATTCCTGGAAATATCAACAAAAATATATTAAGTGTATTTGGTTACATATTGCGTGATTACAATGTGATACCTGTAATATCCCAACATGATCAAATGTCAGGTTTATAACAAGTAGACGTTATTAAGAAACAATGATATCCCAACTACTCCTGACCGTGTAAAACGTGTTGACCATGTTATACCTTCTGTTTGTATCGTTTATTATGGTGGTGTTTGTTGATAGTGAAGAATGTACAAGAAAAGTTACAGAGCTAAAATCAAGTGAGAGTAAATTGAGAAACGAATTGGTCCGCCTACAAAATGTGTTTCTCGAACGTCTTTCTAGAGCTGATAAAGATGGTAAGTACTAAGCATAACAAAAATTTTGATAACCTATACAATGTAGTAATATCATTTATAAAATAAAAAAAGTTAAACCGAAATTTATGCAAAAATTTAAAGACAAATGGATCCACAAAAACAGAAAAATAAACTGAATACTTAGTAATAGGAAACTGGTTAAAAAACAGAATGACAACAACTCGCTTTCTGGTCGCGAAATCAGAATTGTATTTTCAATTTAGTTTGGAGTTTCTAATACATTAATTAAAAGTAGGCTTTAACTTTACTGGTTCTATAGGAAACTGAGCACTTCCTGTTACACACCCGACATCATATATAGATATAATTAAAGCCTAGTATAAATCATTCTACGATTCGCATTTTTTGTAAGCCTTTATATAAAATGTTCTCCGATGATTATCAATGTTTTCAGTTAATTAAATTATGGTTTATAGTAATTGAAAGCAACTGTGCCACAAACTTGTTACATTAAAGGCCTTTCATTTTCCGAAACAAGAACAACTTGGTTTTGTTTGAATTTTTTTCGACATACATTTATTGATGTGCAATAAACCATTTTCATAATACCGACTTTTGAATCTGGACTATACCATATTTTGACAGGTCACTAACTTTGCGGGAGGACATATTTGTACATGGTCAAGTTTTACATGTTTAATCCCGCCACATTTTGTGTGTATGTACCTGTTCCAAGTCAGGATCCTGTAGTTCAGTGGTTGGCGTTTGTTTATGTGTTACATATTTGTTTTTCGTTCAATTTTTGTACATAAATTAGGCAGTTAGTTTTCTCGTCTCAATTGTTTTACATTTTCATTTCGGGGTCCACAATCATACCTATTGAAATCTTGTTTTACCCCCTTACGTTGTTCTTACTTGACCGAGTACCACATAGTTGTATCCCCTCGAAAAACTATAAATTTCGGAGAAAAAATTCGGAAATCTTAACATTGTTTATTGCGGGATGGTTTACCTAATTGTTGTTTTTCTAGCTAAGGGAGACTTCTCATGTTTTAGCTATGCGTTATATTCAGAGACTACATATCCGGATCGTGGACGACCACTGTCTTTCAATTTTGGGCAATATTGGTATAGTTACAAAGTGGCAGCTTAAAATAGAAATGTAATGAATAAACCCCCGCCCCCCCCCCCCCCCCCTTACCCCCAAAAAAAGACAAATTACGAATTTAAATAAATTTACATATATATATTAAATAAAGACTTGCAAACTTCAATGAAAGCTTAAGTCGTTTACCTGTCATTAGATAAAACAATAACATCTAAAAAAAATATGCAAATTGTATCGTCCGTTTTGTTTAGATCTAGAGTCTAGCCAGACGAGAACGTTTATAGGATTTTCGGCATATATGTCACATGGTTTTGTAAATGGTCATAGTAGTTCATTGTCACAGGGGAAAACGCTGATCTTTGACCAGGCAGAAACGAATACAACTGGTGTGTATAACACCAATACAGGCATATTTCAAGCGCCATCTGGCGGAATGTATGCATTTACATGGACTATTTGTGTAAATAGTAACATAAAGGATGGTGGAGGGTATGGAGAATTTGGAACGGATTTGGTTGTTGACGGACGGATTTGTGGTAATGTACATGCAGACACAGAAACTTATGGTGATGACGCTTGTTCTACTGGATTCATATTTAAATACGTCAGAGAAGGTCGAACTGTTTCTCTAAGAAATACATCTGACCATCAAGGTCGTCTTCGAAGCAGCGACGGTTATACACGTTCAACATTTTCAGGCTGGAAACTAAACTAGATAATCTGATATCAAGCTAATTAAAGATTGTAAAATATTTGATTGTCAATTATCTGTTCTAAAATATATAACTGTCCCATTTATATTAACAGTATATATAACTTCAGCTTAAAAAAATAACAATATAGTTTTAAAGTATGAATCGTTTTTGTTGATATGTACGCTATGTCTACAGCAAGTACTTTATCTGTGTATTAATCCCAATACTTTTATATTTTGCAAAAACTCAGTTACAGATTATAAAGTTAAACCATCGATTACACGTCTACAGTGGTTTATCAGCAAACACAACTGAATTTTATAGATCGATTAATTCATGATACACATTTGTAATGAAAACATAAGTGCATGTTCGATAGAGTTAATCTTAATCAATTACAAGTTGTTTCTTTTTTGTAATTGATACACCTGAGGGGAAATAAAGTTTGCCGTACGTCTCAAAAATGGTTACCTTCTCCAGCCAAATTGTCTGAATTTATACACAATGATTATAACCACAAAAGGGGCCTCGGTGGCCGAGTGGTCTAAATAGGTATTACTGTTCTCACTAGCCAGTCAACACTGATGTTGTGAGTTCAAACCCAGCATGCGGGGTGCACTCGACTCTAATCTTGATTGACTAGGATTGTCAATTTTCCTAACGAAGGTCGATGGTATTTCTTCGGGCACTCCAGCTTCTTTCAACAATAAAAACTGGCCGCCACGAAATAGCCGAAATGCGGTGCTTAAAAGTGGCATTAAAACACCAAAAATTGATCATGTAACCACAAAATATAGATAAAGTTTGAAATGTGGTGGCGTCACTTAAAGTGCGCTTGAGTTGTGCCTATTTTAATGTGTAATACCACAATTGTTTTTTTCCCGATTAACCTTTTTTAAATTTGCACTTTTCATAAAAATTTTGCAGAATTTATCTTTGTTTCAAATAATAAAAATAAATTGACATAAGTTCCGTTTTATTTTGTCCAGTGCTATAGACAAACTTCCTTATAACATTTCATTGGATATAAGAAACCTGTGTACAAACTTTAGTAACCATGTAACCTCAAGAATCCATGTAATATCAGTATTACAAATCTAATCTTGAATCAATCCTAAATGTATCTTCTTTTTTGGAAATATTTTTAGAAATTTAAATGTGACATCACTTTATGCGTTGAGGCTTTGGCTAACTCGGCTGTGTATTTTTATGTGCTGTATTAGGTTGTTTTATGTAATGTATTTGTTTTTATTCTGTAGTCAATCACCACTTCGGTTTTATCATGTACATCTATTATATAGTCATTTTATAAAATTTACTGTTTGCCACAGTATGAATTATTCTAAATAATAAGGATGTTCTTATCCCAGGCAGAAAACCGTAGCCGTATTTAGCACTACGTTTTGGAACTTTTGGTTTTCGGTGCTCTTCGACTTTGTTCTCGTTTTGGCTTTCGAACTTTTTTTCATCTGAGCATCACTGGTTAGTCTTTGGTGGACGAAACGCACGTCTGGCGTATTAAATTTTAAACCTTGTTCCTTTTGTAAGCTATTTATCGTGTGTTTCTCTGTCCTATATGTTCTTCCATTTATTTGTATTGTAGTTCTGTCATGTAATGTTGTCATTGTAATGTTACATTTAACTATGCCATAAAAGCGGGAGGTTTGGTATGCCACAAACCCAGGTTCAATCAACCATTTTTTTTTCTTAAAATATCCTGAACCAAGTCGGGAAAATGACCATTGATATATTATAGTTCGTTTCTGTGTGTGTGTTACATTCTAATGTTGTTTTTCTATTGTGTCGTTGTTCTCCTCTTCTATTTGATGCGTTTGCGTTTCCCTCAGTTTTAGTTTGTAACCAGGCTTTGTTTTTTTTCTAAATCGGTTTATGAGTTTCAAACAGCGGTATACTATCGTTGCCTTTATTTTCCAAAATATTCTATAGAAACAGCAAATAAAAAAGTAATGGTGCTTTGAAACACCCAATATATCTCGTTATGACCCAGAAACGTTTTACTGCAACAATTTCCTACAACTGTCAAATTCAAGGGAATAATTTGTGTTGACCCTTTTTTTTGTATGCAACTGCATGTGACCTACTACAATTTGGTGGTATTACACATTTTCTGTTGAATAGACTGGATATGATCTACAGTGATTCGAGCAAATTATCTCTAAAAATCCAAAATCAAGCCGCAATGAATATAGTGTGGACCAATAAATGATCAAATATTTATCTCATCTACCTACAAACAGTTACATATTATAGAACAAAATGACTTTAGAATAGTAAATATCACTAATGGACGTCTTTGTTTTATTATTAGGTCTCGTTTGGTCCATATAATCTCTCATGTCCTCAAAAAAAAAATTTCGACGAATAAATGAAAATTTTGCAGTAAATGTTTTATTATTTGATTTTGCCATGTGATTATTTACTTTCCGAATTGATTTTCCTATACGTTCAGTATTTTTGTGATTTTACTTTTTACACTCCAAGGAGGTTTCAATAAGTCCTTACGCAGTGTTAAGTAAACGTTAAATTAACGTCGCGTTCCAGAGAGGGAACTTAAAGGCTTTCCTTTTAGTTAATAATTTGTTTTTACTACTTTAAAATAATTTCATTTACTTATAAAAGAGATGCGAAAGATACCAGAAAGACAGTCAAACTCATAGATTGAGAATAAACTGACACCACCATGTCTAAAAATGAGAAAAAGACAAATAGACAATTAATAGTGCACGTAAAACAACAAAGAAATCTAAGGAAGAAGCAACACGAACCCCACCAAAACATGGTGGTGATCTCATGTGATCCGGAAGGGTAAGCAGATCCTGCTCTACATGTGGCACCTGTCGTGTTGCTCATTTTATTACACAACCGGTGAATATTCTAATTCTTCGGTAGTTCACATTCATGAAAAAGGAAGGGGATTGTAGTTTCGGCGTAAGGAACAAGTTAGATATAGTCTGTGAAACGTTTATTCTATAACGGTCAACCAACTCGTGATGTCGCCCGTAAAATTTACGAAGGGATGATTTCAACTTCACCATTTGGAACTCTTGGTTCATTGTGAGCATCAACTGTATCATGTATATTATATTTAATAAAGTATAACTCAGGAAAAAGTTTTCTATCATAGCAGACGATAAGAAATAAGGAAAAAGGTAAGAAAAAAGCTTCCAAAAACCCTGAGTATGGCTTGCTTTGTCTACTATTCATAATAGAGTAAAATGTGTTTTTGAGACTCAATCCACTCAGATAAATATTTTTCTTGTAGTATTTTACTTACAAAGTATAAAATTTTAACAAATGAAAGTACTCACAAGGTCAACGGTGCATGAAAACTTTAATATGGAGCAGGATCTGCTTACCCTTCTGGAGGACCTGAGATCGCCGCTAGTTTTTCGTGGAGTTCGTGTTGCTTATTCTTTAGTTTTCTATGTTGTGTCATGTGTACTATTGTTTGTCTTTTTTATTTTTTGTCATGGTTTTGTCAGTTTATTTTCGATTTATGAGTTTGACTGTCCCTCTGGTATCTTTCGTCCCTCTTTTAATGTAGAAAATATGTCGGATGAGTGCCAATGAGACAACTCTTCATCCAATTCATAATGTGTGAAAGGTAAACAATTGTAGGTCTTCATAACATACACGAAGCCTTTGTTCACATCGTACAACAAACTATAAAGTACCCCAACATTACTGGTGTAAAACAATTAATACGAGCAAACCAACGAGAAAATGAGAAAAAGACAAATAGACAAATAATAGTGCACGTGACATAACAAAGAAAACTAAGGACGAAACAACACGAACCCCACCAAAACATGGAAGTGATCTCAGGTGCTCCGAAAGAGTCAGCAGATCTTGCTCTTCATGTGACACCCGTCGTGTTGCTCATGTTATTACAAACCCGTTAAATAGTCTAATTCTTCGGTAGTTCATATTCATGAAAAAGAAAGGGGATTGAAGTTACGTGGTATTAGTGGTATGAGTGCCAATGAGACAACTCGTCATCCAATTCGTAATATGTGAAAGGTTAACAATTATAGGTCAAAGTACGGCCTTCATAACAGACGCGAAGCATTTGTTCACATCGTACTGCAAACTATAAAGTACCCCAACATTACTGGCGTAAAACTATAAATACGAGCAAACCAACGAGAAACGAGAAACAATTATGAACCTCATCAACAAACGAAAACCACTGAGCATCACGATCCAGACTCATATTCTATAACCTTTATATATACAACAGATAGATAACAATACAGTATGCGTGTGTATGTATTACAGACACTCAACTATGTTCCCTTCATTGTCTAATTGAAACACATTACACTCGGGAAAAACTTAAACAGCAAATATTTTGATTGAAATCTGTAAACATGAGTAATGTATAGCATCATTTACACTGTTTTTTTTTTACCAATACCAAATATTTGTTTATTTTGTTTTTGTTTTAATTATTCATCTTACCAATTCAAAGGGGAGAAAACAAAAAAATAGAATTTGTTTTCAGAAAGAATTTTTATTTTTACTTGTAGCAAACACTATTTTCGTGTAGCAGATTATAAGACCTAGATTCTTATCATATTTATTATCATAGATTTTTTTTATTCACAAAAAGTGATCTTTCTATCTATCTGACGAAATATATCTATGTCAATGATCTACCTATAAGTGAAAATTATCGAAGAATTTCTCCTCGGTTACGATCACAGTTCAAGATTAATTTTTATCGCTAAGGATTGTGTTGCTGTAAGATAAAAGTGTTTTTATGACAAAGTTTATTTATCTAATGGATCTTGAGATACTTCGCTCAACAGTTGATTTATCTAAGCAGAGTAACGATCATATAATAAGATGAAAATGAAAACATAAATATTCTGAAAACATTCCTGATGCTATTATTTTCCAATTTTCAAATAATAGGACGTAAATCTAGAAATGTAAAAATACGCTGTCTATGCAAAAAACAACACATTGCAGGTGATTCCTGGAAAAATAAACACAAACATATTAAGAGTATTTGGTTACATATTGCGTGATTACAATACGATACCTGTAATATCCCAACATGATCAAATTTCAGGTCTATTTAACGAACAGACGCAATAATAAAACACAAATATCCCAACTACTAGTACTCCTGACCGCATCAAATTGGTAACCATGTTATACCTTCTTATCGTATCTTTTATTATGGTGATGTATGTGGATAGTGAGGAATGTACAGGAAAATTAATGGAGTTAAAATCAAGTGAGAGAAAATTGAGAAACGAATTGGTCCGTCTACAGAATGTGTTTCTAGAACGTCTTTCTAGAGGTGATAAAGAGGGTAAGTATACAAAAAATTAAGAACAAAAAGAAATTCAGTAATTAGAATAAATGGAAAAACGAAATGTATGCAAAGGCCTAAAAAAGATGGATCGGCAGAAAACAAAAACTGAATACTAAATAATGAAAAAAGATACAGATTAAGAGTTACCGTAACGCATATAATTGTCGCGTAATCACAGATTTATGTTGTAATTATATCATGTATATTGTAGTACTAAAACATTGCATAGAAATAGGTTATAACTTCACTGTTCTCTAAGAAAAGTTTGCAATTCTGGCTTCACATCCGACATTTATTCAATATAAATATAAGTGCAGCCTATAATAAATTGTTCTACGATTTGCATTCATTTCGTAAGCTTTTATATTTTTATTTTTTTTGTAATTTTTCCCAATAATCACTAACTGTTTTCAGTTTAAAAAATGTATTTTGCGAAATAATAAGAAATCGATTTGTTTTGAGTTTTGTTTGAAACAAAAATACAGGCCAAAATATAGTGCTAGCAAATCGCTTAACGCTGCGCCTGTCATTAACAGATAGGTTATTCGCTTGAAACCTGATTTTAATTATGTATCGAATGAACACCGGATCTTCTTACACTTCCAGAGCATCTGAGATCACCCTTAGTTTGTGTGGGGTTCACGCTGCTTAGTCTTTAGTTTTATTGTTGTATCTGTCTGTCTGTTTGTCTTTTTATATTTTAGCCAAGGTGTTGTCAGTTTGTTTTCGATCTATTTATTTGACTGTTCCTCTGGTATCTTTCGCCCCTCTATTTCAAACTTCAAAGAAATCTTCAGCCGTTTACCTTTTTTACAAAATAAAACTATTAAATATAAAACCAATATGCAAATAAAATTTTCGATTCTGTTTAGATCTAGAGTATAGAAAGACGAGGAAGTTTATAGGATTTTCGACATATATGTCTGAAGGTTTTGTGAATAGCCATAGTAAATCATTGTTACCGGGGAAAACTCTGATATTTGACCAGACAGAAACTAACACAGCTAGTGTCTACAACACCAATACAGGCATCTTCCAAGCGCTATCTAGCGGAATGTATGCCATTACATGGACTATTTGTGTAAATAGTAACATAAATGAGGGTGGAGGTTATGGAGAATTTGTAGCAGAGTTGGTTGTTGACGGACGGAGATGTGGAAGCGTACATGCTGATACAGAAACCTACAGTGATGACGCATGTTCTACTGGATTCATACTTAAATATGTCAGAGAAGGCCGAACTGTTTATTTGAAAAATACACATAACCATCAAGGTCGTCTTCGAAGCAAAGACAGTCATACACGTAAAACATTTACAGGATGGAAACTAAATTAGTTTAGCAGAATAAAAATAGCAAAATATGTATGTTGTCAATTATGTAGATATAGGAAGATGTGGTATGAGTGCCAATGAGACAACTCTCCATCCAAGTAACAATCTATTACAGTAAACCATTATAGGTCAAGGTACGGCCTTCAACACGGAGCCTTGGCTCACACCGAACATGTTCACACTTTAAATACGTAACTGTACGGTTTATATTGAACTACGTAAATACTATCATCTAGCTTTTTTTATAGTTAGACAAAGTTTTGTTTAAATGTAAGTGCTTAATAAAACGCTTCCTGTCGTTCCACAACATTTCATCACCAATTAATATTATGTGTAATTATCAGAGATTTTTTTGCAAAAAGTCAGTATAAAGACATCAAATATTTTAATAGCACTTCTAGTCGTTCGATCGATTAATACGTGATGACGATCTCATACAACTTTATAGAAATGATCTCAGTTCATGTTCGACAAATTGATTTCAATTATTTACAGCTTTTACGCATCTTCTGATTGGCTGACATTGTTTTGTTTATCAGCTCATAGTCATAATTCTGTCATGTGACCATGACGTTATCAACGTTTTTTCATGATTAACTCTGTTTTGAAGAGGAATTTAGATGAGAATTATAAGGAATGACTGTAATATTTTTACTGTCTATTCGAAATAACATAAAAATGTGGTGCACACTTTAAAATAACCCGCTTCTCGTGTTATGCATTGTTTACCACATTTTGAATGTTATTTCTTCATAGACAGAACAAATATATTACAGTCATTCCTTAAATAATAAAATTAATCTCAACTTGGTTTTGTAAATAGACGGATTTGAGTATATGACGAATAAAAACATGTACCATTCCAAAAACAAAGTTGGGCCTCGATGACCGAGTCGTCTAAATTTAAAAGAAAGATGTTACGATTACCAATGAGACAATTCTCCGAAAGGGACCAAATGACATAGAAATTTACAGCTATAGGTCACCGTTCGGCCTCTAGCAATGGAAAAAAAACCCACACTTAGCATGCTATTATATGCCCGGAAAAGATAAATGTAGAACAATTCATATACGAGGAAACTAATGGCCTGATTTGTTAACAAAGTAATAAAAAACTAGTATGATACACAGCAACAAACGACAACCACTGAATTAAAGGCTCTTGACTAAGAACAGGAAAATTCAGCATGAAACGGGTTTAAACAAGTTTGCTGGCGCCATAATCTTCCCTCTAACCGAGAATAGAAGTCTACATGTATAACAGTACAACATAAGAACAAACTATGAAACTTAGTTAAAAATGTTTTAACTCATCAGATTGATACTAAACATTAACATTTGAACAAAAACACAGGGGGGACGTGGCAGTGTTCGTATACATCCCCACAACATTTAGGTATAAAAAAAGTTACTAATAAACTCATCATAGATACCAGGACTAAATTTTGTATATGTTGTGTACTACAAGTTATCATTCTGTACAAATTATAATTTGTACAAAAATATAATAGAAATTATAATTTGTATTTTGACTTTGTACAAATTGTAATTTGTACAAAAAGTGCTTGTTCAAATTACAATTTGTATAGAAATGGACAAAAATTCACTTATAACTTACAATAATTTATCATATGGATTTTGGTGCAAAAAGCATTGATACACATTATTGAATTTCTATTAAATGACCTGTAACACAGTACACCTAGGTTACACAATTCAATCCTAGTTCTTTATCATTTGTTAGAGCAGGTGATCTAGTGATTTATTGAATAAGGTATTCCAATATTCCAAACCATCTTTTGACTCTCAAATCGATGACGACCTGTTTTACAAGCATTTTAACTGCTTCACATAGCGAACGTTGAAGCTCAGGAAATTGTTTCTGGGAATAAACATGTGTAGTTCACTGCTTCAGTTAGACTTTTAGTCAAATAAATATCACAGAAAGAAAGCGAGATTTAACACCCCATTTGGTTAGGAATATGACTATGCTAAAGTCAGGAATATGTCAGTTGTTTTTCTGCCGTTTTATTATCACTGTTTTTTTCAACAAGGATCTTTGTTTTATAAAAAATCAGAAATCAGTTGAGACAATCTAAACTTTAAAAACAACATAAAACTTATGCAGAACAGACAGACGGACTTTTATTTTATAAGAAAACTAGTTGGTGTAGTATTATAAAAACATCAGACCCAATCTTTTCACAAACAAAAGTGAAGCGGAATTATTCATCTAAATCCAATCTTTTGATGTACCAATTACAAATTTAAATTATCACTTGTTTAAAGAAGGATTTGATTGTTCTCATTACTTTATAAAATAACGAATAAGTGGCAACAAATCTTTTGAGATCCTTTTCACAATCATCAAAATGCTGTACACTATACAAAATATCAAATTTAACAAATATAATCGTTTTTGCAAAGTTTATGAATAAAAAAAATCCTCAAAATAACGATAAGAACTAATCAAGCAGTACTATTGAATGATATTTTTTTTAAGAAAAAGTAGTGTATGTATTAAAAATTTGAAAAAAATCCTGTTTGTTTACTTTTTTTTCTTTCAAATATTTCGAAGATCAATCTGCCTTTAGTAGTTGTGTAAAAACGGTGTATTTTGTTAATAAGGTTTAATGTGTGGTCAGTTAATTACAATTCTATTGTGTGAATCAATGCATTTTTCACCAAAAATTCATATTTAAAACTGTTGTACAAGTTATGATTGAATTTTGGTCAAATTGTGTACAAATTGTAATTTGTACAGGCACGTTTTGTACAAATTATAATTTGTACAAAGTCAAAATACAAATTATAATTTGTACATTTTTTTGGTACAAATTATAATTTGTACAAAATGATAACGTGTACACAACATATATACGCCAGATGCGCGTTTCGTCTACAAAAGACTCATCAGTGACGCTCGAATCCAAAAAAGTTGAAAAGGCCAAATACAGTACGAAGTTGAAGAGCATTGAGGACCAAAATTCCTAAAAGTTTTGCAAAATCCAGCTAAGGTTATCTATGCCTGTTCAAACAGCAAGTTCAAAGCCTATAAAAACGAATATAAAATTATGCAACTAAGACAATAAGTAGTACATCTGTTGAATAACTAGCCTGTTAATCCTGAGTTTTTTAGATGATACCCCAACACTGAATAGTTTATAGTACTAAGATGGCGTTAACACCGAAAATCGATCAATAAATCCAAAGATAAAGAAATAAAGTTTGTAACCTTGAAATGTTGTTTACATAAGCTGTATTAATTTGGTAAAACTCCGTACAAAGGAGTCAATTGTCGACTCCCGTTTTAAACAAAGTCATTTAAGGTGTCAAATAATTGCAGTCTTTACTGTGGTTCAAAGCATGTAATTTTGTAAATAATAAGAGCGAGCATTCACTCCAGTTTACAAAATGGCACTTCTGGTGTACCTTAATATGTTACTTTATACTGAATCAACAATGTATTGTGCTTGGTACTTTGTCGTGAAAATACAGTGTCATACTAACTTTCAAATAACAACAAATGTTAGTTTGTTTCTACTTTTGATTAAATAAGATTTTTCTCTTTTAGATCACAGAATGACACTTCTGGTTTCATAGGATTATGTCATTTCAAACTGATTCAAAAATATATTGTTATCGGTATTTTTTACATACAATTGCACTAGTTGCCAGATTAAAGTCTGAAACGGTCATTTTGGTCTGATCAAGTCTTGATCGACTTAATTTACCGCTAGAGAAATACGTTGAGACTTTTCAGATTTTAAGACACTGTTCAGATATGTTATGTCAAGTCTGTTCAGTCATGTCAAGTTAATCCAGATGGAAGGCTCTAGCGTTCAATCAAGTCTGTTAAGACTGTTTTGGACAAATTAAGACCAATCATAAAAAGTAACTTTCAAAACTTTCAGATCGGGTTAAGATCCGTTTAGTGTGTTAGAATGATATTAGGAGTTACGCCCCTTTATGTGGATGATACATTGTATTATAAATGCTAGAATAAAAAACGTATATTATTTTGAATTATTAAACATAAAATCATTCGTTGGCTTTTTATTTCTGTTGATCTTTGTTTAAGGTATAAGAGAATAAATTATATATATATATTATACAGTTTTGTTAGCTTGTTTTGTTGTAGAAATAAATTATTCGCCAATAACTGTTTCTGATTTTATTTTTATTTTTTTTATTTTCTGGTGTTAATTTATGTATTTATCTACTTATTCTTTTAAAAAAGTAATTGCAAATTTTAAACATAACACTAACAAAAGAGTGACAACAACATCTTATAAATTTCATACGTCCAAATCACGTTTCTGGATTTTACTTCATCTGGAACGATCAACGCAAAATACAAATATTTTATATCACAGATAATTTATATCGTTAATTTCGTTATCCTCATCAGGCCGCATCAGGGAACCATGTCTCCGTTTGAACTAAGCTTCCGAAACTGCTCTAAGGCCGTGAAGTGAGAGTGTTAAAACTTTAAATAACATACCATCGGAAAGAGAAGGATGTCGATAGGTTTTACAGAATAGAGAATGATCGGCTATAAATATGAATAATAGAGAAAATGGAAAAAAAATATAAAGAATTGAGAATAATAAGGTGCTTGAATATAAAGAATTGATAATAATAGACAAAAAGTATAAAGAAAAAACCCGACCTACTAAACATTAAAGAATACAGAAATGAAGGACCCCCTCCAGATCCTCATAGATTAAAACAATCATAACCTAATTTTAAGTTCGAGCATCGAGTATATGTCTTAGTACATCTGTTTGTAAATGCGCTTATCCTTTCTTTCATTTGAATAAAAAACTTATTTGATATAAAATATGTATTTATTTGTTTTTTAAGATTGCACTATTATAAATAATTCTTCTTCGTCTTCTCCTTCTAAACTGTAGAAGTAACGTATGTATGCGTTAATATTCGGTCTATAAAGATTAAGTTCGATGGCACGTGCCAATAATCCAAAGGTAATAAAATCAACGATCCATAAAATAACGTGGCAATTACAATGGCTATTTCACAGTTATATCATAAGTTCACCTGTCATGGTATCATACATGTACCTCCGTATGTGTAGTATAAGGTTCTAAATCATTTTTGATAGCTTCTTTCTAACACTATTGACGACATTGTTTAAACTACATGCTCATGTCACAAAACCGCAAATTTAGTATAGTTAAAAAGATAAACGATATTGAAAATGAATTTATTTTCTATCAAAAATGTATGGTCGTATATTTGTAACTCTAGGTGTTTACCTAAAATGTATTGAATATGTAAAAGTTAAGATTTTTTTTTCAAATATTTGCCAAAAGAAACATTTTCCGAAAAAAAACCAATCCATATATTAACGTTTTGTCCTTTAAATCTTTTTTGGGGGTCCGTAGAAATACCGCAAAAGACCCCTTTAGTGCAAAAGACCCCTTTAAGAACAAAAAATTGCACTAAGGACCTGATGGAATGATAAAATTGACACAAAGGACAGTCCATATCTAAGTTAACGTTTTAAAAATAAATAATTTCAAGTTTTATAATCATATCTTAAGTAATTAGAAAGTTATTTAATGTTCTATCGACACGCGCCACACTCAGTTGATTGTAATCTATAGAAATTCATGTTCGTTCAACCATGACCCGTTTTGAATACACTAGTATACTTATTAAAAATGTATATATTATGTTATTTTATGTTGTTCTTGGGTTTTTTTATGGCATAGTTATTACTGCCGTATCTATTTTGCTTTTCTGTCTGCTATAGTTTTTACTTCTATGTAAAAGTGTATTTTCTACTTATGTTTTGTTTCTTTTAATTTCGTTTGCTTGTTCCGTAAGTTCACTTTTTTAAGTTCTCTAGTAATATTTTATAAAGATATTTTAAAATAGTAAAAAATGCATAGAGTTTGTTTACCAACACATACTCATTACTGACATAGAAGATACACATGTTTCGCAAAGTATAACAGTTTATTACATTTTTGTTCAGCCTGCGACTTTTGTTGCAAAAGCGAGACATAGCGATCCACAAACCACAAATACATATTCACTTTGTGGTTGAAGTGTTTGAAACTCTAATAACTTTCTTAAACTATCCTGGATTTCTACTAAACTAGGACAGAAGCTTGTTTTTGATCATAAGATAGCTGACTTTTTTGTTTTTCTGTAAGTTTATATGAATTCACTCTGTAAAGTTTTTAATAAAAATCACATTTTTATGTCGGGGCCTTTTAATGATCGGTCGACTATATGGTAATGTTTTTCTCGTTATTGAAGGCCGTATTGTTGCCTATAATTGCTTTTCTACCTCAGGCATAGATTACCTTAGCTGTATTTGGCAAAACCTTTAGGAATTTTGGTCCTCAATGCTCTTCAACGTCGTACTTTATTTGGCCTTTTTAACTTTTTGGATGCGAGCGTCACTGATGAGTCTTTTGTAGACGAAACGCGCGTCTGGCGTATATACAAAATTTAGTCCTGGTATCTATGGTGAGTTTATTTGCTATAAGACGTCTATAACTATTTTCGACCTTGTCGTCTTATTTTTTAAATTACGTCATTGATGGGCTGATCACTACAACGTTTAAACAAAATATTCGTTCCCGTGAAAACTATAAGATTTGTTTAACTTTCAAATTTCATCGTGATCTCTTCTCATGATATAACGGCTATCTATATGTTGGTTTTACAGCTAATTTCCCAATGCATGTAAAGCGAGACTTTTGTTAGCTTGATTGCTTAGTTTGTATATTTTACAATTGTAATTGGGATAATGTCCAATCAAATTTAAATATAATATATACAGATTAAAATGTGCCTCTACATTGTTTGAAGATGTCAATGTTATTTACAAAGCTTGAATTCGTGTTTATACCAACAGAGCAAGCAAGCCTACCAAAATTTTACTCTACAAGCATTAGGAAATAAGCTGTAAAGTCGACAAGATAACAGGTTAATGTATTCAAGTGATTTTCAGAATTTAAGATTTGTTGCAATTCTAAAGTACAATGGTTAAATCAATCTTATCTTTGATGTGCCACATGGGCATCCCTATAATAAAGACAGTCCATCCGTGGCCCATGACATTAGATATTATGCATGTCAGTGGATATTTTCTTTGTGAAGCTAGCACTAATAACCTATATTATTTACGTGTCTGAAATATTTTGAAAAGTGTAGCTAAACTTTTGAACAGACCATTTATAAACGTCGTTTGTGTGAATTCGTGATTTACACGTATTAAAAACTCTTCACTTTTCGGCATTCGAGAAAACATATATTTAGCAAACACTATTGAGGTACACAAATACAAAATAAATTTAATTTGTTAAGATTTGCAACTCTT
Source organism: Mytilus edulis (assembly GCF_963676685.1). NCBI lineage: Eukaryota > Metazoa > Mollusca > Bivalvia > Mytilida > Mytilidae > Mytilus > Mytilus edulis. The sequence goes on along the minus strand of NC_092349.1, from coordinate 87,542,456 downwards.
AAACCCAGCTGATATTTTTTTTATTTCTCACCTAACAAATGGGATATACACGACTTCCCAAATTTAATCTAATATTCACCTAATATTTGCTCAAAGTCAACTTATTTTAAAGAAGTTTTAAAAATAAAATGGTTAAATGCATTTTTTTTACATAAAGCACAAATATATTTACATGTTTCATTATCAGATCAAAATATCTTAAATACCCCAGTCCAGAGATACCGTGTATATTCGGCTGAATATACATGTACCATATCGAGAATTTTACATTCATACTTGTTACGTAACGAGATATGTGCACAAGTAAAAAGATCCAGCAGGTGGTGTATATTCTAAAGTGTTTATCGTCTTCTATTATACATGCCGATGACGATGACATTTAGCTTGAGGGCCATTTTGTTTTCGCAGAGAAAAACAAAAATTAAACAATTAATTTTATAGATATAATATTCTGTTGAAAAATCCTTTTTAAAGGTGAACAGATAAGCATAACGTCTTCGCAATTTCTTGTTAACAGCCATGGACACAGATGTCAGAATGAATAAGAAAACACTAAATTTTTAAACAATATATTGTAAAATGGACACCAAACACATGTTGATAGAATAGTGTACTGATAGTATAAAAAAGAAGATGTGGTATGATTGCCAATGAGACAACTATCCACAAAAGACCAAAATGACACAGACATTAACAACTATAGGTCACCGTACGGCCTTCAACAATGAGCAAAGCCCATACCGCATAGTGAGCTATAAAAGGCCCCGATAAGACAATGTAAAACAATTCAAACGAGAAAACTAACGGCCTTATTTATGTAAAAAATTAACGAAAAACAAATATGTAACACATAAACAAATGACAACCACTGAATTACAGGCTCCTGACTTGGGACAGGCACATACATAAATTATGTGGCGGGGTTAAACATGTTAAGGGGATCCCCACCCTCCACCTAACCTGGGACAGTGGTATAACAGTACAACATAAGAACGAACTATAAAAATCAGATGAAAAAGGCTTAACTCATCAGATGGACAAAAGTACAAGTGGACGCGGCCCGGTACTTATACATCCCGACACAAAAAGACACAATGAACAAATCTGAGAGTACTCGCAGTTATCTGACAGCTAGTTCAAAGTCACTAACAACTAATAAAAAAATCATGCAACTAAGACTAAACTATCAATCCGTACACATCCAACATCCATCTATCGTTTTCAGATATTTCTTTTCCGCCATTCATAAGTTTAATGTTTACTTTGACTTAATGCTATACATGTATAATGTGTGTTCAGAGATGGATTTATAAACTTTATGCTTAAAATAATAAACCAAAACAGACAATAAACAGGTGATTTGGTGACCATATAGACTTCGTTTAGATAACACACGTCTTCAAAATTAATAGTTTAAAATAAAATTTTGGGGATTTAAAATGTATATCCAAACCTATTCTATTACTTTCCTCTGAGCAAAGTCTTATGAAAAATATATATTGAAACTGTAGGAGATCATAGTGGGTTGAACGACAACGAGACACTCGCAACCAAACAATAAAAATCACATAAGGACAGCTAGTGGGCAACATATAAGTGTTCACCAATAGATAGGTGTATGTGTATACACAACATGCTAATTTCTAAATCATCCCTTATGTCTTTATCATTGTGAATAATTTATCCCGGATAATAGAATACATGTACTACATGTCTTTGATTTAACAGAACAAAATTTATGATAAAAGATTCAAAAATTTGTTGTTTGTGATTATTCATAGTGGACTAGTTCTATATTTACCAGTGACACGTGTCATAATTTTTAAGAAAAGGGACAGAAAAAGTATTAAACAAAAATAAACGGTTTTTCAAAACTATATTTTCAAAACTCACTGCATGATTTAAACAGCTTTAAAGTGTTTCATTTAATTTTATCTTTTTGCGTATACAAAAAATTGATAACAAGTTAAACTTCAGTGTTCATGACTTACGACTGTTTTATATTTCTTGTGAAATTGATAGATGAGCAGGTTTTCACAAATACCGAACAAAAAATATAGCGTAAACGTCAATTAATGGACAAGCAACACAACGAGAAAAATAAAATTTATATGAAATAAAGTAACAACATAAGTTTACAAATACGTACCTAGGTGCATTTAATAAAAACAACATTTGAACTTATTATTAACATTTTTTTTTTCAACTGTAATTTTATGTGTATGTATATTTAATGTTACCCGATATGGAGTTCTTCTAAAAATAAAAATCACTTGAATGATGGGTATTTCTGGTGTATATACATGTATCACACGAGCTATCTACATGTACAATATACGGAAATGACACGGCTGGGTATTGTAAAGTTACCGAAGGAAGATTAATGTCAGCTGCATATCCCCGGACGAAGAATTTACTGGTTTGTCAAAACGGTCAGTTGTAATTTGTCAAATTGTAAAGGTTTGAATCGTGCCCATCTCTTCTTTCTTTTTTTATAATATGAATTGCGCCAATAAATGGAACATTAAACATTCCTCATTTCCATTTTCAATTTTATTAGTTGTGTCATATTTACCTCGAAACGATTTACTTATTTACACGTACATGTTACATTAGAATACTGACTTGAACTGTTAAGGGCATACGATACAGTTTTGATCCTGTATTTACAGTTTGATGAAAATTTCCATATAGGCTAGTTTTTGCCTGATTAAATCAAATATGTAATGAAAAATATACCTTCATGAGCTACTTTTTGAGTTAAATGAGGTCGAAATTTTGTATATTTGCTCAAAATTCGGATTTGTGGCCGTATTTTCTCTTTCGAAAGAAAGCCATAACTTTTTTGTTTTAAAAGATAAACACAAATTGTTTTTTGTTAGATAATTTGTAATTTTTGTATTTTATAAGTATCCTAAAAAATTATGCATTTTTTATCCAGAAATAACTCATATTTATCAAATGGTCATGAATTAAGAAAAAATCGTATTTTTTTGCTGTATATTTATCAAAATTAAAAAAATTCCTCTATTTACAGTTTAATAAAATTTGGTCCACATAATCTCCCTGCAAAATGAAACAAAATGTCGTTTTAAAAAATAGGGGTCTATGCACTCGTTTTCAAATGAAATCAGTTTGAATGATGAAAAATAGTCGAAAAATGCACCTTTTCCCGATATGTCATAGTTTGACGTCGCGAAAATATCATTTTACGTTAGCAACGTCTTTACCTGCCCTGTAACTGTATCGTATGCCCTTAAAATTTTCGCGACGTCAAACTGTGACATATCGGGAAAAGATGCATTTTTCGACTGATTTTTATCATTCAAACTGATTTAATTTGAAAACGAGTACATGGACCCACATTTTTTAAAACGACATTTTGTTTCATTTTGCAGGGAGATTATGTGGACCATATTTTATAAAACTGTAAATAGTGCAATTTTTTTTTAATTTTGAAAAATATACAGCAAAAAATGACGTTTGTTTTTCTCAATTCTTGACCATTTGATAAATATGAGTTATTATTGAACAAAAAATGCATAACTCTTTAGACTACGTATACAAAACAGAAATTACAAATTATTTCACAAAAAACAATTTGTGTTTATCTTTTAAAATAAAAAAGTTATGTCTTTCTTTCGAAAGGGAAAATACGGCCACAAATCCGAATTTTGAGCAAAAATACAAAATTTCGACCTCATTTAACTCAAAAAGTAGAACATGAAGATATATTTTTTATTACATATTTGATTTAATCAGGTAATTACTAAAGATATGATTATAAAATTTGAAATAAAGTACTTTAAGAAAGTCTCCATTTTTATGTCATGTTTTTGTGTTCTATCATCCCATCAGGTCCTAAGTGCACTAGTTTGTTCTAAGTGCACTAAGGAGACCCTTTGCTTGTACCTGTCAATGCCGGAAAGGACCTCCTCAGTGCACTAAGAACAAACATCTGAAAACAGGTCTATAATATTTGCACAATTAAATGGTTGTTTTATTGGCGCAAATGAATGCTGCAGTTTTTACAATAAAGCATGTAAAATAAGAATTGGCGTAATTAAGTTGTTGCGCAAATTCATTCTTTTTCAGCGAAACTAGATATCCAGTGGCAGATTCAGAGGGGGCGTAGAGGATGTACGCCCCTCTTCAATGTAATCTCAATGTAAATGTAGTCCTGCTTTTTTTTATTTTACACTCTATTCTGTCCTGCATTTCTTAGTTATTAATTTATCCTGACTTGTTTTTCATTAAGTCATCATGACTTTTCTTTTTCGCAAAATGGCCATACTTCCCTTTTTCTCTTAACTCCCGTCATGCTTTATTTCAATTTTTATACGTCAGACAAACTTCTTCATGCATGTAACTTCATATTTCAAAATGGATACGAAATGTCTTAATGGATAAGTTCTACATTGCATTTAAAACATCCATTGAAAGAATATTGTATAATAAGAAATCCTTGTCCGCTGTTGGAAGTTCTGTTTCGCCATTTTTCGTGCTTGTCATAAGACGATATTTCAGGGGTTTTGATTGTTAAACTCGTTAAATCAAATAACGAACATATTCCATCTCAACCTGAGAAAGAGTGGCTCATTTACATTTATCAATGATTATCGTTTATAAGATGTTGTACTTTCAATGCTATTTATAAACGCCGGGGAAAATTTTAAATGTTTGGTATACAAATTTTAAATTATTGATCTTAGAAATATTCAGTAGACAATGGGACATATCAAAGAATCATTATTCATCTATTATATTATAACAATTTTTATTCACAAAGGCTTATAATGATAAATGAAATCAATGTTTTGTTGTCAATATTACAATTTATCTATTGTTCTCTGGTGACGAGTCTTTGAGTTCTGACGAAAATTATAGTGTTTTTCTATCTTTCCACAAAGTATATAAAAGTACCAAGCGTTTTTCTCAACTTTGACAACCTTCTTCTGTAACAGATGTTGGCAAAAATTTTCAACGGCAATGTTCAAAGCGCTTAGACAATTCCAGTGCACCGTTACGATTCAAATATGATGTAATGGTATAGAAAAACCTTGCAGCTGAGTAACTTTTGACAAAAACATGCTACATTTGAGAAAAAATGGCTGTAAAAATTTTACATATATCTGCCGTCGCCATATTGGGATAGTCGTAATTCCAGTTACGGTTATCAGTTTAATACCAGTGCAGTTGAGAAATATGGTACATTTATTCAAATGCAGATATAAACCTTATCAATATTAAACCCAATCCCGCAAGCAGCTGTGGTCATCCTGTTGAGGATAGTATTCACTATTTCTTAAGTGCCCTTTTATCAACGAAGCAAGAGAAATATTGTTTTTAAAATTTGAAAGATCTACTATATCCATTTTGCTTTCAATGGCTGGTGACGGTGACCTTTCATTTCAACAAATATAAAGTATCTACGAATAAAGTATCTATCTATCTATCTATTTATCTATTTCAGAAAAACAAAGATATTTTTGAGTCTGTACAATCATATATCAGAAATACACTAAGATTTAGAACATTCAATTAAAATTCAAAATTCCTACTTCCTATCTCTGCACTCTAGTTCAGTTTTAAATATTACTCTTATACGTTTTGTTTTTGAAACAAGGCTATTTTTTGTCAAAAGACAAGCACAATAACCCCAAAGCGAATTGCGAGAAGTGGTTTCGTATTTCGTTAAAGAAAGAAAATACTAATAGTTTATGTAAAATAACGATTAACGACTCTCGTACGGTGTCGCGTTTATATCTTTTTAATGCATTGGTGCAATTGGATGCAAACAATAATGACCATAAAATATCAGGTTTGCGAGATCAGACAGTAACCTAACAACTAAAAAATTGAAAACCTAGAGATCAATGTTTAACATTCGCCAGCAATGAGCAATTTTCATTAATAAAACATGATTTAGTCGAATACTTTGCGAGTAAAGAAGAAGAGACTACCAAAGATTTGTTATTAACCACAAATGCTTGATGGGTACAAATCAGTATTCAGGAATTAACTTTTTTTGCATTACACCACATTACAACAGAAAATAGAATATACACGTAGGACCTTGAAGTATTTCTAATACATTGTTGTTTTCCTGTTTTATGTAGCTTTCTGTCTGGCAAACACGGTTTTATAAATGCTGACAGGCACCGACCATTGAAAAACAATCGATCTGATTAAAATAAGTAATGCAAATAATTGGTTTTTTTTATGGCAAATAAGAAAAAATACCGTTTGATTTAAAATTGTTTAAAATTATTTAGAATAGATTAATGAAAATAACGTATTTTAATGTGAAAAGGCTAGACTTTAATTTGTGCCGTAGGGATGTTATTGAGTGGTTTTGTTTACAATTATTTCCCACGTATTTCCATAGTGAAATCTGCAAAAATTATTATATCATCATGTTGTTGGATTTTCACATTATAACAAAACTAAGAATATGACGGATGAATTTATAGTTAGCTGTTTAATGTCCAGTGGTAACTATTAGATGTATCATTAGGAGGACATGTACAATGTTATAATAACATTAGATATATGTTTCATTATAATACGTTATTCTAATTGGCTTCTCTGCAATCTTGCGTTATTCCTTAATCAATTTTAATACACAATAAAATGTATCATTCATGATGACACGAGGTCCCACAATAGAGTGCACAAGTAAATAAAATAAAAACTTGATAAAAATGTGTCATGTTTTCATAATCGCTGTATCAAAGCAAGTGAATTAGTCTAAATGTCCGTACAATGTATAGTAATATTTCTTTTCATGACTTGTTTATTCTTAAATATAAGCGTTTTCTATTTTTATCTGACATGTCCACACATGGACTTTTCATTAGTCTCTATAGTATTCCGTCAATGTCTTAGTGCAGATTCGAGAGCTTAGTGTACCAAAGCGGCCTAGGTGGTTTTTTGACGTACCGGCAAGTCCCTCGCTCACAATAGCACAACCGTCCTTTTGATGATCAATTTGTTAACTTGCTGGGACTATCATTCTAATAGTACAATAGTCCCCGTTAAATCAGAGCTCTACCGTTAAATAGTACTGTAATTGTTATTAATGTTTTTATTTTTACGCTGTCTTAATTTGTAATTTAATATAGTTATTTTTAAAAGTATAATATAGTGTCTTGTAAGTAATTTTTGGGCAGGATATTGTTTGTTTTAGAGTGTATGAATAATTTTTATTGCAATCAACTTAAAAAAAACTAAACTATGTGGACCGTATGTCATCGAATACATTTTACCTTATACAAGACAGCTGATTGGATAAATATGATAGGTTGTTACGCCTACATTGATACTGATGTCCAATCGAATAACAGCAGACACCTGTCATTAAAAAAACAAATTGCAAGCGTGGCCGATTTATTTGTTTATTCGATATTTGAAAAATAATTTAGATAGCCGCTATTCGTTTACTCTTTTTCAGGTGAATTTCAATATCTGTTTTTTTCACACTTTCTTATTAAATAGAAAGGTATTTAGATATGAGCGTACAACCGGTAACGGAATACTACAAGCATTTTATATACCATGTGTATAAAATACATTATCAAGTTATATTTGTAGATTGTAAAAGATCAGTAAGAATATTTTTATATCTGTACTAAATCATCTGAAATAAAATAAAACATATTTCTCTCTGCCTGAATGCAATCGTAACAATTAAACAATTAAAAATGAAAAACAAAAGTCTAATCTATAAATACGGTCATTTCGCTACGTTATTTTATAGCTTTTTGGTCAATTCCGAAATAGCAAGTAAGCGTCTCGCTGTTTTTCAAAATGAGTAGTAACACTGGTGCTTCAACAAATCTGATACGAAACAGAAATATAAACCGTAAATTAGATTTTATCAATCGTGTCTTAACTAACGTTGTTTGGTATTTTTCTATGATATGATTTACTCTTGTATTTAATTCGTGCTATAAAAAAAAAAATGGCGAAAAAAAAAAATTCAAATGAGTTATCGACATCGGTCTTTATATGTATATAATGGTCAATATAAACTATCAATTAAATTTTTAAAATATGCTAATATAATTGTTGCATTTATTTAAAAAAATATAAAATAATGTTTTATTTGTAAATGTAATAATATAACCCGGTTTAACTTTATACATCTTATATTAAAGATAAAACATGGAACTTCATTCATTATACGTCCAGTGACACGAATGCGTAATTATTTAGGTAGTTTATGCTCATCCGTTTCGGTTGACTGCTTAAATAATCCGTTTATTAAAATGTAAATAACTTTCACAAAGCATCTGTCATCTGTGTACAATTTTAAAATAAAAAGTAAATTATATACTTAAAATATAGATAAAAACTATCACTCTACATTAGAAACAAAACATGTTTAAGAACATCTTTGAGATATATTTAATACTGATCATTATATCTTTAGAGGCGGAATGCATACATGCAGGACTACTTTATGTCAGACTGCAAAGTTTTTATGACAAATTTTCCGGTTACAACAATTAATCTTTTTTCATATAACCAATGGAATGTTAAAGATTCTATCGGAAATAAATGAATTGTTTTTAAAGTTTGCATACTTTATTTAATTAAATAGATATACAGTCATATTAAAAGATCACAAAAGAATATCATCCAAGATATAGAGATTATATTCATAAAGGGGGAGTAACCCCTGATAAAAACAGATAAAGTGTCGCCCGTTTTATTCAAAATATTTAAAATCTTAACACAACTGAACACGATCTTACTGCAACTAAACAAGTTGTTCACCTTTGGTCTTATTTGATCTGAACGTGATCTAATCAAGTCTTATTTGAATGCTAGATGAATCTGTCTTGTGTATCTTGACACGACTGATCTGACTGAACACAATTTATCTTAACAGAGTCTGAGTGTCTAAACAGGTCTTAACGTTTTTTTCTAGCGGTAAATTAAGTCGATTAAGACTTGATCAGACCAAAATGACCGTTTCAGACTTAAATCTGGCTACTAGTGTTGTGATTAATAAGTGGCCACTTTCGGTTGACTTTTTAGAAAATGTCAAAATGTAGAAAGTAAAGTTGACATATAACTTTTATATTAATGCCAAGGTCATGGGTCGTGGTTTTCAAACATTTGACAAAAAGCCTGTTATATTTGTGGTTCAGTAGTTTAATCACTAGAACAACTAATGATTAAAGTTATGTCATGTCGTAACGCACCTTATCGTCATTTCGTCGATACATCGGACGGTTTCTTGGGTGTGCAAAAGAAAAACATCTAAAACAAAACAATATGACCTCGATATTTAACCTTGATTCTATATATGTTCTGCTAATGAAACATATATATCTTTTCAAGAGAATCTATGTCTATACGAACTACGTTTTTTTTAAAGATATAACGTCATATCACATATGTGAAATGCCAAAAATGATAATTTGAACATACAGATGAGGATGAAGAAAATAAAATTTCCAAAAATTCCAAACGGAAAGTCCCCAAGCAATATCTAAAGCTCAAACACATTTAACGAGTAGACAACAACTGTCATATTCCTGATGTGGTACAGCCATTTTCTTATGTAAATGGAACCCAATCAATTTTGATTGTTATTGAAAAGAAAATCATCATTAGTGCATTATGAGAAATTTATGATCTGGCTTTTTTAATGTTCTTGTTTCTGACATGTTTCTGCAGAAACTCCGACTCATATCAAAATAAGAAAAGGTCGTCTAGGAGAGATGCACAGTTCGATCTCAAATGAATGCCGACAATTTGTTGATGAGTTCTACCTCCAAATTCAACAAAATCAAATAAACACTATATAGATTTTAGGCGTTCGAACATTTTATTATAGATATACCTAATATGTATGTAATTGTACTAGAAACATACAACTTAACAATAACAACCATCATCACTGTTCACTTGTTATATATCTGTATATGTTTTGCTTATAAAAACATCGATTGAGTGAAAATTTACTTGTATAACAGTTTAAAGTTAAATGTAGTTTATAAATATGTTTGCAATACTTGAACGGCAAAGTTTTACCATACAACAAGTATACATGAACTTTCCTGTAAAAAAAATCCTGTATATATTGAATTTTCATTAATGTACTGATATTGCATTATTGTTTTCTCGTACACTAATTGCCGATATTTTACCGTATGCATTGATTTTTTCAACGAGACCTCTCGAACAAAAAAATATCGTGACTCTCTTCCTTCACATTTCTTTTGTGGTCTACGTGCTCTGAGTTGATTGTGTGTCAATGTCATAATTCTGCAAGTTTCGTAAAAAAACTCGATTATTGATTTGCTTCAACCATTAAAGGAATATCATTTGTCGATATGCGTTAATGAGTCGTAGAAAATGTTAAAAAAAAAACGTGTATATACAAGACTCAGTGTAGTATATATCCATGCATTGGTTCAATAATTTCGATAACATTATAAATACTAGAATCTCGTTGTATATGATTTTAACTGATATTTTGTATTTTTACAGATGAATTAATACTCTTTGTTGATGACAACACTTTACAATTTCGACATGGGTAAAAGTATTTACATTTTCATTATATGTTTGTATAGCCGTTATCAGGCATTGAAAAAAATAATTTAAAAATGTATAATAATTAGTTGTCAATGGTAAATACATTGCTTCTGAATCACAAAATCATTAAACGTCAAGTTTACGACCCCTACACATGAAAAATTGCAACATATGTTTTCATATGTTTTTCATGTGTTTTTCATATGTTCAAAAACATATGTCAAACGTATGTTGAGAACCACTCATGAAAAACATATGTTTTTACTACATGAGAAACATATGTTTAACATATGATAAACACATGTTTTTAAAAAATCATATGATAAACATATGTTAAACATATGTTTTTCATGCCATCAAATCATATGATTTCATATGAGGATCTCAACATATGTTTTTCATATGTTGGTTTTTTTTTCTAATTTGATACTCATAATGATATAAATATGAATTTCATGTGAGAGTAAATATGAAATTACATATCTATTCAATAGAAAGCATACTTTTGAAGTACAAGTTAAGTTTTAGACACTGTATATAGCATGCCATGTACTTGAACAACACATGGAAAATATGAGATATAATTTCTAAAGCACTGACAATCATTTTAACTGTCAGACATTATGGCGACCTTGAAATTTCTTGAAAGCTGACTTTCATTTGACTTACTCATAGCCATGTCCAAGCAACTTTTGAGAAGCAAAATTTCTCACAAAATCATTATCAACAGAATTATAATCAAGCATGCAAGAAATACATCTAGCTGTCTATGTACCTTGAACTTGTAAGTCGAATAACAAAATGATTAATAAGGTTGAAAGAAATTATAAATTCTATAAACTGGTCCATCATAGCTTGCTAATAAGTTGGTTTTTACTCCCATTTCAAGGCCATAGAATTACTAATAATCACTTGAGTTGTATCATTGGCAATCATCTGTACCAGTTATCTTATATAACTCTACACTTCGTATTGAGGACTGTATCTTGAACTATATTGTGACTTGGATAGAGAGTTGTCTCATAGGCACTCATAGCACATCTTCTTATATGTCCTAAATGTGAATATCTAATATCACTATCAAATGTCATATCTAATTAAAAACATACAAATTTATGTATTAACAAATGTATTTATTTATTTTTATTTCAGTATCTTTTTGGCTATGTTCCTTCTTTCATCATGTTCATTCTTTATAATTCATTCCTTAACTCCATCTCATTGTTTCTTCTTTACTACATCTCATTACCTATAATGTAAAATAGAAAATGTAAAAAAATATACTTATGTGAATGCTTTTAATTAAATGAATGAAAAACTCTGTTTATTTTTGTATCTTTAGTTGCTAACATTCAGTCATTTTGACCTGATGAATAGTTGTCTCATTGGCAATGATACTACATATTTTCCTCTTTTTTTAAATAATGAAAACTAACTCTATTCATGCATGTGTACTACACATTACCTGTGTATATAATATGTATGGCATTTGGACCTAAATGGCGACCAATTTAACCAGATACTCCACAGGGTGCAGCTTTATACGACTGCAGAGGTCGAACCCTGAAGGTTGAGGCAAGTATGGACACAACATTCAAGCTGAATACAGCTCTGAATTTGGATTGTGATTAAACAGTTGACACATCATAGGTTTCTGACACAGAATAAATGTGGTCTAATGAACTTAATTTTTTTTTTTTTGCTTTTGAGCAATTTACTTTGCTGTTGAATATTAATCCTCTCAAAGAAAAAATATTTGAAGAAATTTTCTTTTTAAATTCTGAAATCTAAAATGACCCCCACCCCTATTTTTTTTCCACGTCCCCCTTTCTCTTATTCCAAAAATGATCTCAATTCAAAATTCTAATGGAGTTTGCAACAATAACTACTCATTTAAATACATCATAAAATATTTAAATATAAAATGTCATTTTAATGAACGGCTATTATTTATTTTGAATTTATTGAACCATAAAACTAATTTTTGACTCTTTACTACAGCGTTTGGGCCTCGAGCAACCAAAACTTGTAACTTAATATGCCCGACGGACTAGAAACAAAAAATTCTTGGCGTTTTCAAAATAGAAAGTGGAAAATCCCCTCATCACCATTCTACATGTTCTATCTTAGCGATTATCTTCATTGATATTCAATTGAATTCGATTTTAAAGAAATAAAATTTCTAACAAATACTATTTCAGTTTAGAGACTCATGCCCAGTTTGTAGTCAATTTATAGCCCACAATTAGCTTACCTGTGATAAATGTATACGTTTTATATATAAATATTACTGTACTTCCTTTATAAAACAATTATAAAAGACACAAACTATGGATGGTGATATTTATTCACATAAATATTTGAGGTCATTTGATTTATTTTAATAAAGAGAATTTTTAAAACTGAAAACAAATATGAGCATTTCATAATTCTTTTTAATACACAAACGTAATGATGTATTTGATAAAAATCACCCCAATCCTTTTATATACCAATATACTATAGCAGTGGTCAAGAGTTGTACCATATCGGGATTTGGTCAACTCATTATTACAGAATAGTCAAGGAATATTCAATTATCACATGTATCAAAGCAATTGAATATATCTGCTAATGGGATATTTTTTTGCTGACATAGTTTTGATTATCCAATTAGCTAAAAATTACTGTACAACGGATAAAAATTGTAAAGTTTATAGAATTCATTGTATTTTGCAGCAAACTTTGAATTTGTAAGTCATACTCGGGCCAGCAGGTCAGTTTTGTTGGGCTAGCAGCTCTTCCAACAGGGCTAGTAAAATCCTGCTACCAATTAGCCCTGGTCTAGTGAGCTATAACAAAATTTCTTAACCCCCGACTTGACATTGGAAAGAGAGAAAAATAAGCAAGTGTACATGTACAATTATACTTGAGAACAGAGTGCATCAAATTATTTATATTTACTGCAATTCTGGAGATGAACATACTTTGATATCAGTTCTTTTTGCAGGACATTCACACCTACATGTACAGTACATGTTCACCAGTGGTTTTAATACTGTACTTTCCATTCTTTTGGTAACAAGCTAAAATTGAATAAAATCTAAATTATTTAATCAAGAAGTCCATGAAGTCCACACAAAAACTAGATGTAGTAATTAGTATGAACATATTGAACTGATGCTCACTATTTTATACCTTTACAGAACTATATGTACTTTTACTTTTGAGTGAATGCAAAGAACATGTAAGCAAACAACAGAAAGAAGATCAACAGCTTAGCTAATAAATATATGTACAGTATGAACTTTCTGGTTTTAATTTATCTATTCTACTGTATACAGTTAAAAAAATCATTCTAGGCATTAATTACTGTCAGATGTTTATTAGATTTTGTTTTGCTGTTTTAAGTTAATAGGCCAACATGTTAAAATACACCATTTTGATATAGGAAAGACTAAACTCGTGAACATTAGAGCTGGTAGAAGTTTCTATAATTTTGATATTATTTGTCTCACTGGTAGTACACTACACTGTAAAAATCTTTCTGAGAAAGAGCAGGTGCGATTTTTTTAATTTGAATTTAATGCACTACGAAAGAACTGTGTTCTCGGGCCTGTTGTCATTTGTGTTATAATTTGTACTTCAGGCATTTAACAAACAGAACAACCTTTCAATGTACATGTATCTTGCCAATGTCAATGTGTGAATAAATTTACTGTCAAAAAACATGTCTTGTGTGAGTTTTTGTTAGATGCATTTCTTTTTTGTATACTGTATATAGATCTTGTGAGTGAAGCCCTTTTCACATCAATATACATGTACCAGGTTAAGTGGGTTTGGCACCACAAACTGCTAGCTATATAGTCTAGCCCCCAATAGCCCCATAATGGCCATCACATCCTTCAATTAGTATGTGCCTGTCCCATGTCAGAAGCCTGTAATTCAGTTTGAATTGTTTTACATATTTTTCGTTTTCATTTAGGGTCTTTTTATATACCAGACTACTGTAAATTCAGAAATTGTTGTGAGGTTTTTATTAGCATGATTATTGCTAAAAATTTGTAAGGATTCCGTGGAACCCAGTGTCTCGCCTACTTTTGCTGTAAATTGCAAGATCAACAAAAATGAGGGAAAAAATCAATAAAAATATTCTGCTTGATACCATATTTGGATTGTAGGAAGCTTCTGTCCAAGTTTGGTAAAAAATCCTGGATAGTTTATGAATCTAATAAATGTTTTAAAAACTTAAACTGCAGACTGGATGTAATGTTAACTGGAAGAAAAACTAAGTCCATTTATAAGTAAAATACAGATACACAGGTACAAAATATTAACAAAATTTCCTTCTAGATACTAGCTTTTGATCATAAACAAGCTTGTCTTAGTTTGGTACAAATAAAAAATAGTATAAGAAAGTTATTAAAATTTTTAAAAATTTAACCAGAGTGAATGTGTTGTTTCCTGGCAGAAAAAAAGTCCATTTAAAGTAAAATATGGAAAAAATGGATTTGTCATTTTACAAAATTTACTTCTGGATACTATCTTATGATCATAAACAAGCTTCTGTCCAAGTTTGGTACAAACCATGGATAGTTTAAGAGAGTTATTAAAATTTAAAAAACTACAACCACAGAGTGATGTAATATTTTCCCGCAGAAAAACTAAGTGCATTTATAAGTAAAATACGGAAAAAATTGAATTTTATTTTCACAAAATTTACTTCTGGATACTATCTTATGATGATAAATAAGCTTCTGTCCAAGTTTGATAGAAATCCAGGATAGTTTAAGAAAGTTATTTAAATTTTAAAAACATTAACCACAGAGTGTATGTAATGTTTTCCCGCAGAAAAACTAAGTCCATTTATCATGTTTATAGGTAAAATACGGAAAAAAATGGAATTTTATTTTCACAAAATTTACTTCTGGATACTATCTTATGATCATAAACAAGCTTCTGTCAAGTTTGGTAGAAATCCAGTATGGTTTAAGAAAGTTATTAAAATTTCAAAAACTTTAATCACAAGAGTGAATATTTGTGTGGACGCCGCCGCTGACGACACCGACAACGACGGAATGTAGGATTGCTTAGTCTTGCCTTTTTCGAAAGGCTTGACAAAAATGGGACAGAGTTTAGTTGTAAAGGCAATAATTCAAACTCGCATTTTGAAATATTTTTTATGAATTTAAGGAGGCTCGCGAAAAAAATCAAACGTTTATTTTTCTTTACAAATTTTTATTAATTGCCTTAAGAAGTTGTTACTTTATTATATGGTACAAAAATTATTCCAAAAAATCAATACGTGTTGGCCCCAGGTGACTTTTAAAATGTAGATATTATTGAAAAAGCTCCAAATTATCTCCCTTTGGTGCAAAAATGCCATTTTTTTGCATTAAAATTTAAATATCTTTTTTAACTCATCGGTGACCTATCTTTTTTATTATTGTTTTCGAAAAAGCTGTACATAAACTAATTAATTGTAAAATTTTAGCGATTTCTGTAATTTAATTCTTTTTTAATTTCTATATTACCGCTTTTTCTCCTATTAGTTCAACAGAAAAAAAGGACATTAGCCAAAATGTATGCTTTTTTCGAAGGCAGATTGTGAGCGTAAATGAACGGTGACCCCATTTTTTTATTTCATTTTTCTATTAGGTATAAGATAAAGTTAATTGATAGAAAAATATAGCGAAATCTTATATTAAATAAAAAAAATGATTTAGACCTGCGAGCCCCCTTAACAGGATTTTTCTCAAAATCCTAAAAATTAAACTTGCATTTAAGTCTTAAATGATAAAATCAGAGGCGGATTTAGGTGGGGGCCAGGGCCCCCTTTTTCTGGGAAAAATTTGGTTGATTATATAGGGATCACTGAATCATGACTGGAGCAGGCCCCCTCTTAGGCAGTCAGTGGGCCCTCACTTATGAAAATTTCTGGATCTGCCACTGAAAATGGCAATGGTGGCAATAATAAATCCACACAATATTTCAGAATTTACAGTATATATGGTATAATGTTTGAGCTTTGCTCATTGTTGAAGGATGTATGGTGACCTATAGTTGTTAACTTTGAAGTCATTTGATCTCTGATGGAGAGTTGTCTTTTCTCATTAGTGTAAACAATTTTTTTTTTTTTAGATAATTAGGTAATTTAAACATTACAATATAAGACACTTTTATTAGTATTAGGATTGGAAAACAAGTGAATTTTCACTTTTACAAATTCCTCTCTTTTCTTATTGGCAATCATACTACATTTTCTTATTTTTATATTTACATTACCTTTCATCTTCTTGAGCGGTCCACTTCCTCAGTACAACAAGGGGGTCCTAAAAGCATGATTTTGAGTTGGCTAAAAAACCTATAAGATATATTATGATACAATTAACAGTTTTCTTTGCAATTATCTGGCAAATCACTAAAAATATTAAGCATATACGAGTAGTTAAATAAATGTATTCTCTAATAAATACATACATTTCCCCAGTTGACAAGGCAAAACTAAGGAGGGGGCCGCAATATTGAATTGATTGGATCAACAAAGGTTCGATTTACTACAATGTTGTCATTAATAGAACAACACCTTCTCCAATTCACTGTTTTACAGTGATTTTATCCAAATTTGAATCGAAGAGGCAACTTATTAACCTCCAATTTGTCAGTTTTCATTTGCATGAAGTCATATTTAGCCATGACGTCTTTGCGCAAAAATCATTCATGAAGTTTCACAGATTTTTTTTGTATGTCAAATTTATACATTTTTTCAAACTCCATCGTATTATATCTTTTTGTTATGAATTAGAATCGGAATACCAGTACTGTAGTTGAAGAGTTGTCATCGTCAATTGTGGATTTGACAGTTGCAAATGCAGTTTTACTGGTGACAGTCACATTTTTTTTAAAATCTGGGTAGATAAGTTTTCATTTTTTAAAGTAGGGCAGGGCAAGTTGGCAGACCTTTATAACATATATATATAATTTTTAAAATCCCACCTGCGCTTTCTCAATGAAATTTTTACAGTGTGCTGTACTACTTTTGGGACAAATTATATCAAAATTATAGAAAACTTCATCATCTCTAACTCAAAATATGGACAATTTTATATATAGGGCGTCTTGAAATCTTTTGACAGCTTCCGAGGTGCTAATTTTTAACCTTTTTCAGCTGGACCAAACTCTACTTTCCTAAAAAAAAATTAGGGACCCAAATTTTTTTACACTATAATTTCACCCCCTTTCTTGCAATTTGAGGCATTAAACATGGAGAAATAGTTTTGGAAGGGGAATAAAAATTAATGGCAAGTAACCCACTGTCAACACTAGCATGACTAGGGACTATATTCGTGAATAACGAAAATCAAGGCACGATAATTGCGGTCTCGGACCTTATGCATCTTTATTGACAACATATACCATGTATACAGTAAAAAAAAAGAATATGAACTTGTGATACACACAGAAACGTTAACGAAAGAAATGAGCAGTGCCTTTTCCTATCATAAAAAAGTGCCCTGCCCTCCACTGGCACCCTGCCCCTTTTGATTTCTAGCTGGAGCACTGTATATTGATGTTGTATTCATTTAGATTTTTCCCAAGTAAGGTGAGTTGCCACTGTCATGACTGTTGGCAGGAGTATAATTAGGGATTAAAGTATGAGCATAAAAGATTTATTTAAAGTCAGTTATACGTCATATAACAATACAACATAATTAAGCTCTGTAGAGCTTTTATTCGACATATAAGCTGTCGGATAAAAGCTGAAGTTCAAATTATATTTATTTCAAGGGTTTAGGGGGGGGGCTATGATGGAAATGTTATCCTGCATTGTCGTTACTTTTTTTTTTGGGGGGGGGGGGCAGTCTTCACGATGAAGTATTAAATCTACAGGCCCGGAGCTCAATTTTTAATTTTTTTTTAGTTAGATTCTGTTGGCCTATAGATATGAATTTAACAGGCCCGAGAGCAATTCTACTAGCCTGGGCTGTCACTCAGCGTGAAGACTGGGGGGTCCTGGCTTTTAGATTTTTACTCAAAACTCGTCCTCGATATTTCAATTTCATCCAACATCCAACCACTCCCTTTTCTCCCATACAATTCAAATGGTAGATGAATGAGACTGAGCTCCCTAAAAAAGAGTGGAGCAATTTAAAAAACAGGCCGTGTTGTTAAAAAAAGTGAGGCGTTTGGCGTTTTACCAGTGCCAGTCAATTTTTGACTGATTTTCGGGGTTTACATGCATGACGTGGATAAAGTGACTATATATTTTTTCATGAAAGTATAAAACTAGTCTAACATCGTCCTAAAAATGTGCATGATTATATTTACCTTTCATTGGACAAGTACAAAAAAGTTATCATGGTTATCCAGATACACTTTTGTTGCGATGACTTTTTTAAATGTATGTTTCGTTCTCCGGTTTCTTCCAGTTAATCAGTAATGTAACCCATTTCAGTATATCTGTTTACAATAGCTTTTTTAACCATCTGTTTGAAAAACCAAAGTTCTTTGTGTCAACGTCTGACCATTTCAAACACCAGCAGACGAGCGTCCTTCCGCGTCATATTACACAAAAACGACTACGGTGAAAAGATTTCCGGTTTTCCGTATCTTTCGTACATTTACGTATAATATCATATCATTTATTGTGAGAGTTAACTTAGTCTGGAATCGAGAATGGGGAATTAAATAAGGACAAAAAACCAACAAAGTTAGTTAAAAAGCAAAAATATAGAATAAAGAATCATTATTCTCAGAGCATATATAGTGTCTCTGCAAGGATTTGTATAGTAAGACGAGATTCCAATCCTTCTTACTATACAAATCCTTGGTCTCTGGAAGAATCATGAGAATAAAGAAAAACTAAATAACAGATATTCAATCAATTATCTATTATTTATAACTCATTCACATTTTGTTCCATTCATTATTAAATAACTGTGCTGAAGGGGGCATGATGGTGAAGTTTGGAAAATTGACAAACGAGAATTATTCTAAATCAGAGAATAATTAAATGTAACTGTTAGACAGTTAGAGTGTAATAAATAAAATATCATGTACATATATTTTACAAAATGAGGTCACAGAAAACACAGATTTTTGTTATTACTAATAAGAGTCTGCAATTTGAGTATCACTGTCAGTGGCGGTTCCAGAGGGTGGGGGCAAAACAGGGGGGCGTAGAGGGTCATACGCCCCCTTTGCTTGGACATTTTTTTTTGTAAACTGATTAATCAGACAAGACTTCGAGAACTTTGCCATTTCCCGTGTATTTTTTTTCATACGACAATTCTTTACCTTAAATGATGTTTTTTGCTGGTATTTACTGATTATGTTAAAGTCGTGTGATTCGCTATAGTGGAGTTGACCAGTTCGCCGTAAAAACGTCACTCAGTCATTTTGAAATTCAAATTACAGAAACACATGGATAAAAAAGCGACACAGGATTGAGCAAGAATGTATTGCCTTCTATTTCACAATTCCACGAGACAGAAACGTATATACTCTATCAAGTTACACTTTCATATGCTTGAGTTGAATTGTGTAGATTTCATGTTGTTATTTCTTGGACACATTCACCATGTCTAATCATACATATTACAATGGTGTCTTGTTTAATCAATATATAAAAAAAATAAAATCCTTCTTTTCTGGTTTTTGTGTCACCTTGAATCAAAAAACAGGACTAAGGAATACTGTTTCTGACGTAGGCACATCTCATTTCCAATGAGCTTTTCTCATCACTTGGCATCAGGCGGTGTAAACTTTTTACATTTTGAACTTCTTCTGGAGAACCACTGAATGGAATCAAACCAAACATAGCATGAATGTTCCTTATGAGGTGCTAACCAAACATAGCATAAATGTTCCTTATGAGGTGCTGACGAAGTGCTGTTACTTTGTAGCCATCATCCAAAATGGCCACCAGCAGGGGACTTACTTTAACATAGGACCCTATGGGAAATACATACAAATGACTTCTTTTAGAAAATAATAGTATTGAAACTCATCATTTCAATGAAGATAACTTGGTCCAAGGCCCTTCAGTCATGGTCTATTGACTTTGAAGTTTTCTATAGCTTACATGTTAAAGTTTCTGATGAATTGGTTTACGAGGGATCACTTAATGTATGGTAAGTCTATGGTATTTGACATGTTATTATATAAGCGTCTGCACATCTCATTTCTGTGGAGATTTTTTACTACAACCCTTATGCGTTGTTGATTGACTTTATTGACTTTGCAATATTTTCATAACTTAAGTTTATGATTATATTGTGAGTCTGACTGAAACAAGTACTTTTAAGTTAATAATATTAAGTATGCATTTTCCTTAGCATTGGCATATATCATTTCTTTAAAGATTCATGCATTATCTTATGCATTTGTTGTAATATCATAGTTATACATAGGCAAAACATATGTATGTTTACACATTTATTCAACATCTTCGATCTAAGATCACTAATGAGATTTGTGAACCATGCAAAACTATCAGGGTTTATCACTAATATATGGTGTTAGATTATAGATTAATATGCTGAATCTGGGAGTATAATAGGCTAAATATGCTCTTCAAATACCACAAAAATACCTTTTTCACGTAATTTTCAACATAAAGAAAAACATATGTTTATCATATGATTCATAAAAAACATGTTTTTCATAAGATTTTCAACAGCTGTTTTTCATATGTTTCGTGAAAAACATATGTTTTTCATAAGATTTATGAAACATATGTTTTTCATATGAATATGTTTTTCATATGTTTCAAAACAGACAGAAAACATATGTTTTAAAACATATGATTATCATATGTTGAACAAAACATATGAAAAACATATAAAAATCATATGTTTTTCATATGTTTTATAAAACATATGAAAATCATATGTTGCAATTTTTCCTGTGTATTACGGTTTCGGCCTTGCCTAGCAGTCAAAACTAATTCTTCAGACGAGGAATTTACGTATTTAATTTTGTTATACTAAATTTTCACCTCTTCATTGTACAGACGGCGATTTGGGGGAAGCATACAAGACAAAAGAATGTAAGGTATAATATATATAACACTAATCGTCGTTCGGTGTAAAAAACAAAATAAAAAAAAGAAGTTACACTTGGTTTAATAGCTTACTCGTTGCTCACAAGGAAGCTATAAAACCAAGAGTTCCAAATAGTGAAGTTGAAATCATCCCTTCGTAAATTTTACGGACGCCATCACGAGTTGGTTGACCGTTATGGAAAAACCGTTTCACAGATGATATTTGATATGTTCCTCACGTCGTAACTACAATCCCCTTCTCTTTCACGAATGTGACCCAGAAATTAGACTATTTATCGGGTTTGTAATAACATGAGCAACGCGACGGGTGCCACATGTAGAGCAGGGTCTGACTACCCTTCTGAAGCACCTGAGATCACCCCCAGTTTTTGTTGGGGTTCGTGCTGCTTCGTCTTTAATTTCCTATGTTGTGTCATGTGTACTATTATATGTATGTTTGTCTTTTTCATTCTTAGCCATGGCGTTGTCAGTTTATTTTCGATTTATGAGTTTGACTGTCCCTTTGGTATCTTTCGCCCCTCTTTTACAAATTGGCAGTAAATAAGAATAAGTGATTTAATAAGGCAACACCATGGTAAAGGGATGAAGTGATGAAATTCAAACACAAGACAAAAAATAAAGGAGGAGCTTCTGAATGTCAAAAACGAATGACAACAAAAACTACCAGTCAAACTAAAGATTAAACAATACAATCTTAATCAATTGTGTTGGATTATCTCTAGTGCTCCAGAATGGGAGACAGATCTTCCTTATCTAGTGGCACTATCTTCCATTTATAAAGAATAATCAGTTATGTAATTTGTTTAGATAGTATCATGACAGGAATTACAGTTTTTTAATAGGTGTTTATGTCAGGTGACATTACAAATACAGTGTAGACTTTGTTATGAAAGCTATGGAAATTTTCATTGTCAATGCTGCATACATAAAAAATCCAACATTTTAGAATTTGGAGGTTATATTTCAAATGAAACAATAATTTTTTCTCACTGGTAAAACGTGCAGTTTGTTTGTAAATTTTTAATAAGATAAAAATGAATAATTTGCTCGTTCAATACAGAAATATAAAACAAAAAGTACAGACAGGTTTTTTTAAAACTACTTTTGGGATCCCCTCCGGTTATGGGCGAATATCCTCCGCTGTTTTCGTCTTGTCTCCTATATTATTTAACAGGTTTAGTTGTAGGGTTAATTGTGATATGTGAAGTCCATTTTGATAATTATGTTGAACCAATTTTCAATTAACAACAAACTAATTCAGCATTTAATGATACTTTATAAGGAAAATTATCAGATCTTGTTTTACATAAAAAGTAAATGAAGTATTGCAAATGTATGTTTGACTATGTGATACTTTCCTGCTAAAGTATAACTTCTCATAAACAAAATCAATAACCCATATGTTGCAAATATTCTTTTATTTACTCTTCTTCTGTGTTATGCTGCGAATCAAGTTGAACATTCGGTGAATATATGCCCTATGTTTTAGAGACTCGAATATATCAAGCTAGTCAATAAACACATCAAAAAAAATATTTAAAGTTTTAAGTTGTACTAATTCATTTTATTAATATTCATTCAAAGATGTAATATGTAGATTCAGGTCAAAGTGAAATATATCCGAT
This sequence comes from Mytilus edulis, assembly GCF_963676685.1. Lineage (NCBI taxonomy): Eukaryota > Metazoa > Mollusca > Bivalvia > Mytilida > Mytilidae > Mytilus > Mytilus edulis. Next base: position 87,519,233 of record NC_092349.1, on the reverse strand, counting down.
TCTGGTGTATTCTGGGATGAAAAACTAATCCAAGCAACTTATGTTAAGTCAACCAGTTGTATACCATGATAAGCAAACGCAAAACCGTGAAGAAATATGTTTTAAAATCAATGTGCTACTTAGTAACTGCGCTTTTAAACAAAAATATTATAGTGTATGTTAAAAGACTTATTCAGGTAAGCGATATTGACATTTTTTCAAATATTGAATTATAAATTAAATACAATGTATACTGTTCATTTTATCAACCAGGCAGATATCATCAGATGAAATATTTTCTGAAACAGGAGTCAATTTCGTAATAAGATATAGCAAACATTCATTGAATTTATAATATCTATTACTATAAGTATGTATCGGTAAGATAAATAACCAGTTCATGCATATCGTCACTATACAGTTAACACAGTCTGGATATTGTTGAAGTCATTGAAAATGTTATATTTACGTACATTGGCATCTTATAATTGCTTGCAATTTTATTAATATTTGATATCTGTAACGTTAAGGTCCAATTACCATCTTGTGCATTGGCAATATGAAACGAATGTTATCATAACACTATATGTTCTGTTCTATCTGAGGCAAATTGCAATTGTACAACAGATATTTCTTTAGTGTTTTTTTTAATTTATTTTAGCTGACACCATGAGTGATCAAAAAGCCGTTGTTAAAAGTGCTGATATGTCAGAAGATATGCAACAAGATGCTGTTGACTGTTCTACACAAGCTCTAGAGAAATTCAACATCGAAAAAGATATTGCCGCATACATCAAAAAGGAATTTGATAAAAAGTATAACCCAACATGGCACTGTATCGTTGGACGGAATTATGGCAGTTATGTTACACATGAAACCAAACATTTTATATATTTTTACTTGGGACAAGTTGCAATTTTATTGTTCAAATCTGGATAGTAAAGGAAATTAAGTTAACAATTAAACACATTTGAAAAACATAAGGAATCGTTGTCATACTTGCAGAACTTGTTTGAACTTAGACCAAATTTGAAGTTTACTATACTAATATAAAAACAATACACAAATAACATAAATAACACAAATAACACAAACAAAACAAATCCTCGTTCTTCTGCGCTGCGTTTGGTGCGCATGTTTGAATTTTCTATCATCAAGGACGCTCATGGACTGGTTCCATGTCCTTATATGTGTTTGTCGCTAGGACGGATGACTTACTTACCCGTATGTTGCAAGGAAGAGAGAATTATCTAAATGTTTAAACTGTCAAATACGGAGATACATAATAAACATGAACCTTATTTACAGGTTGAATTGTACTAAACTGTTCGGTAATTTTCTATTCATTATTGAAATTCTGATTTAAAATTTACCCTTAGATGTTTTTTGCACTGTTTATTTTTAATGTATACAATCTACTTTGAAGTTCATCAGACGATATGTATTACATTGTTTTACGGCATAGTGTTAACATCATATAATAAAGTCTTGAACCATAATGTTTTTCTCCAAATTCTAACCGAGTTTTGTTGTACAACTCCTTTTTACACTTTTCATTCCTATGAGCGAGATAAAAGGATGGAAAGCTTAATACTAGAAAACATGTTTTAATCCTTACTCATGTAAATGTGCCAATCACGAACATAGTAAACGTTTGCCTTTATCTAAGGTGGGTTTACTCATTACTTAATGATACAAATGCAAATTGATTGATATATCTTTTCTAACATTTAAACACATCTGGTTAACATACAATCATTACATGATATTTCTATATACTTAATAAATACATAACGAAAAACTAAACAACACAGAGATTATAGGCGAACACCAATGGCTAAAAAAAAGGCCAAAAGACAAACAAAAGTACACAAAACACAACATAGAAAACTTAATACTTAGCATGCAACTCGAACGCCTCCAGAAACTTGGGTTAATTTCATGTGCTCCGGAAGGGTAAGCAGATTCTGGTGGCACCCGTTGTATTACTCCTGTAAGTATCAACTTAGTGATAAGTCTTATTTGCTGAAAGGTGGACGGGATTGTAGTTAGCACAAATGGAACATATCCGTCGTCATCTGTGAAACATATATTCCATACCGGTCATCCTACTCGTGAAAATTCGAAGTAATGATTTTAACTTGATGTTTGAGTCAGAACACATTAAAACGCGTTACAAGTATACACACACTGTATTTTCTGTAGTTTAATCAACAATACCTTTCCTGAACATTTTTTGGTTTAAAGATGCTTTTGATGGTAGACATATTTTATTTATTAAGATATGGAAAGGATTGAGCAATAGGCACAGCTTATAAAAGCTCTCTCCACATTACATAAACAAGGTATTAATAATAGCTTAACAACTTTATTTCAAACAGTAGAACTCAGCACACATAAGCAAATACATATTAACAGTATTATTTATAAAATGTATTTTATATAAAAGTATGTAAGCACGTAATCATCAGATATTCAAACTACATTGAAACCTGTATATATCAGCACCATTTATATGTTATTGGTAATATTTATTAACAATTAGGTTTAGAACTAAACAGATCAGATTTAGAAGAATAGATTAAATAGTTTATGAGAAAGAAGAAAAAAAAACAGCACTGTCCCAGGTTAGAGGGATGATTGGGCGTCCACCAACATGTTTAACCTCGCCACATTCTGTATGTACGTGCCTGTCCCAAGTCAGGAGCCTGTAATTCAGTGGTTGTCAATTGTTACTGTGTTACATATTTGTTATTCGTTCATTATTTTGTACATAGATTGGGCCAAATAGTTTTCACGTTTGAATTGTTTTACATTTGTCATTTCGGGGCCTTCTATAGCTGACTATGCGGTATTTGCTTTGCTCATTGTTGAAGGCCGTACGGTGTTATTTGGTGTCTTGTGAAGAATTTTCTCATTGGCAATTATACCACATCTCATTTTTATAAACAAACAAACAATGTAAAAATGTATTTTTCAAACAAACCGAAGAGTATCACAGATAAATTTCTAAACAGATTTTAAAATAGCGATACTGTGTGTGTTAGTGTTATGAGATTCCATGTATATCTTAGCAGTGCTTGTGATGACGATTATATCAAACGTTACACACTTCATTTTTTTCTTTTCCAAAAGTTCTCTCGGTTGTTTTTTTTTTTCGCGTTTTGAAAGTATTCGATTTCAGGGGCCTTCTTTTTCCGCCAACGTCTTCTTCTTCTATAGCTTGTTGATCTTCCGGACATATATTGACGCATAGCTAGTGATCTAATAGTTTCATTGTCGCTATTGAGAACACCAAATAAGAGGCTAAGTTGTCTTTTTGTGAATTTCAGCAATAAGCGGTAGAGCTCCCAAAATTTCTTTTTCCGCCAACTTCTTCTTCTTCTTCTTTATGTAAATCCCTCCGTGTTGGAGCACACACAGCTAGCTGTGTTTCCTTAACGGATTAGTTTTTAAAAATGTAAACATATCCACAATGAAATCCTCCACCAGAACGTTGCACATGCACAAAATTTATTTACAGAAATGTACATATTATATACACGGATTACCCATTCATTATCCAGGTTCTGTTCTGTTCAGGTAGATTCCTCCGTTATCCAGGATGTAGATACGGCGATAAAAGTAATGTCTAGTTAAATAAGATCAATTAACTATTTTGGCTGTTGAATTCACTGGATAGAGTTAATGAATTAAAAGGTCTTCATTCATATGGGAGCCAAGAAGTGTAAGCCAAAATACTATGCATTTAGAGGATGCTACAGATGGTTATTTTCTATCTAATGTTGATGTCTTTGTTAATAAGCAATGATATATTTTTGCGTTATAAGAGTTAGTTCTACATTGTACTCAAATTTTAAAGTCTTGCACGGTACACACGTTCAGGCTTGTATATATGGTGTATATTATAGTTAAGCAAGCAGATGTTAATGTTCTAAATATTTATGTATAAACATCACACTAAAGTATTTTAATTACGGCAACTATTTTACTATTTATGATATATATCAGATATAGACACATGGTGGTAAATATTGTCATTAGTGTCTTTATGGGGAGCTGTGATACCCAGGGAAGTGTTATATCTCGGCTGATAGTCTCTTTTTGTGAATTTCATAGCAGTATATTCTGGACAGATTTTCAATCTTTCCAAGTATTTCTGGGTTGTTCGGTATAATGTTCAGATTTGCGAAGCTTTGACAGTCTACTATCAGTGTACATATTGCCTCACGGTTACTGAAGTGAGTTCCCCATGTTGATTCAGATATAATACTCACTATAAAGTTCTTAATTGGAGTATATAATGCTATCCTGATGTTCATATACAACGGACAAGTTGTTAAAACATGACATAGGTCTTCGTTTTCAGTTCTACAGTTTGGACAAATCGGGTCTACTTCGGCCTGTTTAAATCTGTGTCTATGAGCTTGTAATAGATAGGTTCGCGTTAACATGCGGCTTTTTGTAATTGCTTTTCTAATGTCCGAGACTGATGACGAAACTGTAGCCCAAACAGGATGTGTGACACCTATTGTTAAGTTCGAAATTGTTAAATTTTGTAGAGTTGATTTTTCTTCACATTCTAGGCGTAGTTTGTTAGTCCAATGACCGTTTATTGCTGATTTTGTCCGTTTTTTCCATTCTATTTTTGAATACTTCTTTTCGCATAATTCCAGAAAGAAAGGTAGGTTGTACATCTCTAAAATTTCTGCTGTTTTGGTGAAGAAGCTTGTTCATCTTCCGGACATATATTGACGCAAAGCTAGTGATCTAATAGTTTCATTGTCGCTATTGAGAACATCAAAATAAGAGGCTAAGTTGTCTTTTGTGAATTTCAGCAATAAGCGGTAGAGCTCCCAGAAGTAGGTATACTGATGCACATGCTGTCCTTTTCGGAAGAGACTGAAGTTTTCTCAAGGTATCGAGGTGGAAGCTTGAAAGAAGCGACATTTCTTTAGAATTCACATGTAGAGTTTCAAGCCCGTACAGTAGCCTTGGTAGGACGTATGCTTGATAGATCCCATATGAAGTTTTAGGATTTAAACCATTTGAGCCATGTACACCAGTCTTTATGAGCGAGTATAATGTTCTTCTGGCTAAACTGATGCGATCATCTACATTTATTCGGGTTTCATCTTTTGTTGATCTTGTTAGCCCTAGATGGGTTGTACGATCCGTACAATTTAAATCATTGTTCCCCATTTTAAAAGCATCGCTATCTTCAGGATCTTTACGTTTATTTCCAGACTTTATTATAACATTACCCTTTTGAGGATGGATGTTAAATCGATGGTCTTTTGAGTAGTTATCGACAATATTCAGCATTTCTTGCATTTCTTCTCTATTGAGGGATAAAAGTACGATATCATCTGCGCAAGTAGGACATCCAACATAATTGTTGCCTATATGAGACCCTAGATTTCGTTTTTGCAGATCAAGAAGCAGTTCGTTTATGTAGGCTTATATATGTGAGTAGATAGGACACCTCCTTGTCGCACGCCCTGGTGTATTTCATAGCTTGTACTTGTTTCTCCTTTCCATTTTACTGTTGATGTTACGCCGCTATATAGCTCCTCGATAATGTTCCACAAATTCAGATTTAGTCCGTAGTGATATAGCCTGTCCATCAGTATCACGTGACTTACAACATCAAATGCTTTTTGACTGTCGAGTGTTGTGACGAAGATGGTTTGTGTTCCTGTGATCTCTGAGCATACCTCCGAAAGTATAAGGGCTGCCATGTTTGGAGATATTCCTTGTGTAAAACCAAACTGTAAAGGAGATTGACCCGATTTCATTAAGTTAGATTTATCCAAAATGATATATTCAAATACTTTTCCAATAACTGATGTGACTGTTATACCACGGTAATTTTCTACCTCATAGAATGCCTTTCCTTTCTTCAGAATCGGAGATACTGTTCCGGTTTTAAACGTTAATGGTACTTTTTCCTCTAATAGAATTTGGTTAAATGTTTCTTGTAGTATTTCATGCAAGCTTTCCCCTGAGTGTTGCAAATGTTCTGAGGCTAAATCATATTCGTCTGCTGCTTTCTTAGTATTGAGTTGGTTTATAGCTTTCCGGACATCTTCCTTAGTTATGATAACTTCTGTGTCGGTTGAAGCCTTTGTGATTTCTTTTATGATTTTACATCTTTTCTTACAGTTCAGAAGTTTTTCGTTGTTGAAATTAACGTTGTCTTTTGGTTGGGCCAAATCTTTAAAGTATTTTGCTAGTAATTCACATTGTTCTTTTTTGGATATAGCTTCTTCCTCTCCCATCTTTAGAAAATTAGTGTCAGATTTTGAAGTTTCTGATCTATTTCTTCGGATAAGTTGGTGGAATATTTGGTCATTTTGATTTTCTTCAAGTTTTTGAATGAATTGTTCTTTTTCTAGTGCAGTTTCTTTTCTTTGTTGTTTTCTGAGATTTCTTTTGGCTTCCTTTTTGTCTTTAAATAGAGGATGGTCGTCTCGTGGTCTTCCTGCATCGTTCCAGAGCCTATGTTTGTTTTTGCTAATTCCTATTAGTCTTTTAACATCAGGGGAAGCTTTTCTTTTGGGTCCATTTAGTTTGATAATTCTTGATGGTACTGCTAGTTTGGTAGCTTTGTGTAGAATTCCCATGACACATTTTATCTTATCATCAACTGTAGTTTCATCGGATGGAATTCGAAGGTATTGAAGATGTTTATCAATCTCATTTATGTATATGTCTTTATCCATTTCTTCCCATATTAATTTATATGCTACTGAGTTTGCTTTAGATTTACTGTTCTTCTTTTACTGGTACGTGGGTTGATGTGTTTACTGGATCTTGACAGTAAATACTGGTTGATAGTAGGATGTCATTGTTAGACAGAATATAGTCAATTTGAGAAGTAGCCTTTCCATCTGTGTGAAAATATGTAGGTTTTGATTGGATGTCTCGAGTTGGTTTTAATCCATTATCGGAAGTAAATTGTTTGAGACTAATATCATGTTTGTTGTTTCTTGTTGATATCAATGTTCCATTTAGATCTCCACATAAGATGATGTTGTGTGACTGATCATATTTGCTCTTGATGTTAAATATGATGTCTAGGCATTCCTTATATTCATCCAGAGATTGTGCTGCATTTGTTGGCATGTATGCATTTATGAGGCATGTTGGTTTAGGTACTGACATGATCTCTATTGCTATAATTCTTTCATTCCCGTCATCCAATTTTGAAATCACTTTGTCAAATTTTTGCGGCCAGGCAATAGCTACGCCTGCTCTTCCCCTTGGAATTTGGTAGTTAGTTATTGGTTCATTACAATCGTGACTCCGGCCAAATATCTTATAGTCTGCCAATTTTTCGTCCAGTTTTTGAAGTTCAAAAGACCATAACCAGTGTTCTTGTAAACAGATAATATCTTGTTCTTTACTTAGATCTGAAAGATAGGCTGCATTTCCCTTTACACCCTCTATGTTGCTGGTAACTATATTTAATCTCTGCCGTGACTGTTGAGTGTTTCTGTTGCCATGCCTATTCTGAGGATGTCTGGTGGTTTGTTCTTGAGGCTCGGAATTTCTAAAAAAGAGTTCGATTGGTTCTGTCTTCCTTCATCAATTGCATCTTGATTGTTTCCCGTCATTTGTTTGATTGAATTTTCCTCCTGATGAACTATTTGGTTTGATTCCTTGATCGTTTCACCAGGCAAAGGTGCTACTTCTGATTGTACTAATGAAGCTGATACTTGAAAGTTCTCAGTTATTGTTACTTCTGACTGCTTGCTTTCTGTTGTTGGTTGTCTAACTGGTATGTGGTGAGTTTTTACGTTATTTCTATGCACCATTTTGTTTTGTCCATCAGAGCATATACTTGTTGGGACTTGAGCTACGACTTTTGTTGAATTGTCAGCATATAATACATGTGTAGTATTTGCTTGTTGTTTTTCCAATGTATTACTTGATGCTTTAGCGTTTGCATTGGTATGTTGAGTCATCATTGTTTGGTTGTTGTTTCTATTTTGATGATAATGAGATGACCTTTGTAGATTGGCTTGATGGTATGTTGGCGGTGGTGGGATTTGCCCATTTGCTTGTCTATTTTGGTTCTGATATGAAGCCTGTGATGGTCTAACATGATTTCTACTTGGATGACCATGAGT